>NC_089838.1:190514359-190843859 GCF_035609145.1 Eleutherodactylus coqui | reverse complement strand
CGGGGAGCCACCACCACCAGCATGCGCAGGCATATGATGGCCAAGCACCCCACAAGGTAGGACGAAGGCCGTTCACCGCCTCCGGTTTGCACCACTGCCTCTCCCCCTGTGCCCCAACCTGCCACTGAGATCCAACCCCCCTCTCAGGACACAGGCACGACCATCTCCCGGCCTGCACCCACACCCTCACCTCCGCTGTCCTCGGCCCCATCCAGCAATGTCTCTCAGCGCAGCGTCCAGCCGTCGCTAGCGCAACTGTTTGAGCGCAAGCGCAAGTACGCCGCCACACGCCCGCACGCTCAAGCGTTAAACGTGCACATAGCCAAATTGATCAGCCTGGAGATGCTGCTGTACAGGCTTGTGGAAACAGAGGCTTTCAAAAACATTGTACGCGCCCTCACCAACACGGTTACTGCCAAGGTCCACTTAACAACAGACACGTGGACAAGCACAGGCGGGCAGGGCCACTATATCTCTGATGGCACATTGGGTGAATTTAGTGGAGGCTGGGACCGAGTCAGAGCCTGGGACCTCTCATGTCCTACCCACCCCCAGAATTGCAGGCCCCAGCTCGGTGCTGGTATCTGCGGCGGTGTAGGCTTCCTCCACTAAACCACCCTCCTCCTCCTCCTCCCCCTCCTATGCAATCTCCTGTCTTGCAATCAAGATGTGTCAGCAGCAGCACGTCGCCAGCAGTCGGTGTCGCGCGGCGTGGAAGCACAGCGGTGGGCAATTGTCAGCAGGCCGTGCTGAAACTACTCAGCTTAGGAGAGAAGAGGCACACGGCCCACGAACTGCTGCAGGGTCTGACAGAGCAGACCGACCGCTGGCTTTCGCCACTGAGCCTCCAACCGGGCATGGTCGTGTGTGACAACGGCCGTAACCTGGTGGCGGCTCTGCAGCTCGGCAGCCCTTACGCACGTGCCATGCCTGGCCCACGTCTTTTATTTGGTGGTTCAGCGCTTTCTGAAAAGCTACCCACGCTTGTCAGACCTGCTCGGAAAGGTGTGCCGGCTCAGCGCACATTTCGGCAAGTCCAAGACGGACGCTGCCACCCTGCGGACCCTGCAACATCGGTTTAATCTGCCAGTGCACCGACTGCTGTGCGATGTGCCCACACGATGGAGCTCTACACTCCACATGTTGGCCAGGCTCTATGAGCAGCGTAGAGCTATAGTGGAATACCAACTCCAACATGGGCGGCGTAGTGGGAGTCAGCCTCCTCAATTCTTCACAGAAGAGTGGGCCTGGTTGGCAGACATCTGCCAGGTCCTTGGAAACTTTGAGGCGTTTACCCAGATGGTGAGCGGGGATGCTGCAATCATTAGCGTCACCATTCCTCTGCTATGCCTCTTGAGAAGTTCCCTGCAAAGCATAAAGGCAGACGCTTTGCGCTCGGAAACGGAGGCGGGGGAAGACAGTATGTCGCTGGATAGTCAGAGCACCCTCATGTCTATATCTCAGCGCGTTGAGGAGGAGGAAGAGGAGGGGGAGGAGCATGAGGATGAGGGGGGGGGGACAGCTTGGCCCACTGCTGAGGGTACCCATGCTGCTTGCCTGTCATCCTTTCAGCGTGTATGGCCTGAGGAGGAGGAGGATCCTGAAAGTGATCTTCCTAGTGAGGACAGCCATGTGTTGCGTACAGGTACCCTGGCACACATGGCTGACTTCATGTTAGGATGCCTTTCTCGTGACCCTCGCGTTACACGCATTCTGGCCACTACGGATTACTGGGTGTACACACTGCTCGACCCACGGTATAAGGAGAACCTTTCCACTCTCATGCCCGAAGAGGAAAGGGGTTTGAGAGTGATGCTATACCACAGGACCCTGGCGGACAAACTGATGGTAAAATTCCCATCCGACAGCGCTAGTGGCAGAAGGCGCAGTTCCGAGGGCAAGGTAGCAGGGGAGGCGCGGAGATCAGGCAGCATGTACAGCACAGGCAGGGGAACACTCTCCAAGGCCTTTGCCAGCTTTCTGGCTCCCCAGCAAGACTGTGTCATCGCTCTCCAGTCAAGGCTGAGTCGGCGGGAGCACTGTAAAAGGATGGTGAGGGAGTACGTAGCCGATCGCACGACCGTCCTCAGTGACGTCTCTGCTCCCTACAACTACTGGGTGTCGAAGCTGGACACGTGGCCTGAACTCGGGCTGTATGCCCTGGAGGTGCTTGCTTGTCCTGCGGCTAGCGTCTTGTCAGAGAGGGTGTTTGGTGCGGCTGGGGGAATCATCACGGATAAGCGTACCCGCCTGTCAACTGACAGTGCCGACAGGCTTACACTCATAAAGATGAACAAAGCCTGGATTTCCCCAGACTTCTCTTCTCCACCAGCGGACAGCAGCGGTACCTAAACAATACGTAGGCTGCACCCGCGGATGGAAGCATCGTTCTCTATCACCATCAAAAACGGGGACCTTTTAGCTTCATCAATCTGTGTATTATATTCATTTTCCTGCTCCTCTTCCTGAAACCTCACGTAATCACGCCGAACGGGCAATTTTTCTTAGGCCCACAAGGCTCAGTCATATTACTTTTGTAAACCATGTTTATACGTTTCAATTCTCATAAAAGCGTTGAAACTTGCACCTGAACCAATTTTTATTTTAACTGGGCTGCCTACAGACCTACTTACAAATTAAGCCACATTAACCAAAGCGATTAATGGGTTTCACCTGCCCTCTTGGTTGGGCATGGGCAATTTTTCTGAGGTACATTAGTACTGTTGGTACACCAATTTTTTTGGGCCCTCGCCTACAGTGTAATCCTAGTAATTTTCATGGGCTTCGCCTGCACTCATGCTACAGCAAGGTGTGTGGGGTTGGCCTACATTTTTGCTACATAAATTTAACTGGGGCCTTGTCTATACTGCAACTACTGAAATGTGAAAGAGACTGTTATCTCCCTAAACTGCTGCAACGGGAATGTTACTGTGGCCTGTCTTGACTACTACTACTGAAATGGAACTAATACTGTGCTCCACCTATACTGCTGCTTCGGAATTGTTACTGGGGCCTGTCTGGACTGCTTCTACTACTGAAATGGAACTAATACTGTGCTCCCCCTATAATGCTGCTAGTGATATGTTACTGGGGCCTGTCCCTACTGCTACCGCTGAAATGCTACTAATTCTGGGCTCTGCCTATACCGTTGCTAATGCTATGTCACTGGTGTGTGGAAACAGAGGCTTCACAAAGACATGATGGTGGCGAGGCCATTTCCCAACAACGCGGTTACTGTTAAGGTGCATATAACCATGGACACGTGGAGAGGACACGTAGTGCCTCAAAAACATCCCCCTTCTCCTCCAACAATGAAAACATTCTTGGCAAATACCTTTGCATTGGTCCGTCTGGTGGCAGTCCAAGAATTTCACCTTTACCGACACAACAAGAGAGCCCCCCCCACCATCCCCCCGCCACGGCCCACTTAATCCTGGCCACATTCCGAAAACCAACTAAATAAAACCGCGCTACTAGGTCCGCAGTCGCCACCACATTCCCACCAACGCGGTTACTGTTAAGGTACATATTACCACTCTGAGTGGGGCATGCACTGTGGGCCGAAGCACACCTGTATTGTATGTGACGTTAGCTCTGCTGAGCAGGGCACTGCAATGGGATACATTTATGTACCGCCGATGGGTTCCAGGGAGCCACCCATGCTGTGGGTCCACAGGGACTTCACATTAGGGATTTGTACACGCCAGTGTCTATGTATTAAAAACCCCGGTCATACTGGGGCCTGCGGTGTGGGCCGAAGACCACCTGCATGTAATCTGTCGTTAGCTTTGCTGTCCAGGGCACTGCAATGGGATATATTTATGTACCGCCGGTGGCTTCCTGGGACCCACCCATGCTGTCGGTCCACACGGAGTTGTAACTGCATGTGTCTACTTATAAAGAACCCCAGTCTGACTGGGGCATGCAGTGTGGGCCGAAGCCCACCTGCATTAAACCTGATGTTACTTCAGCTGTGCTGGGCACTGCAATGGATATATTTATGTACCACCGGTGGGTTCCAGGGAGCCACCCATGCTGTCGGTCCACACGGACTTCACAATAGGGAGTTGTACTTGCCTGTGTCTACTTATAAAAAACCCCAGTCTGACTGGGGCATGCAGTGTGGGCCGAAGCCCACCTGCATTTAATCTGACGTTAGCTCTGCTGTCCAGGGCACTGCAATGGGATACATTTATGTACTGCCGGTGGGTTCCAGGGAGCCACCCATGCTGTCGGTCCACACGGAGTTGTAACTACATGTGTCCACTATTAAAGAACCCTAGTCTGACTGGGGCATGCAGTGTGGGCCGAAGCCCACCTGCATTAAACATGACATTAACTCAGCTGTGATGGGCAATGCAATGGGATATATTTATGTACCGCCGGTGGGTTCCAGGGAGCCACCCATTCTGTCGGTCCACACGGAGTTGTAACTACATGTGTCCACTTCTAAAGAACCCCAGTCTGACTGGGGCATGCAATGTGGGCCGAAGCCCACCTGCATTAAACATGACATTACCTCAGCTGTGATGGGCAATGCAATGGGATATATTTATGTGCCGCCGGTGGCTTCCTGGCACCCACCCATGCTGTCGGTCCACAGGGACTTCACAATAGGGAGTTGTACCTGCCTGTGTCTATGAATTAAAAAGCCCGGTCAGGTTGGGGCATGCAGTGTGGGCCGAAGCCCACCTGCATTTAATCTGACGTTAGCTCTGCTGTCCAGGGCACTGCAATGGGATACATTTATGTACAGCCGGTGGGTTCCAGGGAGCCACCCATGCTGTGGGTGCACACGGAATTCCCATTGCGGAGTTGTACCTGCCTGTGACTATTTATAAAAAAACACGGTCTGACTGGGGCATGCAGACACCTTGACAGAATGAATAGTGTGTGGCACATAGGTTCCCCATTGCTATGCCTACGTGTGCAGCTCCTAATGGACGTGGCACAGGATTGGATTTCTCATTGCTTCTGTACAGCATTGTGGGCTATCGCCCCACCCCTTTTAAAGAGGGTCGCTGCCTGGCCTTGCCAACCCTCTGCAGTGTGTGCCTGTGGTTCCTCCTCATGGCAGACGCACTTACAAATAGACATGAGGGTGGTGTGGCTATGAGGCCAGTGTGTGGCATGAGGGCAGCTGAAGGCTGCGCAGGGACACTTTGGTGTGCGCTGTGGACACTGGGTCGTGCGGGGGGGGGGGGGAGTTTGGGCAGCATGTAACCCAGGAGAAGCCGGTGGCTTCCTGGCACCCACCCATGCTGTCGGTCCACACGGAGTTGTAACTACATGTCTCCACTTCTAAAGAACCCCAGTCTGACTGGGGCATGCAGTGTGGGCCGAAGCCCACTTGCATTAAACATGACATTACCTCAGCTGTGATGGGCACTGCAATGGGATATATTTATGTACCGCCGGTGGGTTCCAGGGAGCCACCCATGCTGTCGGTCCACACGGAGTTGTAACTACATGTGTCCACTTCTAAAGAACCCCAGTCTGACTGGGGCATGCAGTGTGGGCCGAAGCCCACCTGCATTAGACATGACATTACCTCAGCTGTGATGGGCAATGCAATGGGATACATTTATGTACTGCCGGTGGGTTCCAGGGAGCCACCCAGGCTGTCGGTCCACACGGAGTTGTAACTACATGTGTCCACTTCTAAAGAACCCCAGTCTGACTGGGGCATGCAGTGTGGGCCGAAGCCCACCTGCATTAGACATGACATTACCTCAGCTGTGATGGGCAATGCAATGGGATACATTTATGTACTGCCGGTGGGTTCCAGGGAGCCACCCATGCTGTCGGTCCACACGGAGTTGTAACTACATGTGTCCACTATTAAAGAACCCCAGTCTGACTGGGGCATGCAGTGTGGGCCGAAGCCCACCTGCATTAAACATGACATTACCTCAGCTGTGATGGGCAATGCAATGGGATATATTTATGTACCGCCGGTGGCTTCCAGGGAGCCACCCATGCTGTCGGTCCACACGGAGTTGTAACTACATGTGTCCACTTCTAAAGAACCCCAGTCTGACTGGGGCATGCAGTGTGGGCCGAAGCCCACATGCATTAAACATGACATTACCTCAGCTGTGATGGGCAATGCAATGGGATATATTTATGTGCCGCCGGTGGCTTCCTGGCACCCACCCATGCTGTCGGTCCACAGCGACTTCACAATAGGGAGCTGTACCTGCCTGTGTCTATGAATTAGAAAGCCCGGTCAGGTTGGGGCATGCAGTGTGGGCCGAAGCCCACCTGCATTTAATCTGACGTTAGCTCTGCTGTCCAGGGCACTGCAATGGGATACATTTATGTACAGCCGGTGGGTTCCAGGGAGCCACCCATGCTGTGGGTGCACACGGAATTCCCATTGCGAAGTTGTACCTGCCTGTGACTATGTATAAAAAACCGCGGTCTGACTGGGGCATGCAGACACCTTGACAGAATGAATAGTGTGTGGCACATAGGTTCCCCATTCCTATGCCCACGTGTGCAGCTCCTGATGGCGGTGGCACAGGATTATATTTTTCATTGCTTCTGTACAGCATTGTGGGCTACCGCCCCGCCCCTTTTACAGAGGGTCGCTGCCTAGCCGTGCCAACCCTCTGCAGTGTGTGCCTGCGGTTCCTCCTCATGGCAGACGCACTTCTAAATAGACATGAGGGTGGTGTGGCATGAGGGCAGCTGAAGGCTGCGCAGGGACAATTTTGTGTGCGCTGTGGACACTGGGTCGTGAGGGGGGGGGGGGTTGGGCAGCATGTAACCCAGGAGAAGTGGCAGCAGAGTGTCATGCAGGCAGTGATTGTGCTTTGTTGGAGGTAGTGTGGTGCTTAGCTAAGGTATGCCTTGCTAATGAGGGTTTTTCAGAAGTAAAAATTGTTGGGAGGGGGGGGGCACTCTTGCCACTATTGTGGCTTAATAGTGGGACCTGGGAACTTGAGATGCAGCCCAACATGTAGCCCCTCGCCTGCCCTATCCGTTTCTGTGTCGTTCCCATCACTTTCTTGAATTTCCCAGATTTTCACAAATGAAAACCTTAGCGAGCATCGGCGATATACAAAAATGCTCGAGTTGCCCATTGACTTCAATGGGGTTTGTTACTCGAAACGAACCCTCGAGCATCGTGAAAAGTTCGACTCGAGTAACGAGCACGCGAGCATTTTGGTGCTCGCTCATCTCTAATCTTAAATACATCTGTTACTTTTCTCTACCAAGATCTTTAAGTCGGGCACTGGTGGCACATTCACCTAATTCCATTAGTCATCCATATCCTGTTGTTTACTTTCATCTGTGCGTTAGATTACATAGAGCGCATTGCACCGATCACCACCATGACACAGCTCCCCAGCCACCTCTTAGAAAGCGCTCAGAGAGTGCAGGCCTCTTCCCGCTTGTGGCACATTGCATCATCAATGACAGAGTGAATATTATGAGATAAGGAGACATCACAATCTTGTTTTCAATTGCAAACATTACATTAATATATATTTTTTTCTCTTTCAGATACGTTAATGAGAAAGCTATATTACATCAGTACATTCATTCAAAAACTACTAAAAAGACAGAAACTACAGTATAATGAAATCACAATTATTTTATAAAACTGCACTGGATGATGACAATGAAACTATTGATGTTATAGATGAGAAGAGACTTTTGAGAACAATTATTCTCTTGGCTAGAAGCTCATACTTAACAACGGACGACACAACGTGACAGTTGAGTTGTCATCAGTCATAACAAGTTCATAATTTATTACTCATTCATAAGATATATTTAAATGCTAACTGTCACACATTATATGCTGTCAACAATGAGACTGATAATGTAGCATTAAGTGGACATAGCCAAGTAATTGGAACACTTAGATTATGTATTTAAAGTGTGTCTGATTAGAAATAAATTGTCACTATTCTTTCCAGGATCTTTAATGTAAACCTCAACGTTTATAGTAACCATAATAGAGAGTGTCAGCCTTAAAATATAAACTCTAATCTCGTGGTTGAGTGTATTTTATTTTTGAGATGAGAGGGGAAGTTGGATCGTTCCTTGACAGGAAGAGTTGTGGTCTCTTGAAGAAAAAAGAGCAAGCTCCTCAGGTTGGGCTCCATGTGCTGCAGGGTATAGTGGAGCAGGAAGCCAACAGTAAATGGAGAGCATGTCCCGATGCCTGTTAGGAGGAGGAGAGAAGGAGTGCCAACTAGAAGATAGCCCATATTACTATGAGAGTATATTTATTTGTATGTGCATGCATTTAGGTATATGAAAATAAAGGTTTGGTACTGTGTTAGCAAGTAGAGCAAAATGTGATTGTTCCCAGCAAGAGAAACCACGTAATCTTGTAGATATGATACCTTTTAATGGCTAACAAAAATACATGATGTAATAGCGAGCTTGTGAACCTCTCGGACTATTCGTTTTTAGCCTGACGAAGAGCCCGAGAGGTTTGCAAGCTCGCTATTATATCATGTATTTTTGTTAGCCATTGAAAGGTATCATATCTACAAGATTACGTGGTTTCTCTGGCTGGGAACAATCACATTTAGGTATATGTGCATGTATATTTAGGTGTTTGAAGATTTGCAAGCTTATGTATAATTGTAATATACAGTATGTAGTATATATGTTTATACTGTACTGTGGTACTGAATTGTGCAAAATTAACTAAGCACTGTATGATAGCCTTAACTGAGAACTGTATATAAGCATTATAACCATCCAATTCCCACTCTGTTTCATAAGGTAATATTACTTGTGTTGCCAGTAATTAGGCCAGTATCAACCCATTAAGGACCAAATTTATGGTGCATGGTCCTGGGCTTCAAACCTGGCCGATGGTAAAAATCTGGCACAGGATTAAAGCTCCTGCAATCTAGCAAGGGCAGGTTTGGTTCCCAGCTGTCACTGGCAGCTAAGGACCTGGAGAAGTTCTAGTGAATTGAATTGAGCTTCTATGCCAGGAACAGCCTCTTTAAAATATACGGCGCTCATCCAGGCACTGCAACTTCTATGAACAGCTGATCTGTAGTAGTTGCATGCAGCATACCCACACTAATGAGATATTGATGACCTATCTTAAGGACAGGTCATCCATATTACTGGGCTGGAAAATTCGTTTAACCCCTTAGTGACGGCCCCATTGCCTTTTTATGTCCTCACTAAGTGGGCTTTATTCCTAGAGGACGTAAAAACATACACACTCTCAGGATTAAAGCCCTCTTGGCTGAGGACGTGACAGCTCCATGCTGTCAGTGCCCGCAGGTAGCCGACAGCATGGAGCTGCCATCCTGGGCTGCGGACAGTCCCCTCCGGCATTGCGATCGGCGCTATCCAATGGATAGCGCCGATCGCAATACAGTGAAAAAAAGTTTTTAAAAAGTTAGATATTCAGCTGCCCTGATGGATCGGATCCATCAGGGCAGCTGAAAGTACTCACCCGCCTTGATCGGGGTGCACGGGTCCTCCAAGACCAGTAGATGTTACCGGGGACTGCGATTGCCGCTATCCACTGGAAAAAGTTTTTAAAAAGTGCCAGTTTCACCTCCCCTCATGGATCTGATCCATGATGGGAGGTGAAAATACTCACCTCGGGTCCTCTGCGATGTCCCCGTTGTTCTGGGACCTGACGTCAGTTGAGCGGTTCCTGATCACGTGTTTGCGGTTATCCAATGGATAATAGCGAATACGTGACAGTTAAAAAAAAGGTGAAGCTTCATCTCCCCTCATCGATGCGATCGGTGAGAGGAGATGAAACTTGTTACCGGAGGCCTCCGTATGTGCACCCTAAAGCGATCCTCCTCCGTGAACTTTCCCGGATTCTGCACATGCGACCACCGGCAAAACACCAGACACATGCGCAGGAGGCGGGGAGCCCAGGAAATGTAAAATCTCCTTGCTCCCAGTGACCAATGGTCGCCGAGAGCCTAGAGCATTGACCTTGCTGAGCGTTCGCCAGTCACGTGATAAAAAGGTAGCGATCTACCTTAGGCTGGTCTCACATGACCGGATAGGAATTACGGATTCCGCATGTGTCTGATCCGCAGTGATCCGCAGATCAATTGCATTGGATTACACAATTCCGCTCACATTGGTGGGTTGGAATTGTGTAATCCACTCGCAGAAAAGAGAACGCAGCAGGTTCTATTTTTCTGCGGATATCCGCAACATAGAGCTCATTGTGCTCCATGCTCGCGGATATACCCGCAGCCCATACGCAACTACATTGTGTATGGGCTGCGAGTAAGCGACGGTGCGGGAAATACAAACAAAAAAAAGTGTAAAAAAGAACCAGAGTAACCGCCGTGTGCCTCACGGATGGCCTGTGACATGTCACATTGTCTTGCTGGAACAACATGTATGGATCTATGTTATCTGCAAGGATAGATTCATAGCCAAATCGGTTCAGAGTGCCTTCCACATGGAATAGTGAGATACAGACATTGTGGAAATGGCCTTTGTAAGCCAGTTGTGACACTAGAGGATGAACCCATAGCCTCCTCTTCCAACTCCATTCTTTCTTCAACATCTGATGTCACTCTGCAAATCGACAAGATGCTAGTGTTAGGGAAATCATCAGAGATTTCTTAGCATGTTTCATTGCCTGGTCCGAATTATATGAGAAGTTGTGTACACAAATCACTGACATGTGACACACTCAGTATCAACCGACAATGATGCTTTTCTGAGTTGATTACAAGGCAGACAATGTATATATATGTTCACTTCTGTATTATCAGAAATACACCCCCCCCCCACCCCCCTGTAATCATACGAACTCATGATTGGCTCCAGGTGCTAATGGTTTAACATATGTTAATACTTTGAGGGGTGTTATTACTAAATACGTAATTCCTAGGAACATGAAAATAGATTCAGTATTCACTGTTCTAGTAGCTTCTATATGAATGGGGGGGAGGTTTAGAAACCGCTATCTCTATACATTCCTTAGTCGGGAAAGGATGTGGGGAGAGTATGAACCTGCATCTACATACCAGTGTACAACATGAACAAGTTTAACCAATTAATGGTTAATGCTAATGCTAATTATCCACTAAGAAGGAAGATATACCAGTATCTACATATTGGGACAAGTCGGGGATTAGTCGCCTCTGGATCACCGTCCACACAGTCAGGAAGTGGCGCACCTCACACGAAAACAGGCTCCAACACAGTTCAACATAGCTTGGGGTTCACAACCCACAGGGTGCTGTCACTAACCCCTCCTAGGGCATCTGAAAAAGCGTCTTCCTCCATTAGACATGGTGACCGATGCAGCTTGTCCAATATAAAGTCCCTAAACACCCCACCTGGGTGTGAGGTTAGGCTTGTCGTCCATGTTAACCTCAGGGCTTTTGCTTGTCCTCACTGGACCCCAGCTTGCAGCCTGTCCTGCACTGCCAAGCTGTAACTTTTCCCTTGCTTCTGGCAGGAACTGGCTTATATGCACCTAATTCCTGCTACACCCATCAGGTGTTAACCCTATCTTTCTCTTTCCAGCTATCAGACTGCCTGACTAGCACCCTCTGCAGGTCCTTCTGATACTGCACCACTGCAATATATATATATATATATATATATAATATAATATATATATATATATATATATATACGTGTTTGCCTAGGCTGATGTAAGAAACATTTACATAATAGAATACATATATTATTACTATAACAATCCCTCCTTTGTTTCTTAAAGCAGCTATGAGAACTGCTAGCCAGGTACGGACAAATGCCCTAGTGACATAAGCCAGAATTCCCACACAACTTCCCCAGATCCCCCGACTGATGCCCCCCTAGTGCTCACAAGAAAAAGTATCTTGGAATAGTGCTGTAGAAATGGAGATTTTATATAAAGCAAATTCAATATCAAAGTCAGTAGCTATAATCTAAAAGGGACAGCTCTGTCAATAGTCATAGAGATGAATCCTTGAAGACACGGAATAATGCAGCAATCAATAAAAGCAATAGTAGTAAGAATAGTCATTAAAGTTCTAGCAAAAGATGAAATCCAGTGGCTCCAAGTATCAGTCCACTAGTCACCAAAGGGTTTAGAGATAGTTCTTTAGAGAGGCTAGTTCGACCTTTCAGAGGCTTCATTATGGAACTATAGTTGTGAACAGGGATTGAACAACCTAGGAGAAAGCATATGGCTATCATGGTGGGAAGACTCTCTTGCAATGATACGCATGTATCCAATTTGATTTGTCCTTCCAGCTAAACATCTGAAGTGGTGGCCAGGTACACTTGTTATGGACCATGAAGTCTGGCTTCTAGAGCTTTGCGCACGTGTCTTTTGGTAACCACCAAATCTCCTAGTTTCACAAAAATGAGTTCCTTCTAAGCTATCAGGATCTGGAAAGGAAGCAAACACTCGAGAATATACATTAGTTAAGCATTTTGTGAGAGCAATAGCATAGTTTGTCAAGCTACCATGCTGTATCCGGAGTTATTGTGGAAAATACAATCCTAGCCTTGGGGCCGACCCAAAAAGTACCTCATACGGGCTGAGGCCTATTCTGTTAGGTGTGTATCTTATGGAGAAGAATGCCAGGGGTAGGCACTCAGTCCATGATCTATTGAGCTCTGCCATGGCCTTCTGGATTGTGGTTTCTAAGGTACCATTTTGGCTCTCTGCTCTACCACTGCTTTGATGGTACGTAGCATAATAGGCCTGTTCTACCCCTGATACTTTTGTTACTTCCTGCATAACTTCTCCCATGAAGGGAGTGCCTTGGTCACTCTCTATTGTCTCTGCTACATTGTACCTGTATACCACCTCAGATATCAGTTCTTGGCGGTGGCATTTTGATGCAGTCAGCCAGACTGCTCACCCTGGAAACAAGTCTAGGCAGACCAGAATGTACTCGTACCTGCCCACCCTTGTACCTGTCCACCTACAGTTGGATGTAGTCTATTTCAAGATGCTGAAATGTGTAGTCAGGACGAGGGGTGCACTGCATGGGAGTCTGTACAGACCTAACCACATTGCTCTGTGCACAAAGCAGGCAGCCCTGTGTGTACTTAGCTTTGTGACGCTAAATCCTGGTGCATATCAGTGACTAACAACTACATCTGTCATAGCTCTTTTTGAAAGGTGTGTATTTCCATGGGAGGTCGGACTCATGATGGGATAGGGGCCTGCGGAAGACAGAGCTTGTTGGATACCATCCATTTATCTCCAGGTGTCTCTGCCCCTCCTTGTTCCCATTGTTCTTTTTTCCCCCTTGATTGCCTGCTTTTGTAACTGAATCAACGGGTCGTAATCCACCAGGGGTAATGTCTGATTGGGCACCTGTACCACCCCAACCCCTGAAGGATCAAGTCTGGGCTTCTGTGTGGCTCTCTTCACAGCCTGATCAGCCGGATGATTTCCAGTTGCCTCTTTGTGTGCCATCCTTGGAGTTGCCTTTTGTTGTGCTTTCAGGCCACTCTCTTGGGCAGCAAGAGGTCTTCCATCAGTGCCTGTACACCTTCTCTGTTTTTAATTGCCTTTTCATTTGCTTTCAAGAATTACCCCGCTCTCCCAATGGGTCCGTAGTCATAAGCAATGCCGTAAGAATAGCGTGAGTACATGTAGATGTTAGCCGGGTTCTCTTGGGCATGCTTGCATGCTTCTTCCAGAGCTCGCAATGTGCCTTTCCGGGCTGACATGTGAGATGGAAGGGGTTTGGCCCTGACCACTTTATATAAGGAAATCACAACATAACCTGTATAGAACCTGCCTTCTTGACCATACCTCGATCCATCCACAAAGAGTGTAAAATCAGGCTGGTCTAATGACTGATCAACAACATGACTGAATCCCCTGTCTCCTGAGCCATTAGCTAGTGCGTAGTCATTTGTAGCAAGCTGAAAGGAAAACTATCAGATGATTATTCCTCTCCCTCCTTTTCCAGATGCAGCAAGGTAGTGGGGTTGAGGGTGTTGCAGCGCTGACATGTAGAGTGGCATGAACAGAGCGCACTATAGGCAAAAGTGATGTTCTGTGAACTAAAGTTTGAGCTAAACCTATGACATCGTTGACTGGAACATCATGGGGCCTAATACTGTCATAGGAAAACTGAAAACTATCTCAGAACTTTGTTCCAGCTGCTGCTACTGTTTCTAACACAAGATGGTGCACCATAAGCAACATTGAAAGACTTGGTATTATCAGGGTTTAGAGAAGAAAAATAGATCACAATCTTCAGGGTGTGAAAAATGTAGTGTTTTTTTCCCCCTGCAATTCCTACTCAGTCTAGCAGAAAGATTTACTGCAAAGGCATTCATCTACAAAGAAGTTCATTCCAGCATGGTGTTTATTATTGCTTATCCTGGACTTCTGAGTTCATGAATATAATGCCAGAACTGCAGTGTACACTGACACGTACATATGCAAAGGCATAGAAAAAAAAAACCAAAAATGTAGATGAAATTTACATCCTACACTGAGCAGCCAGTAGAGTCTTATGCGTAGGGAAGAGAAATATGTATCCCCAGTCAATATTTTCATCACACATTTTACATTCATCACAGCTTGAACACTTGTCCTAAACTTTCATCCAGTTGTGTAGTTAAGTCTTTCTCTCTCATAAATATTAATAACCATATAATTCTCTACACACAATTCTTACTGCATAGCATAAAACTTTACGCAACTACTACCACTCCCGTCATCTTCAGACAACTAGCTCGATCCTTCAACCTAACAACCCCCCCTCCGAAATTCCTCTTTTCAGGGAGAGAAGGTGAAAGGAAATAAAGAAAACTTTCATAGTTTCTAGAATTCTACAGCTTACCTTAGTATAATTATAATATTTTTCCCAAAAAAAGAACAATCACTGGTCTCACATATCAACAATTTGTTTCTCTTACATGACATTATCACACTAAAAACACAACAGTAACACCATTTAACAATTTATCTCACCGCAAACAAATCACAGAACTTAGATTTACACAAATAACAAAAAGAATTTACCTTAAGATTCCTGTACCTTTCCTATTTGCACAAGCTTATACTAAGACACTGTAATTCACTTCATTCATATTTGTCTTCATTACAAGTCTCTATTCATTTACGCAAGCCTCCCAGACTCCTACATTACAAGGTCAGTCACATTCTTTCCCTCCCCTCTTCTCTGTGTGTCTGATATACAACAAATTCTGTTAGAGTGGAGGGGAAAGAAGGGGGCAAAAGGAAGGAGCAGCTTCACAAGAACCAAACATTCAAATGAAAAACATTCTTTAATCATTTATAAGCTAACCATACCACACCGAGCTAGCACTCAAGCCATTGCCTGCCAACTTAATTTAATACTACTGTAGACTTTTTATTCATTCACGGTCTTATCCCAGGACTATCTGCATTATGTAATCATCCCTTCTTTCTCTGAAAAAGTCTGCACTGCTGCCTACTATCCCTGATCCTTATCAGTGCTACTGTCACCCATAGCAACCTATCCCTTCAGTGCGGACACTACCTGACGCTTGTATTATGGAGACCATACGTATTCCTCTAGACTTTATACCTAAAATCTAGAACTGCTATGACTATATATCCAAAGGTATCATACTGACCTTATCCTATAGCAAACACCTAAGACAGGCAACATATCAAGACAAAGAGGACACGGGATGGAGGGGTTCTGAATATTCCTATTCAATTCAGAGAAGGCACTCATCATTGGTGTTGTGCACTACTACCAGTGCAAGCATTGGGATGCTAGGTTAAAGGTACATCTATGGGAGATGAGAAGCCAGACTGTGCCTGCTATAGAGCTAAGATGGCGCTTGGGCGGTGGACGAAGGTATTGTTACAACAGATTCTAAAATGGCCGCAGGCCATGCCTGGCACTGAAATGGCCACAATGGGCGTGGCCTGACTGGGCGCTGGTAAAGGGGTGGTGTCTAAGAGAACTATCAAGACAGGCAAGCATCTTGCCACACCTTTTTCCTTTGTGTGCAATGCCAACAAGTCCATCCAGAGGGCTTGTATGGGGGTGGGGCCGGCACAATAAGAGCAATAGGAGCAAGCGCATCATGTGCTGCCTCATCAGAAGGGGCAGCATCACCATTTGACTTCCCATCATCCACAACAGAAGAAGCCACCACCTCCTCATTCTCCAAATAAAATAACTATACTATACATATATTTTATTTCAATGCCCTTTCTTTTTTCCGATATCACATTCTTCCAGAAAGGCTCATTTAGCCTACCTCCTGAGTTACATTCTGTAATCAACATCAAACTTCTTCAACTTGTTCACATTCTTTTTCTCTTCTATATCAAATACAATCTGCAGTGCTGTGCACCATTTTTCAACATCCATCCGCTTGCTGCCTATATTATCCATTTAATGACCTATATACGCCGCATAGTTAGCGTGCTACTCCTAGATCATTTCCGTTATTCAGCAGGGATCTGTAACTTTGCTAGGAATAACTATTTTATAAAAGCCTTTGAGACTATGCTCAGCATACCATCAATGCCTCATCAGACACTGGAAACCCAGGATAAACACACAAACAAACCTTACACAGCCCCCAGCCATTCGCCAGTACAATGAAACACATCAGGGTTCTTATTTGCTAAGGGAGAAAGGTTATAAATTATACAAAGAACCCATATACGGATTTAACTTACCCGACCAAAGCTCTTAAGACAGGCAAGAAATAATATATGGAAATAATATATGGAGCGGAGGTATATAGTACATATGAATCATATGACTCACCTCACTACTGCAGTTTCTTCAATTGGTCTATCATCTGGGCCTCGAAATTAAGCGATCGGACAAATAAATCCTCTTATTAGGCCTCTCTTGTCCCTATGAGTGGGTGACAGTTGTTATGGAAATCATTAGATTCCCTTTCTTATATGAGAAGTTGTTTGCACAAATCACTGACACGACACAGTTGATATCATCCGACAATGATGCTCTTCTAAGTTTATTACAAGGCAGACAATGCATATATACAGTATGTTGACTTACCTATCATCCAAAATACTTTCCTCCTAAGAAGGAAGATATCTTAGTGGATAATTAGCATCTAAATGGTTAAACTCATTTGTGTTCTACACTGGTATGTAGATGCACGCTCATACTACCCCCATCTCCTTTCCACAAAGCTTTTATCAATATTTCTGTTGCTTTTTGGTATATATATATACAGTTAGGGCCAGAAATATTTGGACAGTGACACAAGTTTTGTTATTTTAGCTGTTTACAAAAACATGTTCAGAAATACAATTATATATATAATATGGGCTGAAAGTGCACACTCCCAGCTGCAATATGAGAGTTTCCACATCCAAATCGGAGAAAGGGTTTAGGAATCATAGCTCTGTAATGCATAGCCTCCTCTTTTTCAAGGGACCAAAAGTAATTGGACAATGGACTCTAAGGGCTGCAATTAACTCAGAAGGCATCTCCCTCCTTAACCTGTAATCAATTAAGTAGTTAAAAGGTCTGGGGTTGATTCCAGGTGTGTGGTTTTGGATTTGGAAGCTGTTGCTGTGACCAGACAACATGCGGTCAAAGGAACTCTCAATTGAGGTGAAGCAGAACATCCTGAGGCTGAAAAAAAAGAAAAAATCCATCAGAGAGATAGCAGACATGCTTGGAGTAGCAAAATCAACAGTCGGGTACATTCTGAGAAAAAAGGAATTCACTGGTGAGCTTGGGAACTCAAAAAGGCCTGGGCGTCCATGGAAGACAACTGTGGTGGATGATCGCCGCATACTTTCTTTGGTGAAGAAGAACCCGTTCACAACATCAACTGAAGTCCAGAACACTCTCAGGGATGTAGGTGTATCTGTCTCTAAGTCAACAGTAAAGAGAAGACTCCATGAAAGTAAATACAAAGGGTTCACATCTAGATGCAAACCATTCATCAATTCCAAAAATAGACAGGCCAGAGTTAAATTTGCCGAAAAACACCTCAAGAAGCCAGCCCAGTTCTGGAAAAGTATTCTATGGACAGTTGAGACAAAGATCAACCTGTACCAGAATGATGGGAAGAAAAAAGTTTGGAGAAGAAAGGGAACGGCACATGATCCAAGGCACACCACATCCTCTGTAAAACATGGTGGAGGCAACGTGATGGCATGGGCATGCATGGCTTTCAATGGCACTGGGTCACTTGTGTTTATTGATGACATAACAGCAGACAAGAGTAGCCGGATGAATTCTGAAGTGTACCGGGATATACTTTCAGCCCAGATTCAGCCAAATGCTGCAAAGTTGATCGGACGGCGCTTCACAGTACAGATGGACAATGACCCCAAGCATACAGCCAAAGCTACCCAGGAGTTCATGAGTGCAAAAAAGTGGAACATTCTGCAATGGCCAAGTCAATCACCAGATCTTAACCCAATTGAGCATGCATTTCACTTGCTCAAATCCAGACTTCAGACGGAAAGACCCACAAACAAGCAAGACCTGAAGGCTGCGGCTGTAAAGGCCTGGCAAAGCATTGAGAAGATGGAAACCCAGCGTTTGGTGATGTCCATGGGTTCCAGACTTAAAGGGGTTGTCCCGCGGCAGCAAGTGGGTCTATACACTTCTGTATGGCCATAATAATGCACTTTGTAATGTACATTGTGCATTAATTATGAGCCATACAGAAGTTATAAAAAGTTTTTCACTTACCTGCTCCGCTGCTGGCGTCCTCGTCTCCATGGAGCCCGCCTAATTTTCGCCGTTTAAAATGGTCGAATGGCCAAATTAGACGCGCTTGCGCAGTCCGGGTCTTCTGCTTTCTTCAATGGGGCTCCGTGTAGCTCCGTGTAGCTCCGCCCCATCACGTGCCGATTCCAGCCAATCAGGAGGCTGGAATCGGCAATGGACCGCACAGAAGAGCTGCGGTCCACGGAGGAAGAGGATCTTGGCGGCCATCTTCAGCCGGTAAGTATAGAAGTCACCGGAGCGCGGGGATTAAGGTAAGCGCTGAGCGTTTTTTTTTTAAGTCCCTGCATCGGGGTTGTCTCGCGTCGAACGGGGGGGGGGGGGGGGGGGTTGAAAAAAAAAAAAAACGTTTCGCCGCGGGTCAACCCCTTTAAGGCAGTGATTGCCTCCAAAGGATTCGCAACAAAATATTGAAAAAAAAATATTTTGTTTGGGTTATGTTTATTTGTCCAATTACTTTTGAGCTCCTAAAATGTGGAGTGTTTGTAAAGAAATGTGTACAATTCCTACATTTTCTATCAGATATTTTTGTTCAACCCTCTAAATTAAACGTTACAATCTGCACTTGAATTCTGTTGTAGAGGCTTCATTTCAAATCCAATGCAGTGGCATGCAGAGCCCAACTCGCGAAAATTGTGTTACTGTCCAAATATTTCTGGCCCTAACTGTGTATATATATATATATATATATATATATATATATATGCCAAAAAGCAACAGAAAAATGCTTTCTGTACTGTAAACGGTGAGAAAAAATGTCTGTGTGGTCCTATGACCTTTTCTGGGTGTTTTCTTATGGGAGCGGATATCCCTTGGGTCTCCACCCTTACCCCAGAGAGATTATTTTTGGCTATTAGGGCCGTTGCATATAATAGGGATTGAAGTGTGGCTCCCGGCAGGGTACTCTTTTCCATTGTCTTCCAACAGGCATTGCTCCTTTTGGTAAGCCACAATTTTATCTGATTAAGTATGATTGATTTGTATTATGCTTCTATATTGGGGACATCCACGCCTCCATTTTTCCTGTGCAGGACAAGAATTGATAAAGATATTCTGGGGTTTTTACCTCCGCAAATAAATTTAAATAATTGTTTCTGCAATTTAATCAGAGTGAATTGGGATATATATAGTATTTTAGGAAGAAATTTCATTTTGTATATCATTACCTTTCCTAGCCAGGACTTGCATATCTTAGAGAGGCAGTCTAATTCCATTTGCAGGGAGGTCAGAAGTGGTTGGAAGTTTTCTTTTTCTATATTAGTTATTGGATACGTTAAGGTTACCCCCATATACGGTATATCTTTTTCCTGCCAATTGAAAGGGAACTCTGTGTTTATAGTATGCTGAAAGTCTTTGGAGATATTTAAACCCAAAATTTGGGATTTCCCTACATTAAGTTTATAAAATGATATTGTGTTAAATTGGTCTAAAACTGTCATGACTTTCCTCAGTAATACGAGGGGTTTAGTTACTGCCACAATTATATCATCTCTGAATAACCTTATGTTGTGTTGACGTGATCTCATTGAGACTCCCCTTATCTCAATGTTCGATCTTATGGCCTTTGCCAATGGTTCAGTGATAAGAACAAGCAATAATGGGGACAGCGGGCATCCCTGCCTTGTTTTAGTTAATACTAGCTTATCCGTCGCACGTTGCTGCGAAGACAGACAGACATACATACATTCATTTTTATATATATAGATAACAACCAATCACAGCGCAGCTTTCATGTTACCTCAGTGGTATAATTTATAGCAACCAATCCCAGTACAGCTTTCATGTTACCTCAGTGGTATGATATATAACAACCAATCACAGCACAGCTTTCATGTTACCTCAGCAGTATAGGAAATAACAACTAATCACAGCGCAGCATTCATTTTACCTCAGGGGTATAATCTATAACAACCAATCACAGCGCAGCTTTTATGTTGCCTCAGCAGTATAATCTATAACAACCAATCACAGCACAGCTTACATGTTACCTCAGCAGTATAAGAAATAACAACGAATCACATCGCAGCTTTTATTCTGCCACAGCAATATAAGAAATAGCAACCAATCACAGCGCAGCATTCATTTAACCTCAGCGCTATAATATATAGCAACCAATCATGGCACAGCTTTCATGTAACCTCACTAGTGTAAGAAGTTGCAACCAATCACAGGGAAACTTTCATGTCACCTCAGCAATAGAATATATATGTAAACCAATCACAGCACAGCTTTCATGTTATCTCAGCAGTAAAAGAAATAGCAACCAATCACATCGGAGCTTTGATGTTACCTCAACAGTATAAGGAATAGCAACCAATCACAGCGCAGCTTTCATGTTACCTCAGCAGTATAATATATAGCAATCAATCACAGCGCAGCTTTCATGTTACCTCAACAGTATAAGAAAAAGCAACCAATCACAGCGCAGTTATCATTTTACCTCAGCAGTATAGGAAATAGCAACCAATCACAGCACAGCTTTCATGTTAGCTCAGCGGTATAAGAAATAGCAACCAATCACAGCACAGCTTTCATTTTACCTAAGTAGTATAAGAAATAGCAGCTAATCACAGTGCAGCTTTCATGTTACCCCAGCAGTATAAGAAAGAGCAACCAATCACAGTGCAGCTTTTATGTTACCTCAGCGGTATAAGAAATAGCAACCAATCACAGTGCAACTTTTATGTTACCTCAGCAGTATAAGAAAGAGCAACAAATCACAGCGCAGCTTTCATACTACCTCAGCAGTTTGGAAAGTAACATCCAATCACAGCGCAGCTGTCATGTTAACTTAGCAGTATAAGAAATAGCAACCAATCAAAGCACAGCTTTCGTGTAACCTCATTAATATAAGTAGCAACCAATCACAGTGCAGCTTTTATGTTACCTCAGCAGTATAAAAAAATAGCAACCAATCACAGCTCAGCTTTCATTATACCTCAGCCGTATAAGAAATAACAACCAATCACAGTGCAGCTTTCATGTTACCTCAGCAGTATAAGAAAAAGCAACCAATCACAGCACAGCTTTCATATTGCCTCAGCAGTATAAGAAAAAGCAACCAATCACAGCACAGCTTTCATATTGCCTCAGCAGTATAAGAAATAGCAACAAATCGCAGCACAGCTTTCATGTTACCTCAGCAGTATAAGAAATAACCACCAATCACAGCACAGCTTTCATGTTACCTCAGGGGTATAATATATAACAACCAATCACAGCTTAGCTTTCATGTCACCTCAGCAGTATAAGAAATAGCAACCAATCACATCGCAGCTTTCATGTTACCTCAACAGTATAATGAATAGCAACCAATCACAGCGCAACTTTCATGTTACCTCAGCAGTATAAGGAATAGCAACCAATCACAGTGCAGCTTTCATGTTACCTCAGCGGTATAAGAAATAGCAACCAATCACAGCACAGCTTTCATGTTACCTCAGCAGTATAATATATAGCAACCAATCACAGCGCAGCTTTGATGTTACCTCAGCAGTATAAGGAATAGCAACCAATCACAGCGCAGCTTTCATCTTACCTCAGCAGTATAAGAAATAGCAACCAATCACAGCACAGCTTTCTTGTTACCTCAGCAGTATAATATATAGCAACCAATCACAGCGCAGCTTTCATGTTACCTCAGCAGTATAAGAAATAGCAACCAATCACAGCACAGCTTTCATTATACCGCAGCATTCTCAATATCCAGCAATTGTCTTGCGAAACGTTCGGTGGATGCATCATTTTGTAGTTGAACACTCATCCCGTTGATCGTAATGCCTTTTGCTTTCGTGCTTGAGATGGAAATCGAACGATTTACGTCTGGGGGGCATAACTGTTGACGATGCTCGCACGCGCGCCACCTATCGTAGGATAGTTGTACTATGCCTATAATCTTCCCAGGAGTGTACTCAACAACTTCCCAAAGTTTCATGGTGATTGGATGAATGGTGTAGTAATGCATAAAGGACAGACAGACAGACATTCATTTATTTTTATATATATAGATGTTAAAGGATTTAGACGATGTGCCATCCACACTGTAGGCGGAGAATACAGGGCCCGGATGGTATGGACCAACCCCTCACCGAAGCCAAACTGCATCAGGGTTTCAAAATCATAGCCCCAATGCACCCCATCAGAGGCTTTCTCTGCATCGAGAGCTAGCAGTACTTTTGGCGTTTTAGAGGCTTCCACCGAGTGCATGTGGTTGAGGATCCGTCTCATTGCATCCAAGGCCTGCTGGCCCTTGATGAAGCCTATTTGATCTGAGTGCACTATGTTGGAGAACACCTTCAGAAACCTTTACGCCATTATTAATCTCAGATTGAATCAGCTGTTGTTTTAGCATGGGAGTGTGCGCGTCTGACATCTTAGGGAGCCATATGAAGCTTGATAAAGACCAAATCGCTGGTCGAAATGTCGCTGTATTACTCATTTTGATTATGGGAGAATAAACTTGTCTGAATTATTTGCACCTTTTGATGCAGCCCCCTTGGCTCCCTAAAATGTCAGACGCGCACGCTACCATGCTAAACCAACAGCTAACTCAATCTGAGATTAATAAAGCTTGATAAAGACCAAATCGCTAGAGATGAGCGAACGTACTCATCCGAGCTTGATGCTCGTTCGAGTATTAGCGTGTTTGAGATGCTCGTTACTCGTAACGAGTACCACGCGATGTTCAAGTTACTTTCACTTTCATCTCTGAGACATTAGCGCGCTTTTCTGGCCAATAGAAAGACAGGGAAGGCATTACAACTTCCCCCTGCGACGTTCAAGCCCTATACCACCCCCCTGCAGTGAGGGGCTGGCGAGATCAGGTGTCACCCGAGTATAAAAATCGGCCCCTCCCACGGCTCGCCACAGATGCATTCAGACATAGCTCAGGGAAAGTGCTGCTGATGCTGGAGCTGCTATAGGGAGAGTGTTAGGAGTTATTGTAGGCTTCAAGAACCCCAACGGTCCTTCTTAGGGCCACATCTAACCGTGTGCAGTAGTGTGGAGGCTGCTTTTTGCAGTGTTGCACATTTTTTTTTTTTTGTATATCGGCCGTGTAGAGCATTGCGCCCTGCAGTAATTTCACATAGTCCAGGGCCAGTAGTGGTGAGGCAGGGACAGAAGACATATTTAGTGTATATAGGCAGTGGGCCTTTCCAAAAACATTTGGGAAAAAAAATCTATTTGGGCTGCCTGTGACCGTCCTCAGTGTACTGGGTCTCTGCTGGGGGTAGTTGTCCTAATTCATACGCAGCCAGCTAAGTGTTACAGCAGGCTTGCGCAAAATTCTTTCCTGGCTCTGTGTTGGCTGTTACATCACCGCTGTATTCCTCCTGTCCACAGTGCAACAGTCTGCAGTAATTTTACATAGTCCAGGGCCAGTAGTGGTGACGCAGGGACAGAAGCTATATACAGTGTATATAGGCAGTGGGCCTTTCCAAAAACATTTGGGAAAAAAATCTATTTGGGCTGCTTGTGACCGTCCTCAGTTTACTGGGTCTCTGCTGGGGGTAGTTGTCCTAATTCATACGTAGCCAGCTAAGTGTTACAGCAGGCTTGCGCAAAATTATTTCCTGGCTCTGTGTTGGCTGTTACATCACCGCTGTATTCCAGTCCACAGTGCAACAGTCTGCAGTTATTTTACATAGTCCAGGGCCAGTAGTGGTGACGCAGAGAGAGAAGACATATTTAGTGTATATAGGCAGTGGGCCTTTCCAAAAACATTTGGGGAAAAAAATCTATTTGGGCTGCCTGTGACCGTCCTCAGTGTACTGGGTCTGTGCTGGGGGTAGTTGTCCTAATTCATACGCAGCCAGCTAAGTGTTACAGCAGGCTTGCGCAAAATTATTTCCTGGCTCTGTGTTGGCTGTTACATCACCGCTGTATTCCAGTCCACAGTGCAACAGTCTGCAGTTATTTTACATAGTCCAGGGCCAGTAGTGGTGACGCAGAGAGAGAAGACATATTTAGTGTATATAGGCAGTGGGCCTTTCCAAAAACATTTGGGAAAAAAAATCTATTTGGGCTGCCTGTGACCGTCCTCAGTGTACTGGGTCTGTGCTGGGGGTAGTTGTCCTAATTCATACGCAGCCAGCTAAGTGTTACAGCAGGCTTGCGCAAAATTATTTCCTAGCTCTGCTGTGCGTTCCGTAAGCAAAGTCAGCCTCCAACCACAGGCCAATAAGCGGCACATTTAATTACAGCGTTCTGTTTCTGCACTACTGGTAATACACCATGCTGAGGGGTAGGGGTAGGCCTAGAGGACGTGGACGCGGACGTGGAGGCCCAAGTCAGGGTGTGGGCACAGGCCGAGCTCCTGATCCAGGTGTATCGCAGCTGACTGCTGCGGGATTAGGAGAGAGGCACATTTCTGGCGTCCCCACATTCATCTCACAATTAATGGGTCCACGCGGTAGACCTTTATTAGAAAATGAGCAGTGTGAGCAGGTCCTGTCGTGGATGGCAGAAAATGCATCCAGCAATCTATCGAACACCCAGAGTTCTGCACCGTCCACTGGTGCAACTCTGAATCCTCTGGCTGCTGCTCCTCCTTCCTCCCAGCCTCCTCACTCCATTACAATGACACATTCTGAGGAGCAGGCAGACTCCCAGGAACTGGTTTCGGGCCCCTGCCCAGAATGGGCAGCAATGGTTCCGAATCCTCTCCCACCAGAGGAGTTTGTCGTGACCGATGCCCAACCTTTTGAAAGTTCCCGGGGTCCGGGGGATGAGGCTGGGGACTTCCGGCAACTGTCTCAAGACCTTTCAGTGGGTGAGGAGGATGATGACGATGAGACACAGTTGTCTATCAGTGAGGTAGTAGTAAGGGCAGTAAGTCCTAGGGAGGAGCGCACAGAGGATTCGGAGGAAGAGCAGCAGGACGATGAGGTGACTGACCCCACCTGGTTTGCTACGCCTACTGAGGACAGGTCTTCAGAGGGGGAGGCAAGGGCAGCAGCAGGGCAGGTTGCAAGAGGCAGTGCGGTGTCCAGGGGTAGAGGCAGGGCCAGACCGAATAATCCACCAACTGTTTCCCAAAGCGCCCCCTCGCGCCATGCCACCCTGCAGAGGCCGAGGTGCTCAAAGGTCTGGCAGTTTTTCACTGAGAGTGCAGACGACCGACGAACAGTGGTGTGCAACCTGTGTCACGCCAAGATCAGCCGGGGAGCCACCACCACCAGCCTCACCACCACCAGCATGCGCAGACATATGATGGCCAAGCACTTCACAAGGTGGGACGAAGGCCGTTTACCGCCTCCGGTTTCCACCGCTGCCTCTCCCCCTGTGCCCCAACCTGCCACTGAGATCCAACCCCCCTCTCAGGACACAGGCTCTACCGTCTCCTGGCCTGCACCCACACCTTCACCTCCGCTGTCCTCGGCCCCATCCACCAATGTCTGTCAGCACACCGTCCAGCCGTCGCAAGCGCAAGTACGCCGCCACGCACCCGCACGCTCAAGCGTTAAACGTGCACATAGCCAAATTTATCAGCCTGGAGATTCTGCCGTATAGGGTTGTGGAAACGGAGGCTTTCAAAAGTATGATGGCGGCGGCGGCCCCGCGCTACTCAGTTCCCAGTCGCCACTACTTTTCCCGATGTGCCGTCCCAGCCCTGCACGACCACGTCTCCCGCAACATTGTACGCGCCCTCACCAACGCGGTTACTGCCAAGGTCCACTTAACAACAGACACGTGGACAAGCACAGGCGGGCAGGGCCACTATATTTCCCTGACGGCACATTGGGTGAATTTAGTGGAGGCTGGGACAGAGTCAGAGCCTGGGACCGCTCATGTCCTACCCACACCCAGAATTGCGGGCCCCAGCTCGGTGGTGGTATCTGCGGCGGTGTATGCTTCCTCCACTAAACCACCCTCCTCCTCCTCCTCCGCAACCTCTGTCTCGCAATCAAGATGTGTCAGCAGCAGCACGTCGGCAGCAGTCGGTGTCGCGCGGCGTGGCAGCACAGCGGTGGGCAAGCGTCAGCAGGCCGTGCTGAAACTACTCAGCTTAGGAGATAAGAGGCACACGGCCCACGAACTGCTGCAGGGTCTGACAGAGCAGACCGACCGCTGGCTTGTGCCGCTGAGCCTCCAACTGGGCATGGTCGTGTGTGACAACGGCCGTAACCTGTTGGCGGCTCTGCAGCTCAGCAGCCTCATGCACGTGCCATGCCTGGCCCACGTCTTTAATTTGGTGGTTCAGCGCTTTCTGAAAAGCTACCCATGCTTGTCAGACCTGCTCGGAAAGGTGCGCCGGCTCTGCGCACATTTCCGCAAGTCCCACACGTACGCTGCCACCCTGCGCACCCTGCAACATTGGTTTCATCTGCCAGTGCACCGACTGCTGTGCGACGTGCCCACATAGTGGAACTCTACACTCCACATGTTGGCCAGGCTCTATGAGCAGCGTAGAGCTATAGTGGAATACCAACTCCAACATGGGCGGCGCAGTGGGAGTCAGCCTCCTCAATTCTTTACAGAAGAGTGGGCCTGGTTGGCAGACATCTGCCAGGTCCTTGGAAACTTTGAGAAGTCTACCCAGATGGTGAGCCGCGATGCTGCAATCATTAGCGTCACCATTCCTCTACTATGCCTCTTGAGAAGTTCCCTGCAAAGCATAAAGGCAGACGCTTTGCGCTCAGAAACAGAGCCGGGGGAAGACAGTATGTCGCTGGATAGTCAGAGCACCCTCCTGTCTATATCTCAGCGCGTTGAGGAGGAGGAGCATGAGGAGGATGAGGAGGAGGGGGAAGAGACAGCTTGGCCCACTGCTGAGGGTACCCATGCTGCTTGCCTGTCATCCTTTCAGCGTGTATGGCCTGAGGAGGAGGAGGAGGATCCTGAAAGTGATCTTCCTAGTGAGGACAGCCATGTGTTGCGTACTGGTACCCTGGCACACATGGCTGACTTCATGTTAGGATGCCTTTCTCATGACCCTCGCGTTACACGCATTCTGGCCACAACGGATTACTGGGTGTACACATTGCTCGACCCACGGTATAAGGAGAACTTTTCCACTCTGATACCCAAAGAGGAAAGGGGTTCGAGAGTGATGCTATACCACAGGACCCTGGCGGACAAGTTGATGGTAAAATTCACATCCGACAGCGCTAGTGGCAGAAGGCGCAGTTCCGAGGGCCAGGTAGCAGGGGAGGCGCGGAGATCAGGCAGCATGTACAGCACAGGCAGGGGAACACTCTCTAAGGCCTTTGACAGCTTTCTGGCTCCCCAGCAAGACTGTGTCACCGCTCCCCAGTCAAGGCTGAGTCGGCGGGAGCACTGTAAAAGGATGGTGAGGGAGTACGTAGCCGATCGCACGACCGTCCTCCGTGACGCCTCTGCCCCCTACAACTACTGGGTATCGAAGCTGGACACGTGGCCTGAACTCGCGCTCTATGCCCTGGAGGTGCTTGCTTGTCCTGCGGCTAGTGTCTTGTCAGAGAGGGTGTTTAGTGCGGCTGGGGGAATCATCACAGATAAGTGTACGCGCCTGTCAACCGACAGTGCCGACAGGCTTACACTCATCAAGATGAACAAAGCCTGGATTTCCCCAGAGTTCTCTTCTCCACCAGCGGACAGCAGCGATACCTAAGCAATACGTAGGCTGCACCCGCGGATGGAAGCATCGTTCTCTATCACCATCAAAAACGGGGACATTTTTGCTTCATCAATGTGTTTATAATATTCCTCCTCCTCCTCCTCCTGAAACCTAACGTAATCACGACGAACGGGCAATTTTTCTTAGGCCCACAAGGCTCAGTCATATAATTTTTCTAAACAATTTTTATACGTTTCAATGCTCATTAAAGCGTCGAAACTTGCACCTGAACCAATTTTTATTTTAACTGGGCTGCCTCCAGGCCTAGTTACCAATTAAGCCACATTAACCAAAGCGATTAATGGGTTTCACCTGCCCTCTTGGTTGGGCATGGGCAATTTTTCTGAGGTACATTAGTACTGTTGGTACACCAATTTTTTGGGGCCCTCGCCTACAGTGTAATCCAATTAATTTTTTGCCCACCTGCATTACAGCTGACGTTACATCAGCTGTGCTGGGCACTGCAATGGGATATATTTATGTACCGCCGGTGGGTTCCAGGGAGCCACTCATGCTGTCGGTCCACACGGAGTTGTAACTACATGTGTCCACTTCTAAAGAACCCCAGTCTGACTGGGGCATGCAGTGTGGGCCGAAGCCCACCTGCATTAAACATGACATTACCTCAGCTGTGCTGCGCACTGCAATGGGATTTATTTATGTACCGCCGGTGGCTTCCTGGCACCCACCCATGCTGTCGGTCCACACGGAGTTGTAACTACATGTGTCCACTTCTAAAGAACCCCAGTCTGACTGGGGCATGCAGTGTGGGCCGAAGCCCACCTGCATTAAACATGACATTACCTCAGCTGTGATGGGCACTGCAATGGGATATATTTATGTACCGCCGGTGGGTTCCAGGGAGCCACCCATGCTGTCGGTCCACACGGAGTTGTAACTACATGTCTCCACTTCTAAAGAACCCCAGTCTGACTGGGGCATGCAGTGTGGGCCGAAGCCCACCTGCATTAAACATGACAGTATCTCAGCTGTGATGGGCACTGCAATGGGATATATTTATGTACCGCCGGTGGGTTCCAGGGAGCCACCCATGCTGTCGGTCCACACGGAGTTGTAACTACATGTGTCCACTTCTAAAGAACCCCAGTCTGACTGGGGCATGCAGTGTGGGCCGAAGCCCACCTGCATTAAACATGACATACGGATCCCCAACACACAGCAGGACTATAAGATCCCAGGGACATTTACATGTTCCTCGTCCAATGTTGTGTACCTGATCATGTGCAGTAAATGTCCTGTTGGGGGTCTTTATGTTGGAGAAACAGGACAGAAACTGAAAGCCAGGATGAGATCCCATCGCCCACCTGCATTTAATCTGACGTTAGCTCTGCTGTCCAGGGCACTGCAATGGGATACATTTATGTACAGCCGGTGGGTTCCAGGGAGCCACCCATGCTGTGGGTGCACATGGAGTTCCCATTGCGGAGTTGTACCTGCCTGTGACTATTTATAAAAAACCGCGGTCTGACTGGGGCATGCAGACACCTTGACAGAATGAATAGTGTGTGGCACATAGGTTCCCCATTGCTATGCCCACGTGTGCAGCTCCTGATGGCGGTGGCACAGGATTATATTTCTCATTGCTTCTGTACAGCATTGTGGGCTATCGCCCCGCCCCTTTTAAAGAGGGTCGCTGCCTAGCCGTGCCAACCCTCTGCAGTGTGTGCCTGCGGTTCCTCCTCATGGCAGACGCACTTATAAATAGACATGAGGGTGGTATGGCATGAGGCCAGCGTGTGGCATGAGGGCAGCTGAAGGCTGCGCAGGGACAATTTGGTGTGCGCTGTGGACACTGGGTCATGCAGGGGGGGTTGGGCAGCATGTAACCCAGGAGAAGTGGCAGCAGAGTGTCATGCAGGCAGTGATTGTGCTTTGTTGGAGGTAGTGTGGTGCTTAGCTAAGGTATGCATTGCTAATAAGAGCTTTTCAGAAGTAAAAATTGTTGGGAGGGGGGGGCACTCTTGCCGCTATTGTGGCTTAATAGTGGGACCTGGGAACTTGAGATGCAGCCCAACATGTAGCCCCTCGCCTGCCCTATCCGTTGCTGTGTCGTTCCCATCACTTTCTTGAATTGCCAAGATTTTCACAAATGGAAACCTTAGCGAGCATCGGCGAAATACAAAAATGCTCGAGTCGCCCATTGACTTCAATGGGGTTCGTTACTCGAAACGAACCCTCGAGCATCGCGAAATTTTCATCCCGAGTAACGAGCACCCGAGCATTTTGGTGCTCGCTCATCTCTACAAATCGCTGGTCGAAACGTCGCTGTATTACTCGTTTTGATTATGGGAGTATAAACTTGTCTGAATTATTGGCACCTATTGATGCTACCACCTTGACTTTGTTGATGGGACTTTTGGGACTGTGTTCACGTCCCGGTGGCTGCTGCATCGTATTTGTGCCACTCCCTTATGGGGATTCCTTCAAGTGCTACTGGTGATATACTTTTTCTTGGACTGACATTTAAGGGAGCTTGATCTCCTTGAAAAAGTTTGCTATAGACACGTTATTAGGTTGAGTTACGTGTGCCTCATCCTTTAGATGATAAAGTTTACCATAATAAACTCGAAAAGCCTCCACTATGTGCTTCAAATGTGTCAACTTGTTTTTTTCGTCTTCTTCTGCCCACACATATGGGGCATTGATTTTAATGTTTTTTTCTCCTCACCAGACCACCAGTTTTGATAACCACTTTAAAGGTCTATTTTCACTAAAGAATGTCAGCCTGCTTTATGTCAAAAAGCTAAATTTGACATTTTTGATGTTTTGGCCAAACTATGCAAGGCTCGTAATCTGCGTTAATGGTCCTTGGTGTCTTAAGAATCCTTAGCTAACCAAATGTTCATAGCAAAATGAACTAGAACAAATTAGAAAACCAACTGTAGAAACAAAGTGTACAGAGACTGTGCATGCTGGCTGCTGCTGAATTAGAGCCAGTAGACGTGCAGAAAGTGAGCCCTGTGAGATCTGAGAGAGCACAGGGAGTCTGTGTGCAGCTGAGATCCTACTGCATGAGCTACTGAGAAGTACTGCTGAAGGTGACAGTCTGCAAGAAAGCACACTGCAGGCTCAGGTGGCTACCATCCACAAGAGGCTACAGTGCAGCAGCTGAAGCAGCAGTGGCTGTTACAGAGGACTATTACAGAGGCTGCCCCTTGTTGCGATAAACTGCAAGATTCAGAGTATGGAGTTATAGTGAAACAGATTAAAAATCATCAGCGGATGTAAAGAGTTCGTCAGCAACAGGTTGTAAGTGAGGTCAGCCTCAATAAAAGTCAAATGTAAGCACACATATAGTGATTGCTAGGGACTATGCAGGCCTTCTAGTCATGTAATACTTTTTTTGGGATACTAGTTACTTCTTGGCTTGAACACTTAGTGGAACACTGAGACTTTACTGGGGACAAGCCTGGGACTTTCGGATAATTGCCTCAAGTATTTGTAAATCCCCCAGATGCAGTTATTACTCTGGTTATCTATGAATTGTGTGCAGTAAGCTGCAAATTAATGGTTTACTAGTTTATATCGAAGTACCCCATGTTCTATCCATGTTGTGTATTGCAGTGTGATTAACATTGGGTATTGCATTGTATGTGTATGCTAACAGTTAATCTTTCTAGTTAGTGATAATCATGTTTGTGTAACAGAACTATAGAATTTACGTGCTTTCCCCACTGATTTCTTAAGTTGCATAATCCATTTTCGCTGCAGTATTATTAGTATAACATTTTCCATTTTTCTAACTTTGTTGTCTGCTGTGTATCCTTGTACCTGTTTTGCCTATCATATATTGCGACATATGCATTTATGCCTCGGTGTGACAATAAGTCATTCCTCAGGAGGAATACACCGAAGTATGTGGGTGAAAAGGGACCTTGGGTGGACAAAGAGGCCATTGGCAGGTTGTTCACAGGAGGTGCTGCAGGGACTTTTTGCTCGTGGTTCGAACTTTCTTGGCTCTGAAAGGGCCTAGTAGAGTCATGTTCAGCCCAGGCAGCTTGCGTTTAGAATGTCACCTGCGGGGATCCCGAGTCTTGTTCATAATTTGGTGTAAAAAAACGATCACACGGCTACAGCATGCAGGAAGCAGATTTTTGACAAGAGGCAAACATCTGTCCAAACGTTATGCTTATGAATCTCATTTAAAAAGAAGTGTAGTTAACAATCAGCCTTTCTCTTTCTCCTTTTTGAAGGAAGCAAACTTCCTTAGACAACATAAGAATATAGTTTCAGAAATTAACATTCTCTCACTTGCTTATAATGTCTAGGAGGACCACATGGGTGCCATCCAAAGGATCAGTCAGGCCAAAATAGGCTTTGGAACAGTCTACACTCAAAGGAAGACCCGTAGATATTTTTTCCAGTAGTTTTCAGTGGGATTCACTACACTATGGATACACGCGTCAATGTCCCCTGTGTGAGTTCACTCGCACATGATCTTCCAGACCAATCAGCGCAAACGATATAATGCAGTACAATCACAGAGGACATAATGAGACTGTCAGGTGAGACTACTAGGGCTCAGACCACAGCTTACCATTATATTAACAATAATGGAATAAACAGATGAGGTTACTTCACAGCCTAAAAAAGAACCTAGTATATACAGAGTCAAATTATGACCACCAGCTAATATGCAGAGTAACCACTGTGTGCCTCATGGATGGCAGCTGGGAGTGACTCAGTAAGGTGGAGGTGGATGGTCTCAGGTATCTAGAGCCATGCTGACTGCAATGCATCCCACAGTTGCTGGAGAATGCATGTGGGAGGATCCAAAGAGCGAACATGACCATCGAGGTGGGCCCACAGATGCTCGATTGAGTTAAAGTCTGAGGAATTAGAGGGTCAGGGAAATACCTGGAAGACTTGGCTGTACTTTTCCAACCACTGTCAGACATTTTTAGGCCCGTAACATGGTCTTGCTGGAAGATCCCATCTGCTCCAGGGAAGACAAACAACATGTATGGGTGTACGTGATCTGCAAGGATAGATTCATAACCAAATCGATTCAGAGTGCCTTCCACATGGATTAGTGAAATGCAGATGTCGTGGAAATGACCTTTGCAAACCAGCTGTGACACTAGAGGATAAACCCATAGCCTCCTTTTCCACTTCCGTTCTTTCTTCAACATCTGACGTCACTCTTCAAATCTGCGAGGTACTAGCCAGGTCAATAGAACTGAAGACCTGTTCCAGAACCAAAAACAAGCCAAAAAGCATTAATAGAAATGGATGAAAGCTTTCTGTGCTGTAAACAGTCATAGAAAATGTCTGGGTGGTCCTATGACCTTTCTGGGTATTTTCTATGGGTTGTGACAAAAGTCATATCAAATAGGCCTCCTTACAGTTTTTCTTTTCTGCGCTCTAGAAAAACGGATTACACACAGACAGTGTAATGCTGATTTGACTGTTGAAACATAAAAAATGGACAATTGTAATCTGTAATTAAGACCAAACCTTCCTTTAGGCTTGTCCATAACTGTGACCCTGCTGGAAGGAGGCTCCGCCACTATTAAGTATAATGCCTTTTTCCTGGACTGATCTCTATTTATAACTTCTGTCGCATCATTGAAATCAGCCATTTAGTTTGTATACTGAAGTCACTTAAATGATGTCATCTTTAGTGCCAATCAACTTTGGCACACTAAAAGGGATTTTGGGACATAGGCTCCTAACACCCAGCTCTGTTGTTGCTGTCTGCAGGAATAATACCATAACCCCACCAGAGTTCCAGTGGGTTCACAGGGGTTGATGGAGTTGTTTTTGTTTTGTTTTTTTGTAAAACCTCATTCTGGATACAGTAAAATAACTGCCGGCTACTGCAGCATGTTTACAGGTGCTGCAGCTAATAATGGAGCTCAGCGCTCGATTACTGATCTCTCTTATTGACTGCCAGTGCCTGTGTTGTCCCAGCAACTGGGCAGGACTTCCGCCTATAAGCAAGCACAAGAGCAGGACACAGAGGGGAGAGGTGAGTATATGCATGTTAGTTTTAACTACTGTTAGGCACATTATACTGTAGCAGAGTAGAGCATCACTCTGATGGCTTAGTTTGCAGTGCTGTGACGATTTGACAGGTTCCCTTTAATCCCTGATAAATTGTCATACAATGCCCAATCTAAATATTTGAAATCAAATGCTTTTAAACCCTTTTTCTTTTGTACTTCTTATGTTTCCCTATTCACCTCTCTTTTGACCACTGTTTCCAGGCTGGATTATTTTCGATGGATGAATGTACAAATGATTCTGTTACGATCGTGTGGGCAAACTAAGCACGGGGCCCATACAATCGTGACCAAGAGAGGATACACACGGGTTTCAGACAACTTGCCCTGAACTACAGGAAGGAATAACATGGCCCTATTTGAGTGGGTACATCGCCCTGCTAAAGGACAGCCCAGCGGTCTTCGGATCTGGGCCCTAGCTACTCCTAGGAAGTACGCACCAGAACAGGAAACAAACACATGCCACATAACAGGAACAGAACAACAGGACACAGAGAGCCAGAAAACACAGCATACAGCAGCCATAATGCAACCACTAGTGACAGATAGAAAGCTGAATATAAATACCAGGTATTAGTTGACATTTTGATCAAGACGTGGAAGCTAATGGGCCACTTTATGGCTCCTGGCTATACCGCTAGTCCCTACACTAATCAGGAGTCCTGCAGTACCGGACACAGATCATACAGCAAACTGCAACAGGACAGAACAGAGCACAGATCACACAGCAAGCTGCAACAGGACAGAACAGAGCACAGCTCACACAGCAAGCTGCAACAGGACAGAACAGAGCACAGCTCACACAGCAAGCTGCAACAGGACAGAACAGAGCACAGATCACACAGCAAGCTGCAACAGGACAGAACAGAGCACAGATCACACAGCAAGCTGCAACAGGACAGAACAGAGCACAGATCACACAGCAAGCTACAACAGGACAGAACAGAGAACAGATCACACATCAAGCTGCCACAGGACAGAACAGAGCACAGATTACACAGCAAGCTGCAACGACATGGACTCTACCGCAGACTACAACAGGTAGTACATACAACACAGACTCCACCCAGAGATCACATGCACACAGATGAGACTCCACAGAAAGTCTACGTGTCCTCATACAAGGGGATAGACATTCAGCCATCGTGCTGACATAGGGAACTGTGTCAGGGATCCACCAACTGACGCACAGAGCAAGACATAAGACGTTTGGAGGCCACACCTGTCAGGGGAAGGGAAAAGGAGAGCTGCATGTGCTGCGGACTAGGACTACAGGTGTCCAAACCATCTTTGGGAAGCAGAGAGACACAACAGACCTACATGCAAACACAGTTCTGAGTGGGAACAAAACAGATACATCCAAACAGTACAAGACCAGCAACTATTGACAAGAGCTAGGTTTATATGTGCTGCAGACTAAAGGGGGTTGGCTGCTGTAGAATACCACACCCAGCCAGCTCAATTAACCCTCACCTGTGGAGCTGTGCTGCTTGGATCATTAGTACTACAGATCCCAGCGGCACACGTAACAGATTCCTTGTGAGAATGCAGTTGTAGGCCTGTTGTAGGTGGTGTTAAATATACACTACATTAACTTTATTTCAATATATTGTGCCATTTCAATTTCAGATTGATGTTTTTGTCTTAAAGAATGCCCATGTACTTTACTTTTATGTCTTTTTAGAAGTATGTGCCGATTCGGTAACAGAGCAAACAAGAGACTGAGCTTTAATTCACAAGAGCTTCATTTTATATTGTAAAATAAGCTCCGTACACTTTTCATTTGAGTCTTCTGAAACTAAAACTAATGTTCAGATGTTGAGCGTTCCTGGTCCTCCGCCGTAGTCAGGCTGCAGTCTGTAGAAAAAGAAAAAAGTGGATCTTATACGGTGAACCAGCACACATAAGGAAACATAAAAGTAATCAAGTCAACAAATCCCAGCGTTTCCTACACTAAGGCTACGTTTGGTTGCCTGGGAGTTGGGGTAAAGTTGCAGCATAAACATGAAGAAACCCCCAAAAGTCAGATCTGGCCCGGGTTATACTTTTTATTCCATCTCATCCTGCATAAAGAGGCTTTACAGGGGTTAAGAAAACAATGGCTGCTTTCTTCTAGAAATAGTGCCACGCCTGTCCATGGGTTGTGTTTTGTATTGCAGCTCAGATTCATTCAGTGAAAGGGCTGCACTGTAATACCTGTTACAACCTGTGAACTGGAATGGCACTGTTTTCCTAATTCTAGGCAACCACTTTAATATGGACAATGACGAATAGAGAATAAAGGATAAAAAGCAGCTCAAGTTACTCAAATGTAGCCCAAAGAGAGATATCTGTATAATATCCTATACAAATTTATAATATTATATAAACTGGTAACAAATTTAATGGTAGTAATGCCAACTCATGATTTTACTGTGCAATAAAAAATATAATTCATTATATAACCAACACAAGCGAATAAATCTTATTTGCCTTTGCTGTTAAAAACCAGTTGGCTATGGCAGATCTAATATCTACCTCTTAGTGAGCCAGGCATTTCTTCAGAATCTCAAGGATATGAGGTCTCTGGAGGGACAAAAACAATGTAAATAGCATTAACTAACCAGCTAATATACAATATACATGCATACATGTTTACATTTTTTAAATCTCTTTTTTAACCCCTTTAGGAGCAGGGGGTTTCAGTCTCAAATTATTTTGCCTGCATTTTTGTGTATGTTTTCACTCATTTTTTTAGTTTTATTTGGGATAAAAGACTAAAAAAAATTGTTTTCTTTTTAATTTATAGATGTTTATTTTTAAAATGTGTATATTTACGCTAAAATAAAGTACAGCAATGGGTTCCACATTTTGTTTTGGACGTTTTGATATATAGTTTGTATTGTCTCAGATTAGTCTCGATCATTATGTGTCATATTTTTCTCACTGGTATGTGCTCACTTTCTTGTGAGTTGGTAGTGGCTCATCCCATCCCATAGTATCACAGAGAGCTGCAGTGTAAAGCATGGGAGATGGACCGAGCAGTAGTCTGAGCCACAAATGAAACACGGGGTGAGTTTCACACATCCTCAGACCTTTGCAGCCTATATTACTATGCAGCATCATTACAGGTACTTATTATAGCTGTAGCCTAAACTGGGCACACCCAAGAAGTAGGGAAGCAGCCACAAAATAAATTGAACCCCATTCACTTGAAGATGGGGCTGCAATACCAGGCGCAGCCAATAAGAAGCAATGTTCCTGTAAAAAAAATCCCTTTTTCTTAATCTTTGACTTTTCTTTTTAAACCTCGACTAGAATTTAGCTTGAACACACTAAATGTTTCAAGCTTTAAAAACTGAACAATAACTTACCTCTTCGTCAAAACAATGTTGGTGATCTTCTTGGGCACAGCATTTCACTCGTGCTTTTGTGAATTCTCCGATCAACTCCTTCTTGTTCTCGTCGGACATGCCAGGATTCGCTTTCATGGCATGAATGAGCAATCTGTAATTTGATTATAAAGTGATACATTAATAAAGGCAAAGTGAACAAAGTATAACAATTGCAGTGCACTGCATGCAGTTAGGCTGCTTTCACATCTGCATTAGGGGTGCAGTTTCCCTGTTTCATTATGGTCCTATGACAGCCCCAAACGGATCCCTTTAACTATAATAGGGGCCATTTGATCTTCGCATAGCTGCCCAACATTTTTCAGATGAAAAAGTCCTGCATGCAGGACTGTTTCTTCTGGCATTTTGTGCCGGATCTGCAACGCAACCCCCGAACGGAGGTCCCAACGCAGATGTGAAAGCGGCCTCATTTAGCATTGCTCATGGCTCATATTTTTACAATTGTAGAAGTATGGCTCCCCATATTGGGCACCCAGACTACTCTACACTTAGATAACATTTTTTATTATAATGGAATGTATGAATAATTATTTAAGATACAATTTAATGCTTTAGAACTTACATATGTCTTTTATTACTCTTTTCCTCATCTGTACCTTCACAGATATCAGGACCAACTTGGAAAGCATTTGCATCAAATTCTGGTGCTTTGTAAGTTGGGTCAGCTCCAAGTTTGGTGAAGCATGGTCTTCTGTCCACATAAGCATCAACACAACAGTGACGGACTTGATCGTTGATGAATGTTGTTGATTGTCTTTCACACATTTCTCCTAATAATACAGCCATCTGAAAACAGAAAAATATATATTTTTATTGCCAAGCAACTAATTACAGCAAGTATAAATATAGCCTACATCAATTGGTAATATATTGTGTATTCATTCAGTATTAATTGGTATTTATCACTACCAATTTGCGATAATCCTTAAAGCGTTCCTCTACCTGCATATATTTATATGTTACTTCTGTAAAAATTGGAAGAAAAGACGTTTTTAAATTCTCAATTGTTTATTGAAATCAATTATTGTTTTCTCATTGGATTTTGACAGCAGGCCTGAATCTGGTCTTTATGTGACTAAATATGATGCAAATATAAAGTAACCAGGCAGCAGCTGATGATTTTCAAAAGTTAAAGTATCTTTTTATTCCTCCATCCAAAGGTGACCGGCAACGTTTCGGCTTCCTCTGAAGCCTTCTTCAAGCCCCAGGACTTATATTCCCAATTGCTTTTGGTTTTAGATCCGGACCATACCGGACTCCTGCAAACTCCCTCCTCACTGTTTTTTACAGTTATTTCTTTCAGGGGAATTAGAGTGTTTTCTCATAATCCCCAGTGTGAGTGCTGCAGTTGTGCTTCTTTTTTCTTGTTGTACTAAATATGATGCAGATACCAGAGCTTGATATAAAATCATACAAAATGCCAGGAAAAACTCTTAGTTCTACGACTCATGCACAAAGCAGAGCCACGTGTACAAAGCCTGTACAGACGTTTACGGAGGCTGTGCAACTCTTTGGTACTGAGTAATATGGTATCCAGGTACTGCCATACGGGCTCCATTGGGCACTATACGTATTTATGGACATATTCATCATTTTTTACCATTTTTCACATCTCTCTCCACTTTTGAAAAATGGCTAGAAAGTGGGTGGGGTTTTTGTGATGGGGTTGAGGCTTCCACAGACCTTCGGATTTGATGTAATTTAAACCCCAAACTGTTAAAAATCACAGCACTAATCTACACCTACTGATAGCAGGTATAGTTTGCTGGTTTTACCAACAAGCCAGTTATTATAGTGCTTTGTTAGACAACTCTAGGAGTTTGATGGAAGTCTGTGGTCTTGGTCTCTGATGAAGAGAAGAAGCTCAGAAAAGGCAATTTTAAACATCTGTGTATTGAGGCTCTGGGCCAAAAAGCTGACATGAATCCTTTGTGGACTGCAACTCAGGGCCATGAAGTCCTTCCATGAGGGAGAGGTACTGTTGTGGATTGCCAGCTACAATCATGTCATTACAGAGGGTTCCTTATGAGCTTATTGAAAATTGACACTTAGGTTTCATGTCACTACAATAGATCCCTTCAGTATCGTATGTTGGAAATTCCTCAGTGAGCTGTTCTTCTCTTCTCTGCTTCTACAGCTCCAATGGCGTATGGTCTGACTGGTCGACACAGAGGCATTGCTCCTGGCTGACCAATCAACCATTATGTAAGTGTATATATTCCAGCCCTGCCCTGACATGGGCATGGGTCATTTTCCTTTTCTGTGTTTATGCATGCTGGGCAGACCCCCTGTTTTTTGTACTCCGTCAGTTGGTGATGTCTGACCCCATAGTCCCTACTCTGTCAGATGGGTGATGTCTAAAGCCTTACCCTCAATCTGACATTTTAATACATTTTGGTGGTACCTGCCTAAGTTGGTCCATCATGTACATTATTGCGTCTTATTAGATGTGTTGTTAATGCCTGTGCAGGGCATTGTAGTTGTACCCTGCACGTACGTAACAATTGCTTTATGCAGAACATTTCCTCTATTAAATTTAGAAGCATCCCAATTCATAACTGTACAGGACGTGACATAATAAGCATCAATACCTAACTTCAAATTTGAGTTTAAGAAAGCAAGCATTAATACCTTGTCTTCAACGCAAGCCTGTATTTGATTTTGAGGAAGTGCACAACACTTGGCAGTGATTTTCATCATTTCCTCAGTGATTTTAAGAAGAGTTGCATCTGTCACCTGTGGCATTTTTGGTGTATAGCAGCGTAGTAGGCTGATAAGGACAAAAAGAAAATATTTTAAACTCTCACATAAGGAATTTTCCTATTAACCCCTTTTTGTGCCTTAGTGACGGAGCCAAATTTTGGAAATCTGACATGTGTCACTTAACATATCATAACTCCGTAAAGGCTTTGCATATCCCAGCGATTCTGACATTGCTTTTTCGCCACATGTAGTACTTCGTTTAGGTGGTAAAAATGGACCCATAGAATTTGTGTATATTTATTAAAAGTGCCAATATTGGGAAAATTTTGAAAAAACTGTCATTTTTTCACATTTTCAACGGTAATATCTCAAATATGTGCAAACATACTGTACAAATTTTTGCTAAGATATATATTTCCATCTGTTCACTTTATTCTGAATGCACGTTTAAAAAACTTTTTTTTTTTTTTTTAACCATTTAGGAGACGTACACATTTAACATTAATTATCAGCATTTTGAGGAACACTTTATTTTCCGGCACCAAGCCAAGATTGCAAAGGCTCATAGGTGCCAGAATTATAGATAACCCCACAAATGACCCCATTTTAAAATTTACACCCCAAATGTATTCACTGAGGGGGGTCAGGAGTATTTTGACCCCACAGTTTCTTTTAAGGAATTAATGCAATTTACAGTAGAAAAATAAAATTTCATATTTTTGCAAATATGTAATTTTAAACACAGGATTTTTTTCTATGGTGCCCATGAAAATGAGGATTTACACCTCAAAATGCATACCCCCGTTTGTCCTGTGTTCAGAAACATACCCATTGTGGCCCTAATCTTCTGTCCATATGCACAACGGGACCCTAAACGAAAGGAGCAGCGGGTGGTTTTCAGAACAGACATTTTGCTTGAAGGTGTTTTAGGCCCCATTGCTCACTTGTAGAGCCCTTGAGCGGCCAAAATGATAGATAACCCCCACAAATGACCACATTTTTAAAAAATACACCCGTTAACGCATTCATCTAGCAGTGTACTACGTGTTTTGACTCCACCGTTTTTTAAATGAATCGTAGCAAAGCAGAACGAAAAAATTACGATTTTTGTTTTTTTTGGCAATTGTGTCATTTTAAAAATAGCTTTTTTGTAAAAGACTTTAACTGTCTTTTAACTTTTATGTGATTGCCATTATCCATTGGTTAATGGCGATCACATGACCGAAGACCGCTCACCGTGTTCCTCGTGACATCTCAAAGCTCTTGGCTACCTTTAGTAGCCAGGAGCAACAGATTTTAAATTTCCTCTTGCCCTCACCAGCTTCTGCGCTTGCGTCCGCCATTTTGGCAATGGGCGCATGCGCCAAAACTGGGGAAAGGTCCGCGGGTAAGGATCCCATCAGGGGACATCGCCGATGGCCTTATCTAAGTAATTTTACTTCCCCTCACGGATCCGATCCGTGACAGGAGGTGAAAATTACGCTTTTTTAACTTTTACGTGATTGCCGTTATCCATTGGATAACGGAGATCGCGTGACTGGGAAACGCGTACCATGGCACCCCATGAAATCTCCAGGCTCTTGGCTACATTCAGTAGCCAGGTGCGGGGTGATTTTAAATTACCCCACCAATCTACGTCTTTTGCGCCTGCATCCGCCATTTTGGCAACAGACGCATGCACAGAAGCCGGGCAACGTCCGTGAAAAAATCTGGGGGCTTTAGGTACCTAATTTCATCTCCCCTCATGGTTATGATCCATTAGGGGAGATGAAACAATTGTTTTTTCCTTTTTTTTTTTACACTTTGTTTAACTTTTTTAAACTTTTACATGATCGCTGCTATCCATTGGATAGCAGCGATCATGTGACCAGGAACCACACACAGCGGCTCCTGGTGACAGCTCCCTGCTCTCGGCTACTCATACTAGCCGGGAGCAGGGAGTTTTTAAATTTCCCTCTCCTCCCGACCCTCTGCGCATGCGTCTGGCGCGCATACGCAGACGCCGTCGGTGGGTTCGGGGAGAAGAAGGAAGACGCCAGACAGTGCGGACAATGGGGGGTGAGTACTCTCAGCTCCCCTTCTGGATTTTTTAAACTTCTCATTGACTTTAATGCATGACCGGGGGTGGGGTCCCACGACCCTGGATGACAGCTCCATGCTGTCAGCTACGTCCGGTAACCGGCAGCATGGAGTTATCACGTCCTGAGCCTGCAGGGCTTTTATTTCCAGAGGAGGCATGTTTTTACATCCTCTGGGAATTAAGCCAAGCAGGCCAGGACGTAAAAAGGCAATCGGGCCGTCACTAAGGGGTTAAAGGAGTTGGCCCACCAACAACATTTATCACCTATTCACAGGAAAGGTGGCAAATGTATGATTAGAATGCTGGGATCCCCATTGATTATGAGAACGATAATGATGATTATCCGTTCAGTCGCTTCCAACCCTCGGTCACTCTATGGATTAATGTTCTCCATAAATTTCTGTCTTTCACCACTTCTGTCAGTTCGGCGATTGACCTGTTCGTAGTGGTCTTGATTGTATCTAGCCCTCTTGTTCTTTATCGTCCGGATCTTTTCTTTTCACTAAACGTTGCCAAGCATCAGTACTGCTTCCAGTGTGTTAGCGCGCATCACGTGTCCAAAAAAAGAAAGCCACTGTTTGATGATTTTGCCCTCCAGTGATATTTTCCATTTGACTCGATCTAACATTACCTTGTTCACTGTCATGGCAGTCCAAGGTATCCGCAGCATTCTTCGCCAGCACCATAGTTCAAATGCATCAATTTTTCTTCTGTCTCTTTTTTCTGACCGTCCAACTTTCACAACCATACGTCATTATGGAAAAGATGATTGCATAGGCCAGTCTGGTTTTTGTTGCAATGCTAATGTCCTTGCTTTTCCAGATCTTTTCCATTCCTTGCATTGCATTCCTACCAAGTGTAATCTGTCTCTTGATCTAAGGTCCAGACTGGTTGTTGCAATTTATTTTGGATCCAAGGACCGTCTCGACTTCTTCATTGTTAATTTATATGTTCACTGTACCGTTGCCTACCGGGGTCATGACTTTTGTTTCTTGGTGTTGAGGTACAGTCCAATGCACTCTTTCCTTTAGCACTCATTGGATAAGGTATTCCAGGTCCATTCACTTTCCGCAAGCAGGGTGGTGCCATCTGGATTATGAGAACAGCACACCCAAAATGCCCCATATGAATGCAGTAGTGGGATCCCAGGAGTCTCACCCCTATCATTCATATATTTTTTAACAGCTATCCAATGGATAGGTGATAAATGTTGTTGATAGACCAACCTCTTTAAGTGATTTGCCAAAGGGTTATTCCTCTCATAAAACTTTTATTGTGTTCCACCTGGATTCTGAGTATATTAATCAAAATGGATGTTATTGGGGTCCCACCCCCTCCATAGCGTTTAGAATTTTGCAGCTTCAGCAACATCTGATTGCTCTGTCATATGACAATGAATGTCATTGGTCAAAACCCTCAAAAGAACTCCACCCAACAGACCCATTCATAGTCTATGAAACCTTTGGACCTACAAAAAAGGCTCAATGGATGTCCCTTAATTAAACAGTTATGTAAATAGAGTTGTAAATATGTGGAATTTGAGGGCTCTACTAATTATCAAGTAGGTAAAACATAATAATACATATTACTGACTTAATCTCTACCTATTTATCTTACTCTATCTGTATATTCTTTTACCCTTTCTGACACCACCTCCCACTTTGTCAAGTTATTCACAGGCATACTCTGCGAAACTTACAGACTTTGATAATCATGATCTCCCAACTTCTGATAAAGTGCACAGTTCTGCTGAGTTAGCTCTTGGTCCTGTTTTATTCCAGCTTCAAGCAACTGAGGCTACAAAATAATAGAACATTTTAGTAAATGAAAATATCCATTATGTATTACTTTAACCAACAGATAAGGGCCCATTAATACGGAAAGTATGTTGCCTGCATATTATGCATGCGTTTTTCATATGCACTTCACAGTTTAGACAAAGGTTAAAATATAATATTATATTAATATATCACTAAAAAATCAACATACAGGGCACACCACCACTTCCTATGAGAGTACAGACAGGTAGGTGTATCTCAGGAGGATTAAACGAACAGACAAGAAAAACTCACACATACATTGTATTGATAACGTAGGCTAATTTGCACCCAAGGTAAGAAAATGCTTCTAGTAGTCTGAATGTCTATATCCCGGATTAGATTGCATAAGAGCAATCTCCCCATCCAGACTCAATGTGCCTATGAGAATTGTCTGTACGACCGAATTCAGGACATATACAAAAAATGCCCTTATTGTATTGATATAATGGGCACATAAACAGACAAGACAATTCATATATCAGAGGTGCAAAGGAAAATAATATTTGGGAATAGAATCATAGATCACAGCTCGTCTCAAAATTAGACGTAATAATAAGCACTTTATGTATTATTATTTTGCTTCCTATAAAAAAATATAAGAAGACTTTATAATAAAGATCAGATGTTGTGTGTTTTATTCAACTTTCCTTCTATAATAAAGCTCAGATTTTTTGGGAGCAACAAAACGCCCGTTATATATTTGTTTTTCTCTTTCTTCCACTCAACATCTTTCACCGCTAGATATAGGCGGATCGTCAGGAGTGTAATGAGCTTTGTGTTATGAACATCTATTAAGAGTAGTGTGTTTCAAACTGTTAACATTCAGGGAATCAATTTCCCAACATGATGAAGTGGTGGTGTGCCCTGTATGTTGATTTTTTTAGTGCTATATTAATAAAATATTATAGTTTAACCTTTGTCTAAACTATGAAGGGCCTTTTGCTTTACTCTTAGACTTTTGTGCCTCTGAATAAAAAATGTTTTTCATATGCAGCACGCAGCAAATAGGCATGTAACATGCCTATTTGCTACATATATGTTAAATCCCCATAGCCTATACTGGCGCGTAATATGCATCAAAATAGGACATGCTAAATTCTTTTAAGCATGTGAAAAATACGTGTGTAACATAAGCTCGTTCAGACGAGCGCTATTTTAGCGCTTATGAGGCACGTGAAAAGAGTGCTTCTATAGGAACTATTAGGTTCTTATAGAAGCGTTCACATGAGAGAATGTTAGGCGCGCTGAATCGGTGAATCTAGCAAAGATAGGATATGCGAGTGCAAACTCACATGCTGGCTCTGAGGTGCGGGCAAAGATATGACATGTCCTATCTTTGCTGCGTGCTTTCCATAGGCTCCTATTGGAGCTGGAAAGCACGCACCTCGGATCATGTTTACCCGATCTTTTCAGCACTTTAGCAGCTATGTTTTCTCGCTGCTAACAGCGCTACAACAGCGCTCGCCTGAACAATCCTTAATACACAGTCGACATAAGCCCGTGTGAGTGAGCCCTAATTGTCTGGGTAAGTAGACATACCACATCCTTTAAGCAGTCTGCAGAGTTTACATCTGCGCAGCACTTTGTAAGCAGAGCCATATAGCGTTTAGTGACTCTAATACAGGTTATTACAGAACTATCTTGATGCGTTTTTGCATATCCAAAAAGAAACCTGCAAAAGCAAAAACATGGAAATATTAGATGCCTTAATTTACATTTCAGAGTATGTCATAAGAGATAGATAGATAGATAGATAGATAGATAGATAGAGAGAGAGAGAGAGAGAGACATGAGAGAGAGAGAGAGAGAGAGAGAGAGATAGATATGAGAGAGAGAGATAGATATCATATAAGTATATTTACTTGGCTAAGAATATGTTTTGATATTCCACAAAGTTTTTGCACACATGTTCATGCTCTATTAAGTGTTTCAGGTCTGTAGACTGATCTTCTGGGGCGTGATCTTTAGGTAGGGCATGCATACAGCGTTTGCGCTGAAGAATAGGTTTATCACAACAAACTTTCAAGCTGGGTGATAACTTCTCTTGATTTTCACAAATGTGATCAGTATATACCATCTGCCAAAAAAAAAAAAGTGAAATGCAATATGGCCATTCCTATACCTGTAACCACTGACAAGAGTAGGAGAACCGATCTTTGAAAGGATGCGCCCAGGCTCTGCTGAAAATTTTGTATATGTGTCATAGATATGTATTTGATTTCAAGGGGACTGTAGATATAGGAAAAGGTCATTTGTTCAGATCCAACTTTATTACAGAAAAAGCAGTATTCATAGGTTTAGTAGGCTTGAGACATAAGGGTGCATTCACACAGTAGGTGTAGGTGTAGTAGGCTTGAGACATAAGGGTGCATTCACACAGACAAGAAGGCACATTTCTACAGTAAGTACATTGAACACATCTAATTCTTAGCTCTATTAAAGTTGAACTTTTACTGGCTTTTACAGAAAAGAATCTCTGCTGGCTTTCCCATTAAAACACTTTCCCCAGTGCACCAGATGCTTAGTGTAATCATAGCAGGCAATCAGAATTGTTTTTCTTTTTCCAGCATATGTAAGGCTGCTGCAGCGTCCGAGGAGCGGGCTCACAGCCGAGGAGATAGCGGGGTAGAGAGAGGACTTGTCACAGAGTTCCACCATCCCCTCCCATGGGGGTAGTTCGGGATCTGACTACGTTATTGCTGGGGGAGATCACAGGGGTAATAACTGAGGGTTACTTTGAATCCAGTTGTCACTTATGACGCCACCATTCCATCTTCTGTGGCGGATCCTTCAGACTAAATAACGTAGTCCACACACAGAATAACTTTCTAAACAAAACGGTCGGTTCTGCTCGTTTACTGGAAACTCTTAAACTTCAATCCAACAAGCAGTCTTGATATAGATATAACAAGTGGTGTAACAGGGAGGATTCTCAGGGCATCCGGATATTCCACAATCCAACTTATATGCAAAGTCCCTCTCCTGGCAAACTCTCTCTCTCTACCAGTCAACACTCACTCTCACTTTCTCCTCTTCTCGCTTGGCAGCGGGTTGTTTCACTCCCAGCACTCACCAGGGTTGGTTAGGCCCAGGCTGAGCATACGGAAGTGCTCCCAACACAGACCGACGTCTCTGTGTCTGTGTGGCTGACTGACTGACGTTCTTCTCTCCGACTCCCACACATACACTCTACTCACTTCCTTGCACTCTTGCAAAAACATATATCTATCACATCATCACATGACTACAAATGATACACACAAAATGTAACATTTTCCAGACAAGACAGAACATACCATATATTAACCCCTTCAGTCCTGCAAGCCACATAAATCTAATACACTCCACAAACAAGACATTGACGCAACAATGGCATGAGACAGACACAGAACATTATGGAAGGGCCCTATTTACTCTGGGCCACTACACTGCTTTCACATTTGCGTGGGAATCCCCATCGCAGATGCGGCACAAAATACCGGAAAAATGACGGACAGCCGAGCGGAACCCAAACTGAAGTCAATGAAGTCCGTTCTGTGCTGTTCGGTTGGTTCCATCATAAGATGAGTCAGTTCAGCCGGGGGATTCCCCCTTCCTGCTCCCATAACAGAAAAGGAAAATGGATCCCCAATGCAGATGTGAAGACAACTTAAGAAAATGTTGGTTGAAAAGTGACTGGTCCACATGAGGCCACTGTCCATATGATAACATTAACTGCCAAAAAGACAAGGTTGGAAGTATTGTCATGGGGTTTTTAAAGCACAGAAGCGTTTTACACAAACAAAACCTGTAATGTAACACTTTGATAACCTGGTGCAAGAATAAATGGTAAATGTTCAAGCTAGATGAAAAGTTCTGCAGAGACTGTAATATAGAACTTCTGGGAGTTTGTAAGTCAGGTCCATGCAGATGGCCGTATTACAAATAACTGTGTATAGGTAGAGCTCTTGTGGGCACATAAATCCATTACATGCCTTTCTACATCTGCATTCTTCCCTAGGAGTACTGCTACTTGGGGAGAATACAATGTCCCAGACTGGCATCATAGACAATTGTGTAATAAGACATTACATATTCTATTCGACTGTTGCTAGATTTAATTATAGGACGATTCAGAATTTCTGCCTCCCCACTTAATCAATGTACTACATAAATATGTCCTTTTAGACATGCAGCAGCTGTCTTACCTTCTCCACCATACATTCAAACTTATCGCCTTTACAGCAGTCGTTAATCATGTGCGCAGCTTCCTGGGTGAGCTGATGTACGACTTCAAAATCAGCGTTACAAAACTGTTGGCCCATTTCAGATAGTTCTCTGAAAAGAGAAACGAATGACAGAATAATAACAGGTTAATGATTTATTCATGTAACTCAAATCATGAAAATCTTTAAATCACATATATATAGGTTATGTCCAGCTTCTCAAGCAATTAGCATTTTTAGTGTTACAATTAGAGATGAGCGAGCACCAAAATGCTCGGGTGCTTGTTACTCGAGTCGAACTTTCAGTGATGCTTGAGAGTTCGTTTCGAGTAACGAACCCCATTGAAGTCAATGGGCGACCCGAGCATTTTTGTATTTCGCCGATGCTCGCTAAGGTTTTCATTTGTGAAAATCTGGGAAATTCAAGAAAGTGATGGGAACGACACAGAAACGGATAGGGCAGGCGAGGGGCTACATGTTGGGCTGCATCTCAAGTTCCCAGGTCCCACTATTAAGCCACAATAGTGGCAAGAGTGAGACCCCCCCCCCCCCGCACTGTCAGCATAAAGATCGTTCTCCTCTGCCACAGCTGTAACAGCTGTGGCAGAGAAGAACAATGTTAGCCAATTGAATTCAATGGAGCCGGCTATATAGCCGGCTCCATTAAAAGCAATGGGCTGCCAGTGATCGTGGGATGAATTGTCGGGAAGGGCTTAAATATATAAGCCCTTCCCTGCAATTCATCCAGAAATGTGTAAAAATAAAAAAAATATATACTCACCTTGTCCCGGCAGAACGATGTTAGCCCATTGAATTCAATGGAGCCGGCAATACAACCGGCTCCATTGAAAGCAATGGGCTGCCAACGATCGCGGGATGAATTGTCGGGAAGGGCTTAAATATATAAGCCCTTCCCTGCAATTCATCCAGAAATGTGTAAAAATAAAAAATATATATATATATATACTCACCTTGTCCCCGCAGACGGAGTTCAGCGCGGCCGGCCTGCAGTGGGTGTGAAGGGTGTGTGAGTCAGACCTGCCTCTGATTGGCTCAGTGTGTATACACACACACACATATATATATATATATATATATATATATATACACACACACATATATTTATATGTATATGTATACATACACACACACACACACACACACACATATATACATATATATATACACACACACATATATTTAGATGTATATGTATACACACACACATATACATATACAGGCAGTTAAAGGTTGAAGTTGTGGATGAACATAGTAACATAGTATGTAAGGCTGAATGAAGACATTGTCCATCTAGTCCAGCCTGTCTATCCTACTATGTTGATCCAGAGGAAGGCAAAAAAACCCAAGGCCAGAAACCAATTAGCCCTTTTGGGGAAAAAATTCCATCCAGACTCCCTAATGGCAATCAGACTGTTCCCTGGATCAACCCCTAACAGTTCCTACCTGCCTATATACCCGGATTGACACTTCACCTAATATTTATATCCTGTAATATCCTTCTTCTCCAGAAAGACATCAAGTCCCCTTTTAAACTCCTCTGTGGATTTTGCCAGCACCACTTCCTCCGGTAGAGAGTTCCATAGTCTCACTGCTCTTACAGTAAAGAATCCCCTTCTATGTTGGTGATGAAACCTACTTTCCTCTAATCGTAGCGGATGTCCTCTTGTTACCGTCGTGGTCCTGGGTGTAAACAGATCGCGGGAGAGATCCATGTGTTGTCCACTCATGTACTTATACATAGTTATTTGGTCCCCTCTTAACCTTCTTTTTTCTAGAGTAAATAGACCCAATTTGGATAGCCTCTCTGGGTATTCCAGTCCCGTCATTCCATGTATTAGTTTAGTTGCCCTTCTTTGAACCCCCTCCAATACCGCAACATCCCTCCTGAGCACCGGTGTCCAGAATTGTACGCAGTATTCCATGTGAGGCCTGACAAGTGCCTTATATAATGGAAGGATGATGTTCTCGTCCTTCGCCCCTATACCTCTTTTAATGCACCCCAAGACTTTATTTGCCTTTGCAGCAGCTGACTGGCATTGGTTACTCCAGTTTAGTCTATTATCCACTAATACCCCCAGATCCTTTTCCATATCACTTTTCCCTAGTGGTACCCCAATAAGTGAATATTGGTGACATCCGTTTCTCCTGCCCATGTGCATAGTCTTACATTTTTCAACATTGAACTTTATTTGCCATTTTTCTGCCCAAGCCCCCAGCTTGTCCAGGTCCGTTTGCAGCCACACATTGTCCTCCATTGTATTAATTATATTGTATAATTTTGTGTCATCTGCAAATATTGATATTTTGCTGTGTAGCCCCTCTACCAGGTCATTGATAAATATGTTGAACAGAGTGGGGCCCAAAACTGAACCCTGTGGCACCCCACTAGCGACTATGGTCCAATCAGAGTACGCACCATTTATTACCACCCTCTGCTTTCTATCATTGAGCCAATTTTTTACCCACTTACACACGTTTTCGCCCAGTCTGAGCTGCCTCATTTTGTATATTAGCCTATTATGTGGCACGGTGTCAAAGGCTTTAGAGAAGTCCAGATATACAAGATCAATAGATTCTCCCTGGTCCAGCTTAGAGCTTACTTCATCGTAGAAACTGATCAGATTTGTCTGACGTGAGCGACTATTCATGAATCCAAAAAAATTATTGAGACAAGGGGATTAACATAAATGTACAGAGAATATGCAGGTCTTCTGCGTATGTCGCGTGCATTTAGGCAAGCCCATTGATTTCAATTTGCTCTTGTAGTGTGCAAATGCGCACCAAGATAAGTCATACCACGAATTTCTTTACATGATCGCACATTGCATGAAAAAATACACTCATGTGAATGAACCAATTGAAATCAATAGGTTCTATTCACTTTGTATTACATTGCGCAAATATGCTGGTGTGGATGAACCCCAATTGTTTCTGATGAAATCCTACTTGCTGTAGCTGCCATGTAGCAGATACATTGAGCTACATTTATTGCCTGATGCGATGTATTTGTAAGGAGAATTTATGTGTTTATCAAAGAGAAGACGATCCCAGATCCCGTGCAGAAGTCTGGGCCCAGGAGAAACACATCACACCAGCCTGTGCTGTATCAGATGATTTCTACTTTATTCTGAGGTGGACAAAGTATATATATCCTAAATGACATCACAGTAAAAATTATATACCTCCAAAAATGGATAGAATATATGATAGGCTAAAATAAAAATGATTAACATAAGTTACACCTTCTAGGGTGTATCTATTACATACAATGAGACCATTATGAATTCAGGAGAAAGGAATGCATGTAATGCTTTACAGACCTACCCCCTGTAATTTATAGTTTCCTGTCTATAGATATGCATACATGGGGGGTCTAGTAGACTCTCATCTTTCCTGAGAAGACATGGAGGCCTAAAGAAGGGTTATATTTAACCCTTTCACTACTCATACTAGTATCATGCTCTACAATGCAATATAGAATAATTAACTGATACATTGATTTACAATTTTCTTAACAGTATTCTTCTGAGATGCTGCATGATGTGACTGATGCTGCTTCATTTGAAAAAGCAAACAACAAATATTCCCAAACAGGACAGGTTGTAGGGGTGGCAAACGAGGCAATTTACCCAGGACCTCTGTTTGTAAAGGCCACAAGTACTCAGCGCCTGCAGCTATTCAGCAATTTACCATGATAGGAATAAACATTATTAAAGTAGCTTTGCTGTAGTTCAAACTTACATGCCCACCAAGACTCTTTCACTGAAATCTTTCAATATATGGCAAGCTTGCTTCTGCTTACTTTCAAGGTAATATGTGTTTTTTTTTACTTCAGCGTACTAAAAAAAAGTTGCAGAAATGTTAATCAGGAAAAAGTAGGAACATATTTTAGACTGTCTTCACATCTCTGTTCTGAGTTTCCTTCCAGGGTTTCCATCATAAATGCTGGAAATAGTAGTGCATCATGCAGCGTCATTCTGTCTGGTAAATGACAGTCACCGTAACAGAAATCCGACAAAATTCATATAGCCAATGGGTTCTGTTAGGAGCCACTGGTAACTATCATAAGATGGAACCCACACTATGTAATTTTAGTTTATCTGTTCTTATGCCTGAACAAACAATGAAAATTGTAATGGAGGAAGGAACAGAGCCTTATAAAGAATCATAGAGTAGAGTTGGAAGGGACCTCCAGGGTCATCGGGTCCAACCCCCTGCTCAGTGCAGGATCACTAAATCAGCCTAGACAGATATTTGTCCAGCCTTTGTTTAAACACTTCCATTGAAGGTGAAATCACCACCTCCTGTGGTAACCTGTTCTACTCATTGATCACCCTCACTGTCAGAACATTTTTTCTAAAATCTAATCTGTGTCTCCTCCCTTTCAGTTTCATCCCATTGCTTCTAGTCTTTCCTTGTGCAAAGTGTTCTCACACTTTATATTCTCTCAAGCCACTTGATTCCTGAGGGTATATTACTAGTTGTGCAGCTGCAGTGCTCCGTGTTCACTTAGAGGACTCTATGTCCACAATCACCATCCTTAGGCCTCGGTCAGACGGACGGTTTTTCGCGCGATTTGCGCATGCGATCTGCGCATAAATAAAACCATTGCTTCGCAATGGCTTCGGACACATGGACGCATTTTACGCGGATGTCCGATAAATTATAGGACACGAGGAATCGCAGATCGCGCCTATCTGCGATCTGCGATTCCTTGTGTTCTATTATATGCGCTCAATGGGGCCGGTGGCAGAAGCGCCGACCCCATTGAGAACATATACTACTAAGATCATTCTCCTCTGCCACAGCTGTAACAGCTGTGGCAGAGAAGAACGATGTTCGCCCATTGAATTCAATGGAGCCGGCAATACAGCCGGCTCCATTGAAAGCAATGGGCTGCCGGCGAGCGCAGGATGAATTTTCGAGAAGGGCTTAAAAATATAAGCCCTTCCCTGAAGATCATCCTAAAATTTGTAAAAATAAAAAAAATATACACTACCGTTCAAAAGTTTGGGGTCACCCAAACAATTTTGTGTTTTCCATGAAAAGTCACACTTATTCACCACCATGCGTTGTGAAATGAATAGAAAATAGAGTCAAGACATTGACAAGGTTAGAAATAATGATTTGTATTTGAAATAACATTGTTTTTACATCAAACTTTGCTTTCGTCAAAGAATCCTCCTTTTGCAGCAATTACAGCATTGCACACCTTTGACATTCTAGCTGTTAATTTGTTGAGGTAAGCTTGTAAAATTGCACCCTACGCTTCTAGAAGCATCTCCCACAAGTTGGATTGGTTGGATGGGCACTTCTGGCGTACCATACGGTCAAGCTGCTCCCACAACAGCTCAATGGGGTTCAGATCTGGTGACTGCGCTGGCCACTCCATTACCGATAGAATACCAGCTGCCTGCTTCTGCTGTAAATAGTTCTTGCACAATTTGGAGGTGTGTTTAGGGTCATTGTCCTGTTGTAGGATGAAATTGGTTCCAATCAAGCGCTGTCCACTGGGTATGGCATGGCGTTGCAAAATGGAGTGATAGCCTTCCTTATTCAGAATCCCTTTTACCCTGTACAAATCTCCCACCTTACCAGCACCAAAGCAACCCCAGACCATCACATTACCTCCACCATGCTTAACAGATGGCGTCAGGCATTCTTCCAGCATCTTTTCATTTGTTCTGCGTCTCACAAACGTTCTTCTTTGTGATCCAAACACCTCAAACTTGGATTCATCCGTCCACAACACTTTTTTCCAGTCTTCCTCTGTCCAATGTCTGTGTTCTTTTGCCCATCTTAATCTTTTTCTTTTATTGGCCAGTCTCAGATATGGCTTTTTCTTTGCCACTCTGCCCTGAAGCCCAAAATCCCGCAGCCGCCTCTTCACTGTAGATGTTGACACTGGTGTTTTGCGGGTACTATTTAATGAAGATGCCAGTTGGGTACCTGTGAGGCGTCTGTTTCTCAAACTAGAGACTCTAATGTGCTTATCTTCTTGCTTAGTTGTGCAACGCGGCCTCCCACTTCTTTTTCTACTCTGGTTAGAGCCTGTTTGTGCTGTCCTCTGAAGGGAGTAGTACACACCGTTGTAGGAAATCTTCAATTTCTTAGCAATTTCTCGCATGGAATAGCCTTCATTTCTAAGAACAAGAATAGACTGTCGAGTTTCAGATGAAAGTTCTCTTTTTCTGGCCATTTTGAGCGTTTAATTGACCCCACAAATGTGATGCTCCAGAAACTCAATCTGCTCACAGGAAGGTCAGTTTTGTAGCTTCTGTAACGAGCTAGACTGTTTTCAGATGTGTGAACATGATTGCACAAGGGTTTTCTAATCATCAATTAGCCTTCTGAGCCAATGAGCAAACACATTGTACCATTAGAACACTGGAGTGATAGTTGCTGGAAATGGGCCTCTATTCACCTTTGTAGATATTGCACAAAAAACCAGGCATTTGCAGCTAGAATAGTCATTTACCACATTAGCAATGTATAGAGTGCATTTGTTTAAAGTTAGGACTAGTTTAAAGTTATCTTCATTGAAAAGTACAGTGCTTTTCCTTCAAAAATAAGGACATTTCAATGTGACCCCAAACTTTTGAACGGTAGTGTATATACTCACCTTGTCCCTGCAGCCGGAGTTCAGCTGCGGCCGGCCAGCAGTTCTCCTGAACTGCTCTCCGTAGCATTCAGCAGGCGGGGATCTAAAATCCCCGCCTACTGAATGGGCTGCCTCTGATTGGTCACAGCCCTCACCAATCAGAGGCAGCTCTCACTCACAGCTTCATGAATGGGTGAGTGAGTGCTGCCTCTGATTGGCTCAGCGCAAGGACCAATCAGGGGCTCCTCTCAGCTATTCAATGGGCGAACATCGTTCTTCTCTGCCACAGCTGTTACAGCTGTGGCAGAGGAGAATGATCTTTGTAGTATATGTTCTTAATGGGGTCAGCGCTGCTGGCGCCGGCCCCATTGAGCGCATATATCAAAACACAAGGAATCACAGATCGCAGATAGGCGCGATCTGTGATTCCTCGTGTCTGATGGCCGTTTTGCTGCGACAATAAACGTGGCTAGGTGCAGATTTTTCCGGCGATTTTTCAGCCCGGTCACGCGACTTGCGGATGCGCATCCGTCATGCGATCCGCAAATTGCGGCAAAAAACGGTTGTCTGACCGAGGTCTCAGACATACTCCATGTAAACTATCCACAGAGCGTCTCTATAGGTGCTTTCACATCTGCATTTGGAGTTCCGTTTTCTGGCTCCATTAATGGAGCAGGAAAGAGGAATCCCCTGGCTAAAGAGATCTGTCTTATGACATATCTGAATAGCGTCAAATGGGCTCCATTAACTTTAATGGTGTTTGTTTGGTCTCCGTCCAACAGTCTGGCACTTCACTGGACGAAAAAGTCTTGCGTGCGGGACTTTTTCTTCCAGCATCTGTGCCAGATATCTGCGACATACCCTCTGAATGGAGGTTCCAGTGCAAATGTGAAAGCTACCTATTATCAGAGATATCACATCACCTTTCCTTGACTGAATTGCTACAAAGATTACATTATAAAGTGAGACCATCTGCTGCCAGGATTACACAGTAATAAAGATTACATTATAAAGTGAGCCCATCTACAGCCAAGATCACCTAGTAGCAAGGATTACAATATAAATTGAGCCCATCTACTGCCAGGACCGAACAGTGACAAAGATACAGAGAAGAAATAAAAAGATATAGATTTGAGAATATAGATAACTAGATATATTCTGAAACCATATTTATTTGCTCGTGTTCTCTTGTTTCCTAGATGTGGTCTGTTAGGTGAATGAAGATTATATATATATATATATATATATATATATATATATATACACACATAATGTTATTATACTGTAAGAATTTGCATACCGCACCTTAGTATCAAAGCATGTCTCTTTTTCTTTCTTACTTTCGTGAGCACAGCATATTGTGATAATATTGTCATATTGGCCAGCAAGTCCTATAACTGCTGTGGGGGGCATACTTGAGTGTCTCGTAGCAATTTCATCAACGTATCTGAAAATGTACAAACCATACAGTTACTATAGTGGGAACAGACATCTATACTCTAGAAGACATTTTCTACCTTCTTCTGTCCGAAGCAGCTCAGCATCCGGGATCAAAACTGAAAAAGGGCTAATTGGCTTCTGCCTCTTGGTGTTTTTTGCCTTCCTCTGGATCAACAACATAGGAGGATAACCAGGCTGAACTAGATGGACATTGTCTTCATTCGGCCTTACATACTATGTTACTAAGGTTTCATCACCATATACTGACATGTATGCATCTTTCAATCTTCTTACTGTTAGTAGGTTGTGGACATGTTAGTAGGTGGTGGATCAAGAAAGGCTTTAAGCTTCTCAATGTAACCACTTACTTCCGAACAGCACGCTCATGGTTATTCTTGTGTTCTGTACAGGCAGCATCAACATCTGGTCTTTTATGTGGCTCTTTTTCAATATTTCTGTGTTCACGGAAGCACTGTACTCTCTCTGGATCTTGCTTGGCACAGCAGTCAACAGACCAGGGATAACGTTCGCTCAAATGTGGAGCTTTACAAACACGATCAAGGAACAGAGTTTGCTGTAAAGGCACAAGAAGTCAGACAGTGTAGGGCATTTGTAGAAAACCATCTCTTTAGAATGGGATATATATTTGGTGATTTTGGAGTATGTGTGGCTGAGATCCTATATATCAGCTTTGTGCAGCCAATGTTTTCATATTGGAGGTGGGTGCAGCCACAAACAGTTTGGTACACTGCTTGCACCAGTTTGGCTTCCATAGCCAGACAAAGATGGACAGAAAAATGCTGCATGAAAAGCGTTTCTGTCCGACATAGGTCAGGATGAAAACTGATGCACTGGATGCCATGAACTAATCTACAGAAAACTATGGGATCAGTTCTGGCATGAGCTTCTCTCCAGTGTTGTACTGCAATGCCAGGGGAACAAGGCCAGAATGCTCGATAAATTGGAACCCTATTCAAAAAAACATTTCCACATCATTGATATTTCTCTCCGTATAGAGGCTGACTGCTTGTGGCAATGAAGGTTATTCCATGGACACTGGCGCCAATTCCTACATGGAAGTCTACTTTGAATTTGCTTATGTTCATAATCTACAAGTTGAGTCTGGTAATGTAAAAGGTACACTATGGCGTTATCACTAGTAAATGTTCATACTATTGGTTTCTTGCATTCCTCATCTTTTTCATGATCTGCACAATGTTGAGCAAAGGTGGTGATTTCCTTTGTCAGTTTCTCAAGTTCTTCCGGTGAACTTTTCTGGAGGTTCTGAGCGAGCACAACCTCTAATCTACAAAATAACAATATACAATTAAAGAATCTGCTTATATATAACACAGTGGAGCAAAACTAAAAAGACAGATAACTGGCAGAAAACAGAGAAAGATTGTCACTAGTACTTACAGGTGATTAAAGTTAAGCCCGCCTACGGCAAGATATATTCTACCAACATGCCGGGAATGATCCTCTATACAAAATGTAAAAACAGGGAAGGAATGAATTATATTTCCGCATATCCAAAAAAAATCCAGAAAATCACATTGTCTAAATTATATATATTTATTTGCATTTTGCACAAAGCAATAAGTATTTGATCCCCTACCAACCATTAAGAGTTCCAGCTCCTCCAGACCAGTTAGATACTCCTAATCAACTCGTTACCTGCATTAAAGACAGCTGACTTAAATGGTCACCTGTATAAAAGACTTCTGTCCACAGACTCAATTAATCAGTCAGATTCTAACCTCTACAACATGGGCAAGACCAAAGAGCTTTCTAAGGATGTCAGGGACAAAATCATAGACCTGCACAAGGTGGGAATGGGCTACAAAACTATAAGTAAGATGCTGGGTGAGAAGGAGACAACTGTTGGTGCAATAGTAAGAAAATGGAAGACATACAAAATGACTTTCAATTGGCATCAATCTGGGGCTCCATGCAAAATCTCACCTCGTGGGGTATCCTTGATCATGAGGAAGGTAAGAAATCAGCCTAAAACTACAGTGCAGTGCTCAAGAAGACACATGTGCAGCCCGTCTAAAGTTTGCAAATCAACGCCTGGATGATTCTGAGAGTGATTAGGAGAAGGTGCTGTGGTCAGATGAGACAAAAATTGAGCTCTTTGGCGTTAACTAAACTCGTCGTGTTTGGAGGAAGAAAAATGCTGCCTGTGACCCAAAGAACACCGTCCCCACTGTCAAGCATGAAAGTGGAAACATTTTGTTTTGGGGATGTTTCTCTGCTAAGGGCAGTGGACTACTTCACCACATCAATGGGAGAATGGATGGAGCCATGTACCATAAAATCCTGAGTGACAACCTCCTTCCCTCCACCAGGACAATAAAAATGGGCCATGGCACGACACTGACCCAAAACATACAGCCAAGGCAACAAAGGAGTGGCTCAAAAAGAAGCACATTAAGGTCATGGAGTGGCCTGGCCAGTCTCCAGACCTTAATCTCATAGAAAACTTATGGAGGGAGCTGAAGATCAGAGTTGCCAGGCGACTGCCTCGAAATCTTAAAGATTTAGAGATGATCTGCAAAGAGGAGTGGACCAAAATTCCTCTGACATGTGCGCAAACCTCATCATCAATTCCAAAAACCGTCTGACTGCTGTGTTTGGCAACAAGGGTTTTGCCACCAAGTATTAACCCCTTGAGTGGCACGCTCGGAAATTTTCCGGAAGGAGCTCCACTGCCCATAGCGATATAGCCCGGAAGATTTCTGGGCTATATATCACTATGGGAGCTGCAAAGCACAATGCCATAAGCTGTGGAATTGTGCTCTGCCTGCACAGACCCACACAGAGCAGTTCAGGATTTTGAAATAAGAAGCAGGGAGATATTGCCGATCTGCCAGCAATCTCCCACTTTTAATTTCAAACTCCTGCACTAGTTTGTTTACAGTTGCTATAGAGACCATCGGCTTGTCAGAAGCAAGCCTATGGTCTCTGTGGTCGGGAGAGCTGGTGCTTGGCTGTCAGAGGACAGCCAGGCACCAGCTCTTACAGCAGAGATCAGAGAAAACCTCCGATCTCTGCTGTCTTAACCCTTTAAATGCTGCAGTCTATGTGGACCCTGGAAGGTGATCAGGGGATCCTGATGGGTCTCTGTGAAAGTCCCCTAAAGGGACAAACAAAAAAAAAGTTAAAAAAAGTAAAAAAAATTATTAAAAAAATAAAAAACAAAAACACTTGTCTCCCTTTAGTTTGTAAAAAAATAAAAATAAAATTACACATGTGGTATCCTTGCGTAATAATGACACAGAGAAGGAAGTTAGTACATTATTTAACCCCTTAATGACACAGACCCTTTTTTTCTTTTTTCCCCTTTTCTTTTTTTCCTCCCCCTGTTTAAAAAATCATAACTCTATTATTTATCCATCGATGTTGCTGTATGAAAGCTTGTTTTTTGCGGAACGAGTTATATTTTTCAATGGTGCTGTTTAAAGTACCATATAATGTATTGAAAAACTTTTACAAAATTCTAACTGGAGTAAAATGAAAAATAAAAACTGACATTCCGCCATCTTTCAGTGTGTTTTGTTTCTACGGCACACAAACTGCAACAAAAATGACATGACCCTTATTCTATGGGCCAGTACGATTACTACGATACCAAAATTGTATGTTTTTTTATGCTGTACTTGTATTTTTTTTCAAAGTCATTTAATTTTTTTAAATTATTTTCTGCTGCATTTTTTTGCGCGCAATAACTTTTCTATTTTTCCATCGACATACTTGAGCAAGGGCTCATTTTTTGCGGGATGTCCTGTAGTTTGCGTTAGTACTAATTTAGAATACATACGACTTTTTGATCGCTTTTTATTGCATTTTTCTGGGAGACAGGGTGACGGAAAAAGTGCATTTGTGGCGATCTTTTTTTTTTCGGAATACGTTTACCGTGTGGGGTAAATAATGCACTACTTCGATAGATTGGACATTTACGGACACAATGATACCAAATATGTATTTTTATTAGAGATGAGCGAGCACCAAAATGCTCGGGTGCTCGTTATTCGGGACGAACTTTTCGCGATGCTCGAGGGTTCGTTTCGAGTAACGAACCCCATTGAAGTCAATGGGCGACCCGAGCATTTTTGTATTTCGCCGATGCTCGCTAAGGTTTCCTTGTGTGAAAATCTGGGCAATTCAAGAAAGTGATGGGAACGACACAGCAACGGATAGGGCAGGCGAGGGGCTACATGTTGGGCTGCATCTCAAGTTCCCAGGTCCCACTATTAAGCCACAATAGCGGCAAGAGTGGGGCCCCCCCCTCCCAAAAACTTTTACTTCTGAAAAGCCCTCATTAGCATGGCATACCTTAGCTAAGCACCACACTACCTCCAACAAAGCACAATCACTGCCTGCATGACACTCCACTGCCACTTCTCCTGTGTTACATGCTGCCCAACCGCCCCCCCTCCCCCCCACAGCGCACACCAAGGTGTCCCTGCGCAGCCTTCAGCTGCCCTAATGCCTCACCACCCTCATGTCTATTTAGAAGTGCGTCTGCCATGAGGAGGAACCGCAGGCACACACTGCAGAGGTTGGCACGGCTAGGCAGCGACCCTCTTTAAAAGGGGCGGGGCGATAGCCCACAATGCTGTACAGAAGCAATGAGAAATAGAATCCTGTGCCACCGCCATCAGGAGCTGCACACGTGGGCATAGCAATGGGGAACCTATGTGTCACACACTATTCATTCTGTCAAGGTGTCTCTGCATGCCCCAGTCAGACCGGGCTTTTTAATTCATAGACACAGGCAGGTACAACTCCCTATTGTGAAGTCCCTGTCGACCGACAGCATGGGTGGCTTCCTGGAACCCACCGGCGGTACATAAAAATATCCCATTGCAGTGCCCAACACAGCTGAGGTAGTAATGTCGTGCTTAATGCAGGTGGGCTTCGGCCCACACTGCATGCCCCAGTCTGATTGGGGTTCTTTACAAGTGGACAGATGTAGGTTAAACTCCGTGTGCACCTACAGCATGGGTGGCTCCCTGGAACCCACCAGCGATACACAAAAATATCCCATTGCATTGCCCAACACAGCGGATGTGATGTCAGCTGTAATGCAGGTGGGCTAAAAATTCATTTGATTACACTGTAGGCGAGGGCCCACAAAAATTGCTGTATCAACAGTACTAATGTACATCCAAAAAATTGGCCATGGCCAACCAAGAGGGCAGGTGAAACCCATTAATCGCTTTGGTTAATGTGGCTTAAGTGGTAACTAGGCCTGGAGGCAGCCCAGTTTAACGAAAAATTGGTTCAAGTTAAAGTTTCAACGCTTTTAAGAGCATTGAAACATATAAAAATTGTTTAGAAAAATTATATGAGTGAGCCTTGTGGCCCTAAGAAAAATTGCCCGTTCAGCGTGATTACGTGAGGTTTCAGGAGGAGGAGCAGGAGGAGGAGGAGGAATATTAGACACAGATTGATGAAGCAGAAATGTCCCCGTTTTGGATGGTGAGAGAGAACGTAGCTTCCATCCGCGGGTGCAGCCTACGTATTGCTTACGTATCGCTGCTGTCCGCTGGTGGAGAAGAGAAGTCTGGGGAAATCCAGGCTTTGTTTATCTTGATGAGTGTAAGCCTGTCGGCACTGTCGGTTGACAGGTGGGTACGCTTATCCGTGATGATTCCCCCAGCCACACTAAACACACTCTCTGACAAGACGCTAGCCGCAGGACAAGCAAGCACCTCCAGAGCATACAGCGCGAGTTCAGGCCATGTGTCCAGCTTCGACACCCAGTAGTTGTAGGGGGCAGAGGCGTCACGGAGGACGGTCGTGCGATCGGCTACGTACTCCCTCACCATCCTTTTACAGTGCTCCCGCCGACTCAGCCTTGACTGGGGAGCGGTGACACAGTCTTGCTGGGGAGCCATAAAGCTGGCAAAGGCCTTGGGGAAAGTTCCCCTGCCTGCGCTGTACATGCTGCCTGATCTCTGCGCCTCCCCTGCTACCTGGCCCTCGGAACTGCGCCTTCTGCCACTAGCGCTGTCGGATGGGAAGTTTACCATCAGTTTGTCCACCAGCGCCCTGTGGTATAGCATCATTCTCGAACCCCTTTCCTCTTCGGGAATGAGAGTGCAAAGGCTCTCCTTATACCGTGGATCGAGCAGTGTGTACACCCAGTAATCCGTAGTGGCCAGAATGCGTGTAATGCGAGGGTCACGAGAAAGGCATCCTAACATGAAGTCAGCCATGTGTGCCAGGGTACCTGTACGCAACACATGGCTGTCCTCACTAGGAAGATCACTTTCAGGATCCTCCTCCTCTTCCTCTTCCTCCTCCTCAGGCCATACACGCTGAAAGGATGACAGCCCAGCAGCATGTGTACCCTCACCAGTGGGCCAAGCTGTCTCTTCCCCCTCCTCCTCATCCTCCTCATGCTCCTCCTCCTCCTCCTCAACGCGCTGAGATATAGACAGGCGGGTGCTCTGACTATCCAGCGACATACTGTCTTCCCCCGGCTCTGTTTCCGAGCGCAAAACGTCTGCCTTTATGCTTTGCAGGGAACTTCTCAAGATGCATAGCAGAGGAATGGTGACGCTAATGATTGCAGCATCGCCGCTCACCACCTGGGTAGACTCCTCAAATTTTCCAAGGACCTGGCAGATGGCTGCCAACCAGGGCCACTCTTCTGTAAATAATTGAGGAGGCTGACTCCCACTGCGCCGCGCAAGTTGGAGTTGGTATTCCACTATAGCTCTACGCTGCTCATAGAGTCTGGCCAACATGTGGAGCGTAGAGTTCCACTGTGTGGGCACGTCGCACAGCAATCGGTGCACTGGCAGATTAAACCTATGTTGCAGTGTCCGCAGGGTGGCAGCGTGCGTGTGGGATTTGCGGAAATGTGCGCAGAGCTGGCGCACCTTTCTGAGCAGGTATGACAAGTGGGGGTAGCTTTTCAGAAAGCGCTGAACCACCAAATTAAACACATGGGCCAGGCATGGCACGTGCATGAGGCTGCCGAGCTGCAGAGCCGCCACCAGCTTACGGCCGTTGTCACACACGACCATGCCCGGTTGGAGGCTCAGCGGCGCAAGCCAGTGGTCGGTCTGCTCTGTCAGACCCTGCAGCAGTTCGTGGGCCGTGTGCCTCTTCTCTCCTAAGCTGAGTAGTTTCAGCACGGCCTGCTGACGCTTGCCCACCGCTGTGCTGCCACGCCGCGTGACACCGACTGCTGGCGACGTGCTGCTGACACATCTTGATTGCGAGACAGAGGTTGCGTTGGAGGAGGAGGAGGAAGGTGCTTTAGTGGAGGAAGCATACACCGCCGCAGATACCACCACCGAGCTGTGGCCCGCAATTCTGGGGGGTGGGTAGGACGTGAGCGGTCCCAGGCTCTGACTCTGTCCCAGCCTCCACTAAATTCACCCAATGTGCCATCAGGGAGATATAGTGGCCCTGCCCGCCTGTGCTTGTCCACGTGTCCATTGTTAAGTGGACCTTGGGAGTAACCGCGTTGGTGAGGGCGCGTACAATGTTGCGGGAGACGTGGTCGTGCAGGGCTGGGACGGCACATCGGGAAAAGTAGTGGCGACTGGGAACCGAGTAGCGCGGGGCAGCCGCCGCCATCATGCTTTTGAAAGCCTCCGTTTCCACAAGCCTATACGGCAGCATCTCTAGGCTGATCAATTTTGCAATGTGCACGTTTAACGCTTGAGCGTGCGGGTTAGTGGCGTCGTACTTGCGCTTGCGCTCAAACTGTGGCACTAGCGACGTCTGGACGCTGCGCTGAGAGACATTGCTGGATGGGGCCGAGGACAGCGGAGGTGAGGGTGTGGGTGCAGGCCAGGAGACGGTAGTGCCTGTGTCCTCAGAGGGGGGTTGGATCTCAGTGGCAGGTTGGGGCACAGGGGGAGAGGCAGTGGTGCAAACCGGAGGCGGTGAACAGGCATCGTCCCACCTTGTGGGGTGCTTGGCCATCATATGCCTGCGCATGCTGTTGGTGGTGCCTCCCCAGCTGATCTTGGCGCGACAAAGGTTGCACACCACTGTTCGTCGGTCGTCAGGCGTCTCTCTGTGAAAAACTGCCACACCGTAGAGCACCTCGGCCTCTGCAGGGTGGCATGGCGCGAGGGGGCGCTTTGGGAAACAGTTGGTGGATTATTCGGTCTGGCCTTGCCTCTACCCCTGGCCACCGCACTGGCTCGGCCTGTGCCCACACCCTCACTTGGCCCTCCGCATCCTCGGCCGCGTCCACGTCCTCTAGGCCTACCCCTACCCCTCAGCATGCTGTATTACCAGTGATTTGATTTCCCAGGCAGGAAAGAAATTGGCGCAAGGCTGCACTCAACCGTAGCTGGTTGCGTCTGATTTTTTTACGTTCTCCACGCAGCACAGACGTACCCAGAGCCCTTAGGACTGACACAGGCAGGGCAAATATACTTTCTTCCCTTTTGTTTAAAAGGATAGGCCCACTGCGTCTATTCACTGAATAATAAGTTTAATAACTGTGTTGCGGCTCTGCAAAACTGTCACAGAACTTTACTGTTGCAGAGTTACTAACTGTGGCAGAGCAGGTATTTCCCAGGCAGGAAAGAAATTGGCGCAAGGCTGCACTCAACCGTAGCTGGTTGCGTCTGATTTTTTTACGTTCTCCACGCAGCACAGACGTACCCAGAGCCCTTAGGACTGACACAGGCAGGGCAAATATACTTTCTTCCCTTTTGTTTAAAAGGATAGGCCCACTGCGTCTATTCACTGAATAATAAGTTTAATAACTGTGTTGCGGCCCTGCAAAACTGTCACAGAACTTTACTGTTGCAAAGTTACTAACTGTGGCAGAGCAGGTATTTCCCAGGCAGGAAAGAAATTGGCGCAAGGCTGCACTCAACCGTAGCTGGTTGCGTCTGATTTTTTTACGTTCTCCACGCAGCACACACGTACCCAGAGCCCTTAGGACTGACACAGGCAGGCCAAATAGAATTTTTTCCATGCTTTTTACAAGGAACACCCACACTGCGTCTATTCAATGAATAATGTATGTCTTCTGGCCCTGCCTACACAATTCTATCCCTGTAGTATTAATGCCGGGTGCAATACTCTGCACAGCCGGTTTTGAGAAAAAAATAAAAATATGCAACACTGCTAACAGCAGCCTGGACAGTACTGCACACGGATAGATGTGGCCCTAGAAAGGACCGTTGGGGTTCTTGAAGCCTACACTAACTCCTAACACTCTCCCTGCCTAACCCCCACTTCTGTCCCTATTGCAGGGCGCAATGCTCTGCAGATCCAATTTTGGAAAGAAAAAAAAATACTGTGCTAACACAGTACTGCACACTAGTAGATGTGGCCCTAAGAAGGGCCGTTGGGGTTCTTGAAGCCTACACTAACTCCTAACGCTCTCCCTACAGCAGCTCCAGCACGATAGTACTTTCCCTCAGCTAAGTCACAAGGCATGTGTGGCGAGCCGCGGGAGGGGCCGATTTTTATACTCGGGTGACATCAGATCTCCCCAGCCACTCACAGCAGGGGGGTGGTATAGGGCTTGAACGTCACAGGGGGAAGTTGTAATGCCTTCCCTGTCTTTCAATTGGCCAGAAAAGCGCGCTAACGTCTCAGAGAGGAAACTGAAAGTAACCAGAACACCGCGTGGTACTCGTTACGAGTAACGAGCATCCCGAACACCCTAATATTCGCACGAATATCAAGCTCGGACTAGTACGTTCGCTCATCTCTAATTTTTATTTTATGATTTAGATTTTTTTTTATTATAGATATGAAAAAAGAAGGGTGATTTTAACTTTTATTACTTTTTTTTAAGTGTGAAAAAGTCGTGAAAAAGAAAAAAACTATTATAATTTGGTATTGGCATAATCGCACTGGCCTGTAGAATTACTTTAATACATTATTTATACTGCTCAGAGAATGCTGGGAAAAAAACATGCCAGAATTACTGATTTTGTTAATCTTGCCACTTGACAAAATGGAATTAAAAGTGATAAAAATTTTACATTTTCCAAAAAAAATAGATAAATAAAGACTAGAGTTCACTCTGCAAAAAAAACAAGCCCTTCTAGAGGTCTGGCAATGGAAAAAAAAATATTACGGCTCTTGGAATGTGGCGACACAAAAGCAAACCATTAAGAAAAGAAAATGTTTTAAATATACAAAAATAGCAAAACATAAAAAAACTGTATAAACTTGGTATCGCCGGAATCATGTTGACTCAGAGAATAATGTTATCACATTCATTATTCTGCACACTGAACGCCGTAAAAATGAGATCCAAAAAACAAATGAAAGAATTTCTTTTTCCCCCAATCTCCCCACAATTTTTTTTACAAAAGTTATGCAATACATTATATATACCCAAAAATGATGCCATCAAAAACTACAACTTGTCCCGCAAAAAACAAGCCCTCATATGGCTGTGTCAATGGAAAAATGAAAAGGTTATGGCTCTTGGAACGCGACTGGAAAATTAGTTAAATTAAATGATTGGCCCATTTAAAAAAACTGCCCTGGTGGGTCTGACAGAGTGGTAAGAAACCCGCCACTCAAGGGGTTAAGTCTTGTTTGCCAGAGGGATCAAATTCTTATTTCTCTGTGCAAAACGCAAATAAATATATATAATTTAGACAATGTGATTTTCTGTGTTTCTTTTTGGATATTCTATCTCTCACTGTTAAAATTAACCTACCCTAAAAATTATAGACTGTTCATGTCTTTGACAGTGGGCAAACTTACAAAGTCAGCAAGAGATCAAATTATTATTTCCTTCTATATATATATATATATATATATATATATATATATATATATATATATATATATATATATATATATATATAAATAATTTGCTTATACATTATGGTTCTGATTAGCTGTTAACTTGACATCAACATCGAATGCTCCATCACTGGTTTCCATGAAAATCATGGATGAAATAGCACTGCATGCAGCGGCATTACATCTGTTAAAATACCAGAGTGCATAAAGGCGCTGAGCAGTACCGATTACAGTGAATGGATTCCATTTGGTAGCGTTTGGGTCCGGTATGTTCAGGATCCAGCACTTCTCCTCTTGCTGTTGTTCAGCTCCTGGAATCGAGCTGAATAACGAAGGGCCGTCATGCAACTGTGAACAAGCTCGTAACCGCTTAGTGACGAAGTCTGTTTGTGCCTTAGTGACGGAGTCAAATTTTGGAAATCTGACATGTGTAACTTTAACATAGAATAGCTCCGTAAAGGTTTTGCATATCCAAGTGATTCTGACATTGTTTTTTCACCACATGTTGCACTTCATTTAGGTGGTAAAAATAGACTGACAGAATTTGTGTATATTTATTAAAAGTGTCAAAATTGGGAACATTTTGGAAAAAATCAATTTAGATACAAAAACAAAAAATGTTTTTTCCACGCTCTTAGGGAAAAAAGGTAAGGTCTTTCGATAGGATATAAACAATCCAATTTTAAAAATATTTATTTCATTAAATAGAGCAACGTGTTTCGGTTACAGATGGTCACCTTTTTCAAGCTCATACGAATAAACAAGAAATACACAAACATATATAATACTTACATGCCTATGAAGTTAGTTGCAGACACGCCGTAGAGCGTTCACCGCAATCAAAAGGGGGGCGGGATCGTGCCTCCCAGTAAAATCGTCTGCGTGAATGTGCGTCACTTGGAATGCACGTAGCCTTCCAAGCTTTCAAACAACTTTAATAAGACAGTGTTAGATAAACAGAACACGGTCTCCGCAATACTTTCTCGATACAGCAACCTAGCATAGAGCTGTGTTAAATAAACATAGTATAATACAATAAGAGAACACATGGCATAACTATCCTATAGGCAATATTCAAATAATAATATGAATAAAAAATAAAAATTATATGCTATTACTAGAGATGAGGGAGCGCACTCGTCCGAGCTTGATGCTCGTTCGAGTATTAGTGTGTTCGAGATGCTCGTTACTCGAGACGAGCACCACACGGCACTCGAGTCAATTACATTTCCTTCCCTGAGAAATTTGCGCCATTTTCTGGCCAATAGAAACACAGGGAAGGCATTACAACTTCCTCCTGTGACTTTCCAGCCCTATCCCACCCCCCTGCAGTGAGTGGCTGGCGAGATCAAGTGACCCCCGAGTATTTAAATCAGCCCCGCCCGCGGCTCGCCACAGACACACGCTAAGAGAGATCAGGGAAAGTGCTGCTGCTGCTATAGGGACAGTTTTAGAGTCTTCAAGAACCACAACGGGCCTTCTTAGAGCCACAGCTCACCTAGTGCATTACTGTTGTGGCTGCTGTGAGCAGTTTTGTACTTTTTTTTAATGTATATCGGGCGTGCAGGCTATAGCGTTCTCAGGCTGCAGTCTGTACTTGAGTATAGGGGCAGTATTGGTCAGGCAGGGACAGTGGTAGTGTAGAATCCTGTCTACAAGAACCCCAACGGTTCTTCTTAGGGCAACCTGTGACCGTGTGCATTTAACTCTGTGGTTGCTGGGAGTTGTAGTACCTCAGTATTGCACAGCAGAGCCTGTGTGCAGCCTTCATTTAAATATTTAGTGTCCGCAGTTAGTGTAACGTCTGCACTGTCTGCCTCCAAGTGTACGCCAAGAAACCACCAATTTTTTACACCGCTCTATGTTATACGCCAGCTGCCTCAGAAGTGTACGGTGTGTCAGACGCCCATAGATTGAAAGTGCAATACACACTGCATAGCGTCAGCCTGCATTGCATAGAAAAAAAAGGAAATTTAAAAAAGAAATCCTTTTTACGGCTACCGTTGACCCAGTGCATTTGCCTGCGTGGACTGTGGGACTTTACGTCCATCCAAACTGCATAGTGCACAGCAAGGCCTGCGTGCAGCCTTCATTTAAATATTTAGTGTCCACAGTTAGTGTAACGACTGCGCTGTCTGCCTCCAAGTGTACGCCAAGAAACCACAATTTTTTTACACCGCTCTATGTTATACGCCAGCAGGCCTGCGTGCAGCCTTCCTAATAATTTATCTCTGGCTTCATTTTGCGTTATATTACCGCTGGCAGCCACCAACTGCGCAGCAATAATTCACAAAAATTTTTACACCGCTCTGTCTCTGATCGATTCTTAATCCACCATGCTGAGGTGTAGGGGTAGAGGACGTGGATGCGGTCGAGGACGCGGAGTTCCACGTGAGGGTGTGGGCATAGGACGAGTTCCTGGTCCAGGTGAATCGCAGCCGGCTGCTGCGGGAGTAGGAGAGAGGACAGTTTCTGGGGTCCCCAGCTTCATATCACAATTTTTGGGTCCACGTCGTAGACCTTTATTAAAAACCAAGCAGTGTGAGCAGGTCCTGTCGTGGATGGAAGAAAGTGCATCCAGCAATCTATCGACTGCCCAGTCCACGCCGTCCACTGCTGCAACTCTGAATCCTCTGGCTGCTGCTCCTCCTTCCTCCCAGCCTCCTCACTCCATGAAAATGACACATTCTGAGGAGCAGGCAGACTCCCAGGAGTTGAGCTTGGGCCCCTGCCCAGATTGGGCAGCAATGGTTCCTCTCCCACCGGAGGAGTTTGTCGTGACCGATGCCCAACCTTTGGAAAGTTCCCAGGGTCCGGGGGATGAGACTGGGGACTTCTGGCAACTGTCTCAAGGGCTTTCAGTGGGTGAGGAGGATGATGACGATGAGACACAGTTGTCTATCAGTAAGGTAGTAGTAAGGGCAGTAAGTCCGAAGGAGGAGCGCACAGAGGATTCGGAGGAAGGGCCGCTGGACGATGAGGTGACTGACCCCACCTGGTGTGATAAGCCAACTGAGGACAGGTCTTCAGAGGGGGAGGCAATTGCAGCCGCAGGACAGGTTGGAAGAGGCAGTGGGGTGGCCTGGGGTAATCCACCAGCTGTTTCCCAAAGCACCCCCTCACGTCAAGCCACCATGCAGAGGCCAAGGTGCTCTAAGGTGTGGCAGTTTTTCACTGAGACCGCAGATGACTGGCGAACAGTAGTGTGCAACCATTGTCGTGCCAAGATCAGCCGGGGAGCCACCACCACCAGCCTCACCACCACCAGCATGTGCAGGCATATGATGGCCAAGCACCCCACAAGGTGGGACGAAGGCCGTTCACTGCCTTCGGCTTGCGCCACAGCCTCTCCCCCTGGGCCCCAAGCTGCCACTGAGATCCAACCCACCTCTCACGACACAGGCACGAGCGTCTCCTGGCCTGGACCCACACCCTCACCTCCGTGCGGAGATCAGGCAGCATGTTCAGCGCAGGCAGGGGAACACCCTCCAAGGCCTTTGCCAGCTTTATGGCTCCCCAGCAAGACTGCGTCACACCTCCCCAGTCCAGGCTGAGTCGGAGGGAGCACTGTAAGAAGATGGTGAGGGAGTATGTAGCCGATCGTACCACCGTCCTCCGTGACGCCTCTGCTCCGTACGACTACTGGGTGTCAAAGCTGGACACATTGGCCATACTTGCACTGAATGCCCTGTAGGTGTTGGCTTGCTCTGCTGTACTCTCCCTACACTGCTGCAAGGGAATTGTGAATCTGCTGCTTTGTCCATACTGCTTGTACGTAAATGTTACTGGGGCCTGTCTATACTGCTACTACTGAATTGTTACAAATGCTGTACTCTCCCTACACTGCTGCCAGGAAAATGTTTTTCTGCTGCTTTGCCCTTACTGCTTCTACGTTAATGTTACTGGGGTCTGACTGTACTGCTACTACTGAAATGTAACAAAAGCTGTACTCTCCCTACACTGCTGCAAGGGAATTGTGAATCTGCTGCTTTGTCCATACTGCTTCTACGTTAATGTTACTGGGGTCTGACTATATTGCTACTACTGAAATGTTAAAAAAAAAATGTTCTCCCTACATTGCTGCCAGGGAAATGTGAATCTGAAGCTTTGCCCATACTGCTTCAACGTAAATGTTAATGGGGTCTGTCTATACTGTTACTACAACTAAAAAGTTACTGCACTCTGTCAATACTGCTGCAACGGAAATGTTAAAGGGGTCTGTCTATACTGTTACTACTACTGAAATGTTATTGGGGTCTGTCTATACTGTTGCTACAGAAATATTACTGGAGCCTATCCCTAATGATACTACTGAAATGTTACTGGGGTCTGTCTGCACTGCTGGAACTGAAATGTTACTGGGGTCTGTCAATACTGCTGTAAATGAAATGGACAACAGAAACCATAGGAATGTAGCCTTTCCATTTTCCAGCTTGAGATGAGAAGGAGTGCAGACTTTCAGTACCTTGAGTATCCTTTTCATTGCAATCAAATGCCCCTCTCTTGTCTTAGAAAATACTAGCTTTTCCACATAGGTGTTGTTAATCTGTCTATACTGTTACTACTGAAATCCCACTAATACTGGGCTATGCCTATCCTGTTGTTACGGAAATGTTACAGGGGTCTGTCAATACCGTTACTACTGAAATGTAACTGAAACGTTGCTCTGCCTATACTGCAGCTACTGAAATGTAACTGGGGTCCATCTATACGGTAACTACGGAAGTGTTAATTGGGTCTCCTTAGACTTCTGCAACATAACTGTTAGTGGGGTGTGCGTATACCTTAGCTACAGGAGTATTACAGGGGTCGGTGCATACTATGGGTGCACTAAGTGTTCCCATCGCGCTGTTCCACGTACATGGCCCAAAAAACATTTACCTAGTCTGACTGGGGCATGCAGTGTTGGCCGAAGCCCACCTATATTTAATCTGACGTTACCTCAGCTGTGCAGGGCAATGCAATGGGATTTATTTATGTACCGCCGGTGGCTTCCTGGGACCCACCCATGCTGTCGGTGCACACGGAGTTCTACCTGCCTGTGTCTACTTATAAAGAACCCCAGTCTGACTGGGGCATGCAGTGTGGGCCGAAGCCCACCTGTATTTAATCTGACGTTAGCTCTGCTGTCCAGGGCAATGCAATGGGATATATTTATGTACCACCAGTGGGTTCCAGGGAGCCACCCCTGCTGTGGGTGTACACGGAATTCCCATTGCGGAGTTGTACCTGCCTATGACTGTTCATAAAAAACCCCAGTCTGACTGGGGCATGCAGTGTGGGCCGAAGCCCACCTGTATTTAATCTGATGTTACCTCAGCTGTGCAGGGCAATGCAACGGGATTTATTTATGTACCGCTGTTGGCTTCCTGGGACCCACCCATGCGGTCGGTCCACACGGAGTTGTACCTGCCTGTGTCTACTTATAAAGAACCCCAGTCTGACTGGGGCATGCAGTGTGGGCCGAAGCCCACCTGTATTTAATCTGACGTTAGCTCTGCTGTCCAGGGCACTGCAATGGGATATATTTATGTGCACACGGAATTCCCATTGCGGAGTTGCACCTGCCTGTGACTATTTATAAAAAAACCCAGTCTGACTGGGGCATGCAGTGTGGGCCGAAGCCCACCTGTATTTAATCTGACGTTAGCTCTACTATCCGGGGCACTGCATTGGGACAAACTACAGGAGCATTACAGCGCTAATGAGACATGCACAGCTACGCTAGCATTGGAGTCCAATGTAGGCCCGTGATTGCTGAGGGTTTGTGCAGAGGCCTATGTCCTGGGTGAAGTGAAAGTCTGCTTCCTGCCTAGGATTGTTGAAGCTGTGGGCCGAGGCCTATGTCGTGGGCGCGGTGCAAGTCTGCCATGTTTGGCCACTCAGATCAATTTTTTGTTCATGTCTTGGGTTTCCTAGGACCCACCTATGCTCTTGGTGCAAACTTAGTTCCCATCGCGGTGTTTGACCTGTCTGGCACAAAGACACTGACTGACTTGGGTAGGGGGCAGAGTGCAGATGGTTTCCCCTTGCAGTGTCGATTGAGCTATGCGACACCTTGACAGAATGAACACTGTGTGGCACATGGATTCCCCATTGCTATGCCCACGTTTGCAACTCCTGTCGGAGGTGGCACAGTATTGGATTTCTCATTGCTTCTGTACAGCATTGTGGGCTATCGCCCCGCCCCTTTTAAAGAGGGTCGCTGCCTGGCCCTGCCAACCCTCTGCAGTGTGTGCCTCCGGCTCCTCCTCATGGCAGACGCACTTATAAATAGACATGAGGGTGGTATGGCTATGAGGCCAGCGTGTGGCATGAGGGCAGCTGAAGGCTGCGCAGGGACACTTTGGTGTGCGCTTTGGACACTGGGTCGTGCGCGCGGTGGGGGGGGGGGGGGGGTTGGGCAGCATGTAACCCAGGAGAAGAGGCAGCGGTGTGTCCCGCAGGCAGTGCTTGTGCTTAGTTGGAGGTAGTGTGGTGCTTAGCTAAGCTGTGCCTTACTAATGAGGGTTTGTCCGAAGTAAAAATTGTTAGGGGGGGGGGGGCACTCTTGCCACTATTGTGGCTTAATAGTGGGACCTGGGAATCTGAAATGCAGACCAGCATGTTGTCCCTTGCCTGCCCTATCCGTTTCTGTGTTGTTTCTATCACTTTCTTGGGTTTTCCAGATTTTCACCAATCAAAACCTTAGCGGAGCATGGGCGATATACAAAAATGCTCGAGTCGCCCATTGACTTCAATGGGGTTTGTTACTCGAAACGAACCCTCGAGCATCGCGGAAAGTTCGACTCGAGCAACGAGCACCTGAACATTTTGGTGCTCGCTCATCTCTAGTTATTACTCAGTAACTAACAATCATATTCAAATACATATATAGACATATACCTAAAATAAAATCATATACCTGGAATAAATATGATATAAAACCACGGCGTACATTCAATACGGATATTTATATTTATGCTTCAGAAAAATTCATAAAAATAAAGCCCACACTTAAATTTCTTCCAGCATTTCATTCAGACCATACGGGGTCAGTGTATTAAGTCTGTGAATCCAGAACATTTCTTTCTTATGTAATTTACTTATAGAATTAGTCTCAATAAATTCCAGAGGAGTGACTTCCATTTTAAAAAAATCTGCATTATGATAATCGTTGAAATGTTTAGATAGACTATGGGTACGTAAATTACTTTTAATATTTAATCTATAGTTATTTATTCGTGTTTTTAATTTATTAATGGTTCTACCTATGTATTTTAATTTACATGGACATTCGATTAAATATACTACTTTCATTGTTACAAGACATATATTGCCGAATTGGGAATTTATTTGTATTTAGATCAATTTCTGTTCCTTTATGCATAATAATTGGACAGCATTTACATTTATTATGAAAACATTTGGATACACCAGTTTTAATGGGATTAATTTGTTTAAACATAATTGCTTTTTTGTCAGGTTTGGAAGGAGCAATAATATTTTGTAAGGTTTTATATCTTTTAAAAATCAAAGAAGGATTTTTTCCAGATTACTAGATAAAAAAGGATCATTTAGAAGGATGGGCCAATGTTTTTTTAAAAGTCCTCTGATTAATACATTATCGTTATTAAATTTGGTAATAAAAGATGGATTAGTTTTATTTTTAGAATTTTTTAAAATAGAACTATGGGGTGATGTTGCTGATAAAATTGAATCCTTATTAATGGCTATCTTGTTGTATGCATTTTCAATAATTTTATTGGATAGTTATGTCTTTAAATTGCTCCTTTAGGATTATCGCTTGTTCCTCATAATCCTTGTCTAAAGTGCAGTTTCTCCGTATGCGTTTAAGATGGCCATATGGGATATTTCGTTTCCAATGCTTAGCATGACAGCTGTGATAATTTAGATATGAATTTTTGATCAACTTTCTTAAAGTGTGTCTTAGTAATTATCTTGTTATTATTATGCATCAAAACTAAATCTAAAAATATAACCTGATCTCTGCTGGAGGTACATGTAAATTTTAAATTCTTATCATTAATATTTAAGTTATCGACGTATTTATTTAAACTGGTTTCAGAACCTTTCCATATGATTAAAATATCATCAATAAATCTCTTATAAAAACCTACATTGGTATCTACAGAATCAGATTTTTCAAAATTGCCCATAAAAGGATTTGCGAACGCAGGTGCAAATTTACAGCCCATTGCGGTACCTAGGGTCTGGAGATATAAAGTTTTTTTATATAAAAAATAATTATTTTTAAGGATAAAATCCATTGCTTTTAAAATAAATAATTGATAAAAGGAAAAAACTAGAGATGCGCGAGCGTACTCGGCCACGCTACTTTTTCGCCCGAGTACCGCGATTTTTGAGTACTACTGTACTGTGGGGGGAAAAGATTCGGGGGGGCGCCGTGGGTGAGTGGGGGGTTGCAGCGGGGAGTGGGGGGGAGAGGGAGAGAGAGCTCCCCCCTGTTCCCCGCTGCTATCCCCCGCGCCGCCATGCCTCCCCCCGCCCCCCGGCACCCCCTGAATCTTTTCACCCGAGTACTGAAGTACTCGAAAATCGCAGTGCTCGATCGAGTAATTACTCGAAACGAGTACGTTCGCTCATCTCTAGAAAAAACTTGTTTAATGTCACTGCATAATTTCTTATCAAATTTGTATTATAACTCGTCACTACTGTCTAATCTGTTTTCCTTCACCAACATGATCGAGATTCCCTCTTTACATAAAAAAATATTTAAATTAATTAGAGATTTTGTTGATTTTAAAAATAAACACTATTATCCGAATGACTATAATAATAAAAATAAAAATAACGACCACATTATATCTGAAATTGGCAACTTCAAAAAGACACAGAACACTAAAAATAAAAATAATAAAAAAACTGTTACTATATGGTCAGGTGAAACTCGGGTTCTCACGAGACTTAATTCAAATAATAGAGAGAACCCCAAAATTATTAAAACACCTATTATAGAGACATATAAGAGTAGTAATATTTCTAAAAAAAATCCCTGAATAATATTACTGCATCCTCTACTTCATCAAATTCTACATCCACAACTCCCATTAAGTTGTCTAATCAGCAAGAAAAATCATCCCCTTTTCTACGTTTTGAACAGACATTATTAAAACTTTCCCCATGTTTATCTCCCCCTAATTTTTCAGCAATTAATGATAAACTAATTGAATCCTCTCGAACTACCCCTCAAAATATTTTTCAAATGTACATAATACTCCTAAAGAAATTGATCCTATTTCTGGTTATTTACCATCTACTAATTTGACCACTCCTAATGGTTCTGCTACCAACTCCCAGTTAACCAGTTCGTGTAAATAAATAAATTCAGAAAAAAAATCGATAAAAAAGAAAAAAGTCCCCCTAGCGATAACTACACCCCCTGTAACCAGATCCAAAATAGTACAATTCTTTCAGCCATCGACTCTCAAAACTCCAAAAACATTCCCGTAGGAGAGGAAAAAGAGGCGGAAAAAGAATTAATAAAAAACAAAAAAATGACCTCAATCAGAATGCGGAAGTGAATTCTAAAATAGCTGCCGCCCATGGTATTTTTAATATTTCTAGTCACATACTTTTAAAAAAAGAGTTTGATCTATTCATCAAAGGATTGTCATTTTGTCCATCCGCTGAATCTAATTTATTCGAACTATTTATTGATTTAAACAAATTTGTACGCAGGATTACTGGCAATTTTGGCAATTGTGTCATTTTAAAAACAGGTTTCTTTGTACAGCACACAGATGAATGAAGAATTTCACCCCAAAATGGATACATCTGTTTGTCCTGTGTACAGAAACATGCTAATTGTGGCCCTAATCTTATGTCGGTATGCACAACCTCTCTCTGCTCAAGGCTGCACATGCTGGCCGGGAGCAGAGGGATTTTAAATCTCCTGGAAGCGTGAGCCCTTCTGTGCACGTGGAGGACGGGGGTGAGTATTTTAATCTCCCCTCATGGATCCGATCCATGAGAGGAGGTGACACTTTAACTTTATATTACTTTTTAGAACTTTTCCGTGATCGCCGTTATCCATTGGATAGTGGCAATCACGGGTCCGGGGACTGGTCACCGCACTCCCCGGAAAGATCTCCTGTTTCCCGGCTACTGAAAGCAGGAGATTTCAAATGTGCGCATATGCCGTCATTTTTCCTTTGGCATGCATGCGCAGAAGACGGCCAAAGGTTCTTTACAGACCAGATGATTGCGGGAAATCGCGGAGGACGGGGATGAGTACTTTCAGCTCCCCTTATGGATGCAATCTGTGAGGGGAGCTGAAACTCTAACTTTTACGCTTTTTAGTTACTTCAATTCATTACCAGGGTGGGCTTCCTGTGGCACCCCCATGACAGCTCCAGGTTGTCGGCTACCTCCGGGAACCGACAGCATGGAGCTGTCGCGTCCATAGCCTGCAGGGCTGTAATCCTCAGGGGAAGCATGTTTTTACGTCCCTGAGGATTTTACTGTAAACCAATATACAGTCAACTCTACACAACTCGCAAACACTTAAGATATTTGGAGTTTGTAAATCAAGTGCTTGGAACATATCTCCCACAAGAAATGGAAGTAAACAGATGCTTATATACAGTGAAAGAACATGATCACATATAACCAAATATACTGTACATGTATACAGAACTGAACAGGTATACTTGGTTAGTTGATGTATAAGGGAAATAAGTGGTATATCATTTTTCTGGTCCTCCAAAAGTTTTAACAAGTTCTACAGTAATTGTAAAACTTTTATGTAGGGGACCTTTCAAATTGAATATTTCTGCAAGACGCACATAAGGACAGAAAATTCCACACCAAAATCCACATGTATAAATGTGGGTTATGGAGCTGTGTCTTTATGTGCGTCTTTAGGTACGTACTGCAGAAATACTCTGTATGTATAAAAAGTCCCTAACAATGTAGTGAAGTTATAGTTGCAAAGAATGCAACAATTGGTGGTAATTAGAGATGAGCGAACCTACTCGGCCATGCCCCTTTTTCGCCTGAGCGCCGCGGTTTTCGAGTACTTCCGTACTCGGGCGAAAAGATTCGGGGGGCGCCGTGGGTGAGTGGGGGGGGGGAGAGGGAGAGAGAGAGGGCTCCCCCGTTCCCCGCTGCTACCCCCCGCTCCACCACGCCTCCCTCCACCCCCCGGCGCCCCCCGAATCTTTTCACCCGAGCACGGAAGTACTCAAAAATCGCGGTGCTCGATCGAGTAATTACTCGAAACGAGTACGTTCGCTCATCTCTAGTGGTAATGCAAAAAGTGGGGAAAATTCCAGACAGACAGAGGGATTTGTGCTCTCAATCCAACAATTAGGTAATAAAATCTAATAACAAGTGTGGGGACCCTGGATTGATCTGATCGATATTCCAGGACTTCAATATATCTTCTTTCTACGTAGGACAACCCCATGGTATGTAGACATGTCTAAACTACTCCTCCACATAAATGTGGAGACAATGTAGCTAATTGGAAGCAAGACGACTAGAGATGAGCGAGCACCAAAATGCTCGGGTGCTCGTTACTCGGGACGAAATTTTCGCGATGCTCGAGGGTTCGTTTCGAGTAACAAACCCCATTGAAGTCAATGGGCGACCCGAGCATTTTTGTATATCGCCGATGCTCGCTAAGGTTTCCATTTGTGAAAATCCGGGCAATTCAAGAAAGTGATGGGAACGACACAGAAACGGATAGGGCAGGCGAGGGGCTACATGTTGGGCTGCATCTCAAGTTCCCAGGTCCCACTATTAAGCCACAATAGCGGCAAGAGTGCCCCCCCCCCAACAATTTTTACTTCTGAAAAGCCCTCATTAGCAATGCATACCTTAGCTAAGCACCACACTACCTCCAACAAAGCACAATCACTGCCTGCATGACACTCCGCTGCCACTTCTCCTGGGTTACATGCTGCCCAACTCCCCCCCCCCCGCACGACCCAGTGTCCACAGCGCACACCAAAGTGTCCCTGTGCAGCCTTCAGCTGCCCTAATGCCACACCACCCTCATGTTTATTTATAAGTGCGTCTGCCATGAGGAGGAACCGCAGGCACACACTGCAGAGGGTTGGCACGGCTAGGCAGCGACCCTCTTTAAAAGGGGCGAGGCGATAGCCCACAATGCTGTACAGAAGCAATGAGAAATATAATCCTGTGCCACAGCCATCAGGAGCTGCACACGTGGGCATAGCAATGGGGAACCTATGTGCCACACACTATTCATTCTGTCAAGGTGTCTGCATGCCCCAGTCAGACCGCAGTTTTTTATAAATAGTCACAGGCAGGTACAACTCCGCAATGGGAATTCCGTGTGCACCCACAGCATGGGTGGCTCCCTGGAACCCACCGGCTGTACATAAATGTATCCCATTGCAGTGCCCTGGACAGCAGAGCTAACGTCAGATTAAATGCAGGTGGGCTTCGGCCCACACTGCATGCCCCAACCTGACCGGGGTTTTTAATTCATAGACACAGGCAGGTACAACTCCCTATTGTGAAGTCCCTGTGAACCGACAGCATGGGTGGCTCCCTGGAACCCACCGGCGGTACATAAATATATCCCATTGCATTGCCCATCACAGCTGAGGTAATGTCATGCCAACACATGGCTGTCCTCACTAGGAAGATCACTTTCAGGATCCTCCTCCTCCTCCTCCTCAGGCCATACACGCTGAAAGGATGACAGGCAAGCAGCACGGGTACCCTCTGCAGTGGGCCAAGCTGTCTCTTCCCCCTCCTCCTCATCCTCAACGCGCTGAGATATAGACAGGAGGGTGCTCTGACTATCCAGCGACATACTGTCTTCCCCCGCCTCTGTTTCCGAGCGCAAAGCGTCTGCCTTTATGCTTTGCAGGGAACTTCTCAAGAGGCATAGCAGAGGAATGGTGACGCTAATGATTGCAGCATCGCCGCTCACCATCTGGGTAGACTCCCCAAAGTTTCCAAGGAACTGGCAGATGTCTGCCAACCAGGCCCACTCTTCTGTAAATAATTGAGGAGGCTGACTCCCACTGCGCCGCCCATGTTGGAGTTGGTATTCCACTATAGCGCTACGCTGCTCATAGAGCCTGGCCAACATGTGGAGGATAGAGTTCCACCGTGTGGGCACGTCGCACAGCAGTCGGTGCACTGGCAGACTAAACCGATGTTGCAGGGTGCGCAGGGTGGCAGCGTCCGTGTGGGACTTGCGGAAATGTGCGCAGAGTCGGCGCACCTTTCCGAGCAGGTCTGACAAGCGTGGTTAGCTGTTCAGAAAGCGCTGAACCACCAAATTAAAGACGTGGGCCAGGCATGGCATGTGCATGAGGCTGCCGAGCTGCAGAGCCGCCACCAGGCTACGGCCGTTGTCACACACGACCATGCCCGGTTGGAGGCTCAGCGGCGCAAGCCAGTGGTCGGTCTGCTCTGTCAGACCCTGCAGCAGTTCGTGGGCCGTGTGCCTCTTCTCTCCTAAGCTGAGTAGTTTCAGCACGGCCTGCTGACGCTTGCCCACCGCTGTGCTGCCGTGCGACACCGACTGCTGGCGACGTGCTGCTGCTGACACATCTTGATTGCGAGACAGAGGTTGCGTAGGAGGAGGAGGAGGAGGGTGGTTTAGTGGAGGAAGCATACACCGCCGCAGATACCACCACCGAGCTGGGGCCCGCAATTCTGGGGGTGGGTAGGACGTGAGCTGTCCCAGGCTCTGACTCTGTCCCAGCCTCCACTAAATTCACCCAATGTGCCGTCAGGGAGATATAGTGGCCCTGCCCGCCTGTGCTTGTCCACGTGTCCGTTGTTAAGTGGACCTTGGCAGTAACCGCGTTGGTGAGGGCGCGTACAATGTTACGGGAGACGTGGTAGTGCAGGGCTGGGACGGCACATCGGGAAAAGTAGTGGCGACTGGGAACCGAGTAGCGCGGGGCCGCCGCCGCCATCATACCTTTGAAAGCCTCCATTTCCACAACCCTATACGGCAGCATCTCCAGGCTGATAAATTTGGCAATGTGCACGTTTAACGCTTGAGCGTGCGGGTGCGTGGCGGTGTACTTGTGCTTGCGCTCCAACCTTTGCGCTAGCGACGGCTGGACGGTGCGCTGAGAGACATTGGTGGATGGGGCCGAGGACAGCGGAGGTGAGGGTGTGGGTGCAGGCCAGGAGACGGTACTGCCTGTGTCCTGAGAGGGGGGTTGGATCTCAGTGGCAGGTTGGTGCACAGGGGGAGAGGCAGCGGTGCAAACCGGAGGCGGTGAACGGCCTTCGTCCCACCTTGTGGGGTGCTTGGCCATCATATGTCTGTGCATGCTGGTGGTGGTGAGGCTGGTGGTGGTGGCTCCCCAGCTGATATTGGCGCGACAAAGGTTGCACACCACTGTTCGTCGGTCGTCTGCACTCTCAGTGAAAAACTGCCAGACCTTTGAGCACCTCGGCCTCTGCAGGGTGGCATGGCGCGAGGGGGTGCTTTGGGAAACAGTTGGTGGATTATTCGGTCTGGCCCTGCTTCTCCCCCTGGCCACCGCACTGCCTCTTCCAACCTGCCCTGCTGCTGCATTTGCCTCCCCCTCTGAAGACCTGTCCTAAGTAGGCGTAGCAAACCAGGTGGGGTCAGTCACCTCATCGTGCTGCTGCTCTTCCTCCGAATCCTCTGTGCGCTCCTCCCTCGGACTTACTCCAATTACTACTACCTGAGTGATAGACAACTGTGTCTCATCGTCATCGTCCTCCTCACCCACTGAAAGGTCTTGAGACAGTTGCCGGAAGTCCCCAGCCTCATCCCCCGGACCCCGGGAACTTTCCAAAGGTTGGGCATCGGTCACGACAAACTCCTCCGGTGGGAGAGGAACCATTGCTGGCCATTCTGGGCAGGGGCCCGGGAACAGTTCCTGGGAGTCTGCCTGCTCCTCAGAATGTGTCGTTGTAATGGAGTGAGGAGGCTGGGAGGAAGGAGGAGCAGCAGCCAGAGGATTCAGAGTTGCAGCAGTGGACGGCGCAGAATTCTGGGTGGTCGATAGATTGCTGGATGCACTTTCTGCCATCCACGACAGGACCTGCTCACACTGCTCATTTTCTAATAAAGGTCTACCGCGTGGACCCATTAATTGTGAGATGAATGTGGGGACGCTAGAAACGTGCCTCTCTCCTAATCCCGCTGCAGTCGGCTGCGATACACCTGGATCAGGAGCTCGGCCTGTGCCCACACCCTGACTTGGGCCTCCGCGTCCTCGCCCGCGTTCACGTCTTCTAGGCCTACCCCTACCCCTCAGCATGCTGTATTACCAGTAGTGCAGAAACAGAACGCTGTAATTAAATGTGCCACTTATTGGCCTGAGGTTGGAGGCTGACTGCGCTTACGAAACGCACAGCAGAGGCAGGAAAGAATTTTGCGCAAGCCTGCTGTAACACTTAGCTGACTGCGTATGAATTAGGACAACTACCCCCAGCAGAGACGCAGTACAGTCAGGACGGTCACAGGCAGCCCAAACAGATTTTTTTTCCCAAATTTTTTTGGAAAAGCCCACTGTGTATATAGACTGGATATGTCTTTCTCTCTCCCTGCCTCACCACCACTACTGGCCGTGGACTATGCAAAATTACTGCAGGACGCAATGCTCTGGACGCAATGCTCTGCACGGCTGATATACAAAAAAAAAAATGTGCAACACTGCAAAAAGCAGCCTCAGCTGTACTGCACACGGTCAGATGTGGCCCTAAGAAGGACCGTTGGGGTTCTTGAAGCCTAAAATCACTCCTAACTCTCTCCCTATAGCAGCTCCGGCATCAGCAGCACTTTCCCTGATCTCTGTCAGAATGCATCTGTGGCGAGCCGCGGGAGGGGCCGATTTATATACTCGGGTGACACCTGATCTCGCCAGCCACTTACTGCAGGGGAGTGGTATAGGGCTTGAACGTCGCAGGGGGAAGTTGTAATGCCTTCCCTGTCTTTCTATTGGCCAGAAAAGCGCGCTAACGTCTCAGAGATGAAAGTGAAAGTAACTCGAACATCGCGTGGTGCTCGCCTCTAGTAACGAGCATCTCGAACACGCTAATACTCGAACGAGCATCAAGCTCGGACGAGTACGTTCGCTCATCTCTAAAGATGACCTATGTTGAGTTCTGTGTTGTGTTTTAGTTTGTTTGCATTTTGGAGCAAAAGATACCTGTTTTGAAACTTTAGACAAAATAATAAAGTACAGCTCAAGATTAAAAATAAAAAAATGTTAACATTGGATGCTATGATTATGATTGTAGAGCCCTCTGCATGCGGATATTTACTGCATAAGGCCTTAGTCACACAGGCGTAAATACGCGCGTATATACGCGCATAAAAACCCACGGGCGTTTTTACGCACGTATATACGCGCGTAAAAACGCAACTACAAAAGATAGAACATATTGGTGGCAATGGACATGGTCACGCGTTTTTTTACGCGCGTATTTACGCCCGTGTGACTAAGGCCTAAGAGTGATTTGATTTAAAATGTGCTACTTTAATAAGAATCTTAGAAACTAAAATCTAATAACAAACCAAATACCCTTGATTTGGAAATCTGTAAAAGTGCAGGAACGACTTTCGCTGGGACGACCTGTCGAGCATCTATGCCCAACAGATAGTCCCATGTAAAAGCACCCTAAGTTGTGGTCTTTATGCAGGGAGGAAAGTAATAATAATAATAATCTTTATTTGTATAGTGCTAACTTAGGGCGCCCACCCACTGGCGTTTTTTTTTCCCTGCGAAATTCGCAGCATTTTTTTTCTCCTGGGGGTCTATGGGACTTGTAATGTTAAAATCGCGATCGCGCAAAATCGCGGTAAATTGCGATTTTGCGCGATCGCGATTTTAACATTACAAGTCCCATAGACCCCTGCAGAAAAAAAATGCTGCAAATTTCGCAGGGGAAAAAAAACACCAGTGGGTGGGCGCCCTTATTCTGCAGCGCTTTAAGCGGAAAAGATAAAGATAAATCCTTTTGTTGACTACTTTAATAATAATTACCTTTAGGTCTGTAATATCTCTTACCTGCATCTCTCTTCTTCAGATGACTTGCCTCAGTTGGTAAGGTGCAGAAGAGCAAGCAAATCAGAGTGGCCCACTTCATGACTGCAGAATGCAAATCTTTGCGGAGGACCTCGTTGAAGCCTGTAGTAGATGAGGAAACCTGTTGAATATACGCTTATTGGAACCATTTATAAATCATTACCCTTGTTAATATTTACCTTGTGTTTGAAATAACAGGATAGAAAAACTCAATATTTAATCAATTATAAATTAGTTTAATATTGGCATCTGTTTCTTTAAAAGTCCTTGTGCATCAGGTAGATGTCAAATGATGAACAACATCAGTCTTTCGTAATGCAACTACAAACAAAAGGTTAAGTAAAGTGATCCCGGATTATGACAGCGTCTCAGTCTTTCTTCTTCGTCTCCTCCAAATGTGTATAAAGGTTAAATAATTTTAAAAAGACACACTGTCTTTTATTCTTACATATGAATAACTAGCTGGTTATACCTGGCTTTGCCCGAGTTAATTTAGTACAGTTGTTTACCTGTTTGCACAGAAAATTTTCATGAAGTCATGGTTACTTCCGAGAAACCAAGGAATAAAATATGTATACACATAGAGGAGCATTAAATTTTCCTCAGACTGCATGTACCAATGTCCCTCTGCATAATGTGCTACCCTTTCCATTCTCCTTACTTTTTACCCTTTACGTTTTTATTAGAGATGAGCGAATGTACTCGTCCGAGCTTGATATTCGTGCGAATATTAGGGTGTTCGGGATGCTCGTTACTCGTAACGAGTACCACGCGGTGTTCTGGTTACTTTCAGTTTCCTCTCTGAGACGTTAGCGCGCTTTTCTGGCCAATTGAAAGACAGGGAAGGCATTACAACTTCCCCCTGTGACGTTCAAGCCCTATACCACCCCCCTGCTGTGAGTGGCTGGGAAGATCAGATGTCACCCGAGTATAAAAATCGGCCCCTCCCGCGGCTCGCCACACATGCCTTGTGACTTAGCTGAGGGAAAGTACTATCGTGCTGGAGCTGCTGTAGGGAGAGCGTTAGGAGTTAGTGTAGGCTTCAAGAACCCCAACGGCCCTTCTTAGGGCCACATCTACTAGTGTGCAGGCTGCTGCTAGCAGTGGTTTTTTTTTTCTCTCAAAATCGGCAGTGCAGACCGTTGCACCCGGCATTAGGGACAGAAGTGGTGCTTAGGCAGGGAGAGTGTTAGGAGTGAGTGTAGCCTTCAAGAACCTCAACGGTCCTTTCTAGGGCCAAATTTAACCGTGTGCAGTACTGTGCTGGCTGCTGTTAGCAGTGTTGCATATTTTTTTTTTTCTAAAAATCGTCTGTGCAGAGCATTGCACCCTCCATTGATACTACAGGGACAGAATTGTGTAGGCAGGGCCACAACACAGTTATTGTTCATTGAATATACGCAGTGGGGCCTTCCCTTTGCAAAAAAGCGAAAAAATTATATTTGGCCTGCCTGTGTCAGTCCTAAGGTCTCCGTGTACGTGTGTGCTGCGTGGAGAACGTACAAAAATCAGACGCAACCAGCTACGGTTTACTGCAGGCTTGCGCCATTGTCTTTCCTGACTGGCAAATACCTGCTCTGCCAGAGTTAATAACTCTGCTACACTAAAGTTGTGTGACACTTTTTCAGGGCCACACCACAGTTATAAAAGTAATTGTTTATTGAATATACGCAGTGCTGCCTTCCCTTTGCAAAAAAGCGAAAAAATTATATTTGGCCTGCCTGTGTCAGTCCTAAGGTCTCCGTGTACGTGTGTGCTGCGTGGAGAACGTACAAAAATCAGACGCAACCAGCTACGGTTTACTGCAGGCTTGCGCCATTGTCTTTCCTGACTGGCAAATACCTGCTCTGCCAGAGTTAATAACTCTGCTACACTAAAGTTGTGTGACACTTTTTCAGGGCCACACCACAGTTATTAAACGTATTGTTCATTGAATATACGCAGTGGGGCCTTCCCTTTGCAAAAAAGCGAAAAAATTATATTTGGCCGGCCTGTGTCAGTCCTAAGGTCTCCGTGTACGTGTGTGCTGCGTGGAGAACGTACAAAAATCAGACGCAACCAGCTACGGTTTACTGCAGGCTTGCGCCATTGTCTTTCCTGACTGGCAAATACCTGCTCTGCCAGAGTTAATAACTCTGCTACACTAAAGTTGTGTGACACTTTTTCAGGGCCACACCACAGTTATTAAACGTATTGTTCATTGAATATACGCAGTGGGGCCTTCCCTTTGCAAAAAAGCGAAAAAATTATATTTGGCCGGCCTGTGTCAGTCCTAAGGTCTCCGTGTACGTGTGTGCTGCGTGGAGAACGTACAAAAATCAGACGCAACCAGCTACGGTTTACTGCAGGCTTGCGCCATTGTCTTTCCTGACTGGCAAATACCTGCTCTGCCAGAGTTAATAACTCTGCTACACTAAAGTTGTGTGAAACTTTTTCAGGGCCACACCACAGTTATTAAACGTATTCTTCATTGAATATACGCAGTGGGGCCTTCCCTTTGCAAAAAAGCGAAAAAATTATATTTGGCCGGCCTGTGTCAGTCCTAAGGTCTCCGTGTACGTGTGTGCTGCGTGGAGAACGTAAAAAAATCAGATGCAACCAGTTACGGTTCAGTGCAGCCTTGCGCCAATTTCTTTCCTGCCTGGGAAATCAAATCACTGGTAATACAGCATGCTGAGGGGTAGGGGTAGGCCTAGAGGATGTGGACGCGGCCGATGACGCGGAGGGCCAAGTGAGGGTGTGGGCACAGGCCGAGCCAGTGCGGTGGCCAGGGGTAGAGGCAGGGCCAGACCGAATAATCCACCAACTGTTTTCCAAAGCGCCCCCTCGCGCCATGCCACCCTGCAGAGGTCAAGGTGCTCTACGGTGTGGCAGTTTTTCATAGAGACGCCTGACGACTGACGAACAGTGGTGTGCAACCTTTGTCGCGCCAAGATCAGCTGGGGAGGCACCACCAACAGCATGCGCAGGCATATGATGGCCAAGCACCCCACAAGGTGGGACGATGCCTGTTCACCGCCTCCGGTTTGCACCACTGCCTCTCCCCCTGTGCCCCAACCTGCCACTGAGATCCAACCCCCCTCTCAGGACACAGGCAGTACCGTCTCCTGGCCTGCACCCACACCTTCACCTCCGCTGTCCTCGGCCCCATCCAGCAATGTCTCTCAGCGCAGCGTCCAGACATCGCTAGCGCCACAGTTTGAGCACAAGCGCAAGTACGACGCCACGCACCCGCACGCTCAAGCGTTAAACGTGCACATTGCAAAATTGATCAGCCTAGAGATGCTGCCGTATAGGCTTGTGGAAACGGAGGCTTTCAAAAGCATGATGGCGGCCCCGCGCTACTCGGTTCCCAGTCGCCACTACTTTTCCCGATGTGCCGTCCCAGGCCTGCACGACCACGTCTCCCGCAACATTGTACGCGCCCTCACCAACGTGGTCACTGCCTAGGTCCACTTAACAACGGACACGTGGACAAGCACAGGCGGGCAGGGCCACTATATCTCCCTGACGGCACATTGGGTGAATTTAGTGGAGGCTGGGACAGAGTCAGAGCCTGGGACCGCTCACGTCCTACCCACCCCCAGAATTGCGGGCCTCAGCTCGGTGGTGGTATCTGCAGCGGTGTATGCTTCTGCCACTAAACCACCCTCCTCCTCCAATGCAACCTCTGTCTCGCAATCAAGATGTGTCAGCAGCAGCACGTCGCCAGCAGTCGGTGTCGCGTGGCGTGGCAGCACAGCGGTGGGCAAGCGTCAGCAGGCTGTGCTGAAACTAATCAGCTTAGGAGAGAAGAGACCCACAGCCCACGAACTGTTGCATGGTCTATCAGAGCAGACCGACCGCTGGCTTTCGCCGCTGAGCCTGCAACCAAGCATGGTCGTGTGTGACAACGGCCGTAACCTGGTGGCGGCTCTGCAGCTCGGCAGCCTCACGCATGTGCCATGCCTGGCCCATGTCTTTAATTTGGTGGTTCAGCGCTTTCTGAAAAGCTACCCACACTTGTCATACCTGCTCGGAAAGGTGCGCCGGGTCAGCGCACATTTCCGCAAGTCCCACACGGACGCTGCCACCCTGCGCACCCTGCAACATCGGTTTCATCTGCCAGTGCACCGACTGCTGTGCGACGTGCCCACATGGTGGAACTCTACGCTCCACATGTTGGCCAAACTCTATGAGCAGCGTAGAGCTATAGTGGAATACCAACTCCAACATGGGCGGCGTAGTGGGAGTCAGCCTCCTCAATTCTTTACAGAAGAGTGGGCCTGGTTGGCAGCCATCTGCCAGGTCCTTGGAAACTTTGAGGAGTCTACCCAGATGGTGAGCGGGGATGCTGCAATCATTAGCGTCACCATTCCTCTGCTATGCCTCTTGAGAAGTTCCCTGCAAAGCATAAAGGCAGACGCTTTGCGCTTGGAAACCGAGGCGGGGGAAGACAGTATTTCGCTGGATAGTCAGAGCACCCTCATGTCTATATCTCAGCGCGTTGAGGAGGAGGGGGAAGAGACAGCTTGGCCCACTGCTGCGGGTACCCATGCTGCGTGCCTGTCATCCTTTCAGCATGTATGGCCTGAGGAGGAGGAGGATCCTGAAAGTAATCTTCCTAGTGAGGACAGCCATGTGTTGCGTACAGGTACCCTGGCACACATGGCTGACTTCATGTTAGGATGCCTTTCTCGTGACCCTCGCGTTACACGCATTCTGGCCACTACGGATTACTGGGTGTACACACTGCTCGACCCACGGTATAAGGAGAACCTTTCCACTCTCATCCCCGAAGAGGAAAGGGGTTCGAGAGTGATGCTATACCACAGGACCCTGGCGGACAAACTGATGGTAACATTCCCATCCGACAGCGCTAGTGGCAGAAGGTGCAGTTCCGAGGGCCAGGTAGCAGGGGAGGCGCAGAGATCAGGCAGCATGTACAGCGCAGGCAGGGGAACATTCTCCAAGGCTTTTGCCAGCTTTATGGCTCCCCAGCAAGACTGTGTCACCGCTCCCCAGTTAAGGCTGAGTCGGCGGGAGCACTGTAAAAGGATGGTGAGGGAGTACGTAGCCGATCGCACAACTGTCCTCGGTGACGCCTCTGCCCCCTACAACTACTGGGTGTTGAAGCTGGACATGTGGCCTGAACTCGCGCTATATGCCCTAGAGGTGCTTGCTTGTCCTGCGGCTAGCGTCTTGTCAGAGAGGGTGTTTAGTACGGCTGGGGGAATCATCACGGATAAGCGTACCCGCCTGTCAACCGACAGTGCCGACAGGCTTACACTCATCAAGATGAACAAAGCCTTGATTTCCCCAGACTTCTATTCTCCACCAGCGGACAGCAGCGATACCTAAGCAATACGTAGGCTGCACCCGCGGATGGAAGCATCGTTCTCTATCACCATCAAAAACTTCATCAATCTGTGTATTCTATTCATCCTCCTCCTCCTGCTCCTCCTCCTGAAACCTCACGTAATCACGCCAAATGGGCAATTTTTCTTAGGCCCACAAGGCTTAGTCATATAATTTTTGTAAACAATTTTTATACGTTTCAATGCTTATTAAAGCGTTGAAACTTTCACCTGAACCAATTTTTGTTTTAACTGGGCTGCCTCCAGGCCTAGTTACCAATTAAGCCACATTAACCAAAGCGATTAATGGGTTTCACCTGCCCTCTTGGTTGGGCATGGGCAATTTTTCTGACGTACATTAGTACTGTTGGTACACCAATTTTTTGTGGCCCTCGCCTACAGTGTAATCCAATTAATTTTTTGCCCACCTGCATTAAAGCTGACGTTACATCAGCTGTCATGGGCAATGCAATGGGATATATTTATGTACCGCCGGTGGCTTCCTGGCACCCACCCATGCTGTCGGTCCACACGAAGTTGTAACTGCATGTGTCCACTTCTAAAGAACCCCAGTCTGACTGGGGCATGCAGTGTGGGCCGAAGCCCACCTGCATTTAATCGGACGTTACCTCAGCTGTGATGGGCACTGCAATGGGATACATTTATGTACAGCCGGTGGGTTCCAGGGAGCCACCCATGCTGTGGGTGCACACGGAATTCCCATTGCGGAGTTGTACCTGCCTGTGACTATTTATAAAAAAACGCGGTCTGACTGGGGCATGCAGACACCTTGACAGAATGAATAGTGGCACAGATGGCGGTGGCACAGGATTATATTTCTCATTGCTTCTGTACAGCATTGTGGGCTATCGCCCCGCCCCTTTTAAAGAGGGTCGCTGCCTAGCCATGCCAACCCTCTGCAGTGTGTGCCTGCGGTTCCTCGTCATGGCAGACGCACTGCTAAATAGACATGAGGGTGGTGTGGCATGAGGACAGCTGAAGGCTGCGCAGGGACACTTTGGTGTGCGCTGTGGGGGGGAGGGGGGGGGGTTTGGCAGCATGTAACCCCGGAGAAGTGGCAGCGGAATGTCATGCAGGCAGTGATTGTGCTTTGTTGGAGGTAGTGTGGTGCTTAGCTAAGGTATGCATTGCTAATGAGGGCTTTTCAGAAGTAAAAGTTGTTGGGAGGGGGGGGGCACTCTTGCCGCTATTGTGGCTTAATAGTGGGACCTGGGAACTAGAGATGCAGTCCAACATGTAGCCCCTCGCCTGCCCTATCCGTTGCTGTGTCGTTCCCATCACTTTCTTGAATTGCCCAGATTTTCACAAATGAAAACCTTAGCGAGCATCGGCGATATACAAAAATGCTCGGGTCGCCCATTGACTTCAATGGGGTTCGTTATTCGAAACGAACCCTCGAGCATCGCGATAATTTCGTCCTGAGTAACGAGCACCCGAGCATTTTGGTGCTCGCTCATCTCTAGTGAAGATTTGTCCAAGGACTCTAATGCAGATGATGATGTGTGGAAATTTTTGCATAACCAAATGTTTTCCTTGCAGGAGGGTGCTGGGAGTACTGCAGTGTCTGCATTTGGTGAAAAGTCCAAAAACCATCTTGTTGATGTGTTGTAGAAAATTTTTATTAACCCTGAAGTGTCTTGTGTGGGGGATGGTGAGATGTACTCTGTGCCTAATATGTGTAGATATGTTTCCCAAATGGAGGCAGGGTAAGGAGTGCAGCCAACGCCCATGTGGTAGTCAGTGCAATTATACCTCTAGTGAAAGAGGGAAGAAATAATGAAGATAGTGTGTGTAGGACTAGAAATGCTGGAATTGGTAGTACTATGCCTTTAGAAAGAGAAAGGATAGATTGTGCAAAGCTGCTGCTAGTGAGACACGTGAGGTTGTCAGTGCAGATCCTGAGGTCCAGGGGGAGACAGCAAGAGAACACTTGTTTAAACTTCAGTAGGAATTTGCACCAATGCAAGCTTATATAAAGTTTCTGGAGGAAGCATGTCAAGCTGCTAATGAAAGATTTGATGCACAGTTTAAGAAAGAAAGGGCCAATCTGTGTTTGCTTGGAGAAGAGGCCAAGAGGCAAAGGCTATTAGCAGAGGAGCAGACAGATAAATTCCTAAAAGGAAAGTATTCTCCAAGAAGCTGAGGAGCTGAAAGCAGAGAATGCAGCTCTCTTAAAGGAGAATGAGCATCTTAAGAGATTGCCTAAGGAGGATGCTGATCACCGGGTGTTGCTGGAACAGAAGAATGTTCAGTGTGAACAGAGCTTAGAAGACATAAGAAGTGAGAAAAAGAAGTATGAGATATATCTTTCAACAGCCCATGAAGAGATGCAAGACCTCAGGGAAGTAGCCAGAGATGAGGCTAATCGCAGAGTATGTCTGGAGGCACAATCTCTGCAGTGTGAGCAGAACTGTAAGAAACTGCAAATGAAAACCCAAGAGTTGGAAATGACGTGTTGCGAGTTAGAAAAGAGCTTCTACATATGCACGTAATCAAACTACAGGTTTGCAGAAGCAAGTTGCAGAGTTGAAATTGTAGTTAGCAAAGAAAACTAACAGCTACAAGTAAAAGTCACTGAAGGTGAAAGAAAGCAGACAGCGGTTTCTGAGAAGATGAATAGACTGCAGGTGGAGCTGGAAGCTTAGACTGAGGCCGCCTGCAGACGGCCTGGTCGGATCCGGCTGCGAGAATTCTCGCATCGGGACCCGGCCCGAGCGCCTGCAGAGAGCAGCGCAGAACTCACGCGCTCCCGCATCTCCAGCTCTTTCATGTGCCGGCTGCTGGGCAGCCAGCGCATGCGCAGAGCGGAGCCGGCGGCAGGGGAGTGACGTTTCTGGGCGGCCGTCTGCATAGGATTGCATGCTGTAATGCAATCCTATGCAGGCGTGTAAGGGCAGAAATTTTGCGGGGAATCCCACTGCGGAATTTCCGCCTGTGTCCAGGAGGCCTAAAGAGTCTCTGAGGCTGGTGCAGGAAGAGACGCAGCAGAGGCTTGGTCTTTGTGCACACCTGAAGATAATGCAAGATGAGAGAGATGTGTTCCTCAAGCAGTTAGAGAAAGATGCAAAAACTAAGAGGAATCTGTCAGAGCAGATTATAACACTCCAGCCGCAGGTGTCAGAGATAGAAGAGAAACTGTATGAGAACCCTGCCTGCTGGGTTATGGTTGAAGAGCAAGACAGTGAAATCCTAGAAGAAGTGGAAATGATAAATCAGCTGTTTTATTTTCAAACTGATGTCTATGATGAACTTGAGAAGTTTACAGTGAGTCTTCAGCAGCAGAGGTATACCTAAGGACGCGGGTGCAAAAGTTCAGCTCAGCCCCCCCCCCCACCCCCCCAGGCCTCCACCCCACACTCCCCCATACCCATATCTAGATCGTGCTGCAAACATGATCTAGCCCCTTGGCTTAATCTTTCCAAACATGATGCATTTCCTGCATGTGAAAATTTATTTGTAGCCCGGTAGGTCACTCTCACACACACTGCTTTTTACAGCCATTAGCGCGGTGTCCAGAGCTCCGTATTAACCACAGTACAACACTCCCATTGATTTTAATGAACTTACTCAAACCTGCGCTGAACTGCGGTGTCCCTAACACTGTGATTTTCAAGAGCTGTCTGTTCTATTTTTGCGTTTTTGTGGTTTTTAACACATCTCATCACTCATCACAATGATGAGGTGCATTAAAAAGTGCTGTCAAAGGCTGTAACCAGTGTTCAAAAATGCTGCTCGAAATTCCGGTAAAGATGCCATGATTACAAGCTGCATTTTCTGAACACGTGTGAGAGCGGCCTTAGGGTGCTTCATGTTTTTGTTGTACTTTATTTTAAAAAAACACATAAAAAACCTGCATGCAGTATTTTAAGACCGCATACATTATTAAGGAGCTGCAGACACTATTAAAAACTGCAAATGGTTTAGATGCGTTTTTTAACCCCTTAAAGGAGATGTCCCGCGCCGAAACGGGTTTTTTTTTTTTTAAACCCCCCCCCCCGTTCGGCGCGAGACAACCCCGATGCAGGGGTTAAAAAAACCACCCGCACAGCGCTTACCTGAATCCCGGCGGTCCGGTGACTTCAATACTTACCGCTGAAGATGGCCGCCGGGATCCTCTATCTTCGTGGACCGCAGCTCTTCTGTGCGGTCCACTGCCGATTCCAGCCTCCTGATTGGCTGGAATCGGCACGTGACGGGGCGGAGCTACACGGAGCTGCACGGAGCCCCATAGAGAACAGCAGAAGACCCGGACTGCGCAAGCGCGGCTAATTTGGCCATCGGAGGCCAAAAATTAGTCGGCACCATGGGAACGAGGACGCCAGCAACGGAGCAGGTAAGTATAAAACTTTTTATAACTTCTGTATGGCTCATAATTAATGCACAATGTACATTACAAAGTGCATTATTATGGCCATACAGAAGTGTATAACCCCACTTGCTGCCTCGGGACATCTCCTTTAATGACGTGGCCTATTTCGGCCTTCAGAACCAATCCTTATCTTTCAATAAAGAGCAAAGTAAAGAGTGGAGGATAGCTGCAAATGTAAAACTTTATTAGCAAGAGAGCATTGCATACACAGACATGAAATATGAGGACGCTGCACGTATATCGGCAGTCAGGTCTTTTTCAACAGCACTAACCACAGAACCACAAAATCTGACATCTGTCACTTCGTGTGGGTTTCATGCCGGCTGTAAAAGATAGTTCTGGAACTGCCTTCGGCGGGAATATGGCGGTCGCTGCCATGGAATCCTAGTGTCCTGAGTGTCCCCTGGTGTTTGTTGAAAAGGGGGTATTAGCCGCCAAAATCGCCGGTTGGGTACTTAGTGAGGCCCGCCTAGGGTAGCTGGAACAGCCCCTGTGTGTCCCTGAGTGTCCCTTGGTGTTTGTGGAAAAGGGAGTCTTAGCTGCCAATATGGCCGATTAGGTACCTAGGGAGGCCCACCTGGGGTAGCTGGAACAGCCCCTGTGTGTCTCTGAGTGTCCCCCAGTGTTTGGTCATAAGGGGGTATTAGCCGCCAAACGGCCATATGGGCAGCTAAGACCCCCGTATGACCGTTTGGGTACCTAGAGAGGTCCACCTGGGGTAGCTGGAACAGCCCCTGTGTTTCCCTGAGTGTCCCTGGTGTTTGGTGAAAAGGGGGTTCTGGCCGCCAATGTGGCTGGCTGGGTACCCTAGAAGGTCGGCCTGGGTGAGCTGGATGTGCCCCAGTGTGTCCCTGAGTGCCTCCCTGGAGTTTTCTCAATACTGGGTCTCAGCCGCCAATATGGCCACCTGGGCACCTAAGGAGGCTGTCCTGGGGCAGCTGGAACAGCCCCCGTGTGTCCCTGCGTGTCCCTTGGGGCTTGGTCAAAAGGGGGTCTCAGCCGCCAATATGGCCAGTTAGGCTGGCCTGGGGCAGCTCGAACAGCCCCCGTGTGTCCCTAAGTGTCACCCGGTGTTTGGTCAAAAGTGGGTCTCAGCCGTCAATATGGCTGGATGGGTACCTAGGAAGGCCGGCCTGGGATAGCTGGAACAGCCCCTGTGTGTCCCTGAGTGTCGCCTGGTGTTTGGTGTAAAGGGGGTCTTAGCCGCCAATATGCCGGGTTGCGTACCTAGGGAGGCCCGCCAGTTGGGTACCTAGGGAGGCCCGCCTGGCGTAGCTGGAACAGCCTCCATGTGTCTCTGAGTGTCCCCCAGGGTTTGGTCAAAAGGGGGTCCTGGCCGTCAATGTGGCTGGCTGGGTACCCTAGGAGGTCGGCCAGGGGGAGGGCTGGATGTGTCCCTGAGTGTTTGGTCAAAAGGGGGTCTTAGCCTCCAATGTGGCCGGCTGGGTACTCTAGGTGGTCAGCCTGGGGGAGCTGGATGTGCCCCTGTGTGTCCCTGAGTGTCCACCAGTGTTTGGTCAAAAAGGGGTCCTAGCGCCAATGTGGCCGATTGGGTACCCTAGGAGGTCGGCCTGGGGGAGCTGGATGTGCCCCTGTGTGTCCCTGAGTGTCCTCCAGTGTTTGATCAAAAGGCGGTCTTAGCCTCCCATGTGGGCGGCTGGGTACCCTAGGAGGCCGGCTTGGGTGAGCTGGAAGTGCCCCTGTGTGTCCCTGAGTGTCCCCCGGGGTTGGGTCAAAAGTGGGTCCTAGCGCCAATGTGGCTGATTGGGTACCCTAGGAGGTCGGCCTGGGGGAGCTGGATGTGCCCCTGTGTGTCCCTGAGTGTCCTCCAGTGTTTGATCAAAAGGCGGTCTTAGCCTCCCATGTGGGCGGCTGGGTACCCTAGGAGGCCGGCTTGGGTGAGCTGGAAGTGCCCCTGTGTGTCCCTGAGTGTCCCCAGGGGTTTGGTCAAAAGGGGGTCCTGGCCGTCAATGTGGCTGGCTGGGTACCTAGGGAGGCCGGCCTGGGGGAGCTGGTACAGCCCCTGTGTGATCCTGAGTGTCCCCTAGTGTTTGGTCAAAAGGGGGTCTCAGCCGCCAATGTGGTCAGCTGGGTACCCTGGGAGGCTGCCCTGGTATACTCTGGAACAGCCCCCATGTGTCCCTGAGTGTCTTTCAGTATTTGGTCAAATACTACTGAACACCCTTGTTCCGCCGCCCCCTCTCGCACGAGGAGGTGGCCGGTGAGGGCCCACAACCGGGAGTCCTGGACCAGCGGTGGAAGTCCCTCCGAGAGCGCCTGGCGGGGAAGTCTCCCGCAACTCCGTCTTCCCTCTCCTGAGGGGTGCAGGACGGCTAGTGGCCCCCGATTCACGGGGAGGCTCCCGACGACCGGCGTCCCCGACGTGCGTGCCCGACCCCTCGACTGGGGTTTGGGTGCCGCGTCTGGGGCGGGCGACTGGGAGTCCTGGTCCGGCGGCCAAAAGGGCTGCTCCGAGAGCCCAGGGTGTCCGACGACACCACTCTGACCTGCCTCCGGGTCCAGAGGAAGGGAACTGGAGCCGAAGATGAGAGGAGAGTGCTGCTCCTCTTTGCATGGTGCTGCACATGAGGTGTGTGACACCGAAGTAGCCTGGCGGTCGAGTGTTCCCCCGCGTGTGCAATGGCCGCAGCGGTCACTGGGGCTGTTGGTAGCAACGACTCAGATTCGTATGAAGCTCATCCCTTCTGGCCCATTCTGGCAGCGGCTAAGCGCGTGCGTGCGGCACAATGCCGCCGGCTCTGTGGGGATGAGAGGAGAGGGCCACTCCTCTTTTGCATGCTGCTCAAAGTATGGGGGGAGACGATGGTCCGTCAGCCGACGGGAGTTTGGCGACTACAGAGGCTGGTCCTTCCGGCTCCTGACATCTGAGGGCCCGAGACCCGACTGCCTCCGCGAGGGAGCGGCAGGTGAGGGCCAGCGACTGGGAGTCCTAGTCTGGCGGTGAAGCCCTCCCCGTCACCTGTGGTGGCCCGTGCGTCCACGTGACCTCGTTTCCCTCCTCAACCCCTTCCTGGGGTTTGGAGGGTAGAGAGACCGCCGAAGGAGCTTGGCGGTCAAGCGCCCCCCCCCCCCCCCCCCCGCCTGTGAGGGCCAGAGGGAATGGCGACAAGAAAATTGGAGGGGTGCAAGGAAAAACGAGAAAAAGGGGGTTGGAAAATCTCCCCCTTCCCTGGACCAGATGCCGAAGGAAGGACTGACTGGCTCCCCTCTGGTCACCCTTTCAAACCGGTTTCAGACCCTGGGAGGAGGCCCCTCTTGAGGGGGGGAGAGGGGGATCCGAGGAAAGGGGGTGAGCAGAAGGAGGAGGTTGCCCCCCCCCCCTCTCCTGGGAGTCTAGTGCCCCCAGGGGGTGGGGGAATTTCTGTGTCGCCGGACAAAAAATGGGAATATTTCCCCTGAAGAAGGGGAGCTCTTTTCCCCTGTTGAGGGTATGGATACCTCAGGGGGGTCTCTGAAGTGGGACAGAAACTCTGGTGGGGGGGATATTGGGGAGGTGAAGATAAAGGTCATCCAACTTGATCATCCTTGATGGTGGCACTCACTCCGTTGACGCTGGCAACCATTAATGTTGGCAGCATTAAGTTGGATGCGGCTGGATTCACGGCCTTTGATTTTTTTTCAGCCGGATTGATGCTGATATTTTGTTATTGCAGGAGACCAGGCTGGCGGACTTGGCCAGCGTGCTTAAGGCAAGGAGAGAATGGAGGCATGGGCCTACATACTGGTCTCTTGCGACCGAGCCGTATAGCGGAGTGGTGGTCCTTTTGAAAACCGCAAATGTAGAAAGCCGACGGATTATCGAGGTAGAAATAGGGAGGTGCTTAGTCTAAGACATCCTTATGGTAGGTCAAGAGCTTTGGCTTATAAATATCTATGGTCCTCAAAGCAAAAGTGAAAGGAAGGAGCTCTTTATAAGGATTAAGCCCTTTTTATTTAGAAGACTGTTAGTCTTTGATGGGGACTTTAACAATGTCACGAGGCCCTGTGACAGGGGAGATACCAGAGACAGGTTGGCTTATGATAGCGTCGCTTTAAATAGTATAGTTAGCGAGGCTCGACTGGTGGACGTCCACATTCGGAGTGCCCCAAGTCGCAAGGGTTTCACCTATTATAGAGGTAGCAGCAGGTCTAGGATAGATAGGTTTTATTTAAAGGAGGAGACCATCTCCTCACCTTTAGTGGTGAAGCAGGTGGAATTCTCTGACCACTGTTTGATAATGTTTTCTCTGAATGTTTGTTTCAGAAACCCTTCGGATGGGAAGAGGCTTGTGGAAATTGAATTCAGCTCTCCTGGAAGATGCGGAGGTGAGACAGTCCTTTGAGGATTTCTTGCAGAGCCAGATTCCGTTGATGGGCCTGTGCAACAGTAAATAAGAGTAGTGGGAGATCTTCAAGGATAGGGTTGCAAAGTATTTCCGTAAGCTCTCCAGCCTCAGAAGCCTGTCTAGATACCGTTTGTATCAAGGTCTGAGGAGGAAACTCGAGCAGCTAGTCTCAACTACAGGCAGCCGCGAGGAGGTCTCCAGGGTGAAATCCCTGCTTAAGGGTTGCCAGTATGATAGGCATGCATCTTTGGTTTTTTGAGAGGGATTTTGGGAGGTTCCATTCACCCGACCCCTACAGAAGCTGTAAGATATCAGTGAGTAGTAGACTTGTAATGGGACTGGTCGATAGTACAGGATCACTGAGGAGGTCCACCTCAGGGATCCTGGAGGTCACGAGATCCTTCTACCTTTTGGCAGGGAAGGATCTGGATCGGGATAAGGTGTTGGCTTTCCTGGCTGAAACCATCCTAGATGGTGAGGTGTCTTCATTGCTTGATGTTTTGATAGAACCGATTAGGGAAGAGGAAATAAGACTGGCCTTTGATGGGCTGAGGCTCAAGAAAACTCCAGGTCCGGATCGCTTATCACCCGAATTCTATAAGACCTTTAAGGAACAGTTAGCTCCCCTGTTGGCCACGGTATAAAATGAGTGCTTATCCTCGGGTTCTCTGCCAGAGTCAATGAGGAGGTCAGCACTGATCATCATAGATAGATATGACATAGGTAGATATGAGATAGATAGATATGAAATAGATTGATAGATTGATAGATAGATAGATAGATAGATAGATAGATAGATAGATAGATAGATAGATAGATAGATATGAGATACATAGATAGATTGGACATAGATAGATATGAGATAGGAGATAGATATGACATAGATAGATAGATATGAGCTAGCTAGATATGAGCTAGCTACCGCGTTTCCCCAAAAATAAGGCACCCCCTGAAAATAAGACACCCCCTGAAATTTGCAGAAGTCCCAAATATAAGGCACCCCCGATAGTAAGGCATATTAAAGTGTGCAGGCAAGTCAAGAGGCCTGTCCCCTGCTGCCATCCCCGTTGTCTCCTACCTCCAGATGTATAGGTTTATCTGCAGACAGTCTGCTGTTATCCTGTCCCTGCTGTGCTGTACGAGTGTGCTGTTGTGAGCTCCCCTTGCTGGCTGGAAAAGTCCATACTGTACGTTCTGTTCCTGCTGTACATGTCTGCTGTGATGAGCTCCCCCTGGTGGCCAGAAGCTGCAACACCATCCCTGCTTACAAGTGGTACAGGAACTTCTGTCTGCAGACAGGTACGTTACTTTACAGCCCTTATTTTTTTATGGCTCTGTGTGTGAGTCAGGCAACCTGTGTGTGATTCTTAAGGCTGGGTTCACACGGAGCGTATTTCCAGCGGAAATCTCGCAGTTTGGCCACAGCGATAAACAGCGAGATTTCTGCCGGGAAAGCGCTGTTTCAAAACCCACGGCACTCAGCCACTTGTTTTGACGTGACCTGGCCGCACGCTTTTCTGTTTCTGTGGCCGGTGAATCTGCACCACAACACCGGCTTCTCCCAGCTTTGCCGTGACAGATTTGCTGTCCCATGTGGACGAGATTTCTGAGAAATTTCGTCCACAAAGCTGGCCAATTGAGGGATTAGCGGCCACAGACGGACTTGCCGCGGCGAAATAAGACACCCCCTGAAAATAAGACATAGCGCATATTTGGGAGCAAAAATTAATATAAGACGCTAGCTAGCTAGCTAGCTAAATACATAGATATGAGATAGATAGATATGACATACATAGAAATTAGATAGATAGATAGATAGATAGATAGATAGATAGATAGATAGATAGATAGATAGATAGATAGATAGATAGATAGATAGATAGATAGTAGAGATGAGGGAGCATACTCGTCTGAGCTTGATGCTCGTTCGAGTATTAGGGTGTTCGAGATGCTCGTTACTCGTGACGAGCACCACTCGTTACTCGAGTCAATAACATTTACTTCCCTGAAATGTTAGCGCCATTTTCTGGTCAATAGACATGCAGGGAAGGCATTACAACTTCCTCTAGTGAGGTTCCAGCCCTATCCCACCCCCCTACAGTGAGTGGCTGGTGAGATCAGGTGACTGCCGAGTATATAAATCTTTCCCGCCCGCTGCTCGCCTCAGACACACGCTGGCAGAGATTAGGGAGGGTGCTGCTGCTATAGTTAGAGTGTTAGCGTCTTCAAGAGCCCCAACGGTCCTTCTTAGGGCCACCTCTCACCGTGTGCATTAGTGTTGTGCCTGCAGGGAGCAGTTTTGCACAATTTTTTTTTATTTTTTATATCGGACGTGCAGGCTATAGCGTTCTCAGGCTGCAGTCTGTACTAAGTAGTATAGTGGCAGTATTGGTGAGGCAGGGACAGTGGTAGTGTGGAATCCTGTCTAGAAGAACCCCAACGGTCCTTTTTAGGGCCACATCTTACCATGTAAAGTACTGTTGTTACTGCCAGGAGCAGCTTTGCACCAAATTTTTTTCTTTCATCTTGGGTTCTGCAGACTATTGCGTTCTCAGTCTGCAGCCAATTATACAGAGTATAGGGGCAGTATTGGTGAGGCAGGGACTGTGCTACTGTAGAATCCTGTCAACAAGTACCCCAATAAAGCACCTGTTTAGGGCTATCTGTGACCGTGTGCATTTAACTCTGGGGCTGCTGGTAGTTGTAGTACCTCATTATTGCACAGCTAGGCGTGCTTGCAGTCTTCCGAATATTTTTTTTCCTGGCTGCAGTTTGCGTTACATAAGCGCTGTCTCACTCCCACTGCAGGCCAATAAAAATTCAAAAAATTTTTACACCGCTGTGTGTCTGCTGTAAACTGCACTCACGGTGACAGACCTCCATACAGGGAAACTCACATTGGCGCAATATAGCCTGCATTGCATTGCACAAAAATTACCAAAAATAAAAACAGAAAATCCTTACGGCTAGCTGTGACTCTCTGCATTTCACTGCGTGGCTGGTGTGAGCTCAGGTGTATCAGTATTGAATATTGCACAGCTAGGCATGCTTGCAGTCTTCTGAATTATTTTTTTCCTGGCTACAGTTTGCGTTACATAACCGCTGTCTCACTTTAACTGCACGCCAATAAGAATTCAAACATTTTTTACACCACTGTGTGTCTGCTGTAAACTGCACTAACGGTGAGAGACCCCCATACAGGGAAACTCACATTGGCACAATATAGCCTGCATTGCATTGCACAAAAAATACCAAAAATAAAAACAGAAAATCCTTACGGCTAGCTGTGACTCTCTGCATTTCACTGCGTGGCTGGTGTGAGCTCAGGTGTATCAGTATTGCATATTGCACAGCTAGGCATGCTTGCAGTCTGCTGAATTATTTTTTTCCTGGCTACAGTTTGCGTTACATAACCGCTGTCTCACTCCAACTGCACGCCAATAAGAATTCAAACATTTTTTACACTGCTGTGTGTCTGCTGTAAACTGCACGCACGGTGACAGACCCCCATACAGGGAAACTCAGAATGGCACAATATAGCCTGCATTACATTGCATTGCACATTAATTACCAAAAAAAAACAGAAAATCCCTACGGCTAGCTGTGACTCTGCATTTCACTGCATGGCTGGTGTGAGCTCAGGTGTATCAGTACTGCATATTGCACAGCTAGGCATGCTTGCAGTCTTCTGAATTATTTTTTTCCTGGCTACAGTTTGCGTTACATAGGCGCTGTCTTACCCCAACTGCACGCCAATAAGAATTCAAACATTTTTTACACCACTGTGTGTCTGCTGTAAACTGCACGCACAGTGACAGACCCCCATACAGGGAAACTCACATTGGCGCAATATAGCCTGCACTGCATTGCATTACTTAACAATTACAAAAAAAAAAACAACAGAAAATCCTTACGGCTAGCTGTGACTCTGCATTTTACTGTGTGGCTGGTGTGAGCTCAGGTGTATCAGTATTGCATATTGCACAGCTCGGCGTGCTTGCAGTCTTCTGAATTATTTTTTTCCTGGCTGCAGTTTGCGTTACATAAGCGCTGTCTCACTCCAACTGCACGCCAATAAGAATTCAAACATTTTTTACACCACTGTGTGTCTGCTGTAAACTGCACGCACGGTGACAGACACCCATACAGGGAAACTCACATTGGCGCAATATAGCCTGCATTGCATTGCACAAAAATTACCAAAAAACCCCCCAGAAAATCCTTACGGCTAGCTGTGACTCTCTGCATTTCACTGCGTGGCTGGTGTGAGCTCAGGTGTATCAGTATTGCATATTCCACAGCTAGGCGTGCTTGCAGTCTTCTGAATAATTTTTTCCTGGCTACAGTTTTCGTTACATAAGCGCTGTCTCACTCCAACTGCACGCCAAGAGGAATTCAAACAATTTTTACATCGCTCTGTGTCTGCTCTATTTGTAATCCACCATGCTGAGTGGTAGGGGTAGGGCTAGAGCCAGTGGACGTGGGCGAGGACGCGGAGTTCCACGTGAGGGTGGGGGTATAGGCCGAGTTCCTGGTCCAGGTGAATCACAGCCGGCTGCTGCGGGATTAGGAGAGAGGAAAGTTTCTGGGGTCCCCAGCTTCATATCACAATTTTTGGGTCCATGTCGTAGACCTTTATTACAAAATGAGCAGTGTGAGCAGGTCCTGTTGTAGATGGCAGAAAGTGCATCCAGCAATGTCTCCAGCAACCTGTCTTCTACGCCGTCCGCTGCTGCAACTCTGAATCCTCTGGCTGCTGCTCCTCCTTCCTCCCAGCCTCCTCAATCCATGAAAATAACACATTCGGATGAGCAGGCCGACTCCCAGGAGCTGTTTTCGGGCCCCTGCGCTGATTGGGAAAGAATGGTTCCTCTCCCACCTGAGGAGTTTGTCGTGACTGATGCCCAACCTTTGGAAAGTTCCTGGGGTCCGAGTGATGAGGCTGGGGACTTCTGGCAACTGTCTCAAGAGCTTTCGGTGGTTGAGGAGGTCGATGATTATGATGAGACACAGTTGTCTATCAGTGAGGCAGTAGTAAGGGCAGTAAGTCCGAGGGAGGAGCGCACAGAGGATTCGGAGGAAGAGCCTCTGGACGATGAGGTGACTGACCCCACCTGGTTTGCTAAGCCAACTGAGGACAGGTCTTCAGAAGGGGAAGTGCAGCAGCAGGACAGGTTGGAAGAGGCGGTGGGGTGGGCAGGGGCAGAGGCAGGCCCAGAACGAATAATCCCCCAAGGGATTCCCAAAGCACCTCCTTGCGCCAAGCCACCGTGCAGAGGCCAAGGTGCTCAAAGGTGTGGCAGTTTTTCACTGAGAGCGTGGACGACCGACGAACAGTGGTGTGGAACCTTTGTGGTTCAGCGCTTTTTGAAAAGCTACCCACACTTGTCATACCTGCTCGGAAAGGTGCGCCGGGTCAGCGCACATTTCCGCAACTCCAAGACGGACGCTGCCACCCTGCGGACCCTGCAACATTGGTTTCATCTGCCAGTGCACCGACTGCTGTGCGACGTGCCCACACAGTGGAACTCTACGCTCCACATGTTGGCCAGGCTCTATGAGCAGCGTAGAGCTATAGTGGAATACCAACTCCAACATGGGCGGCATAGTGGGAGCAGCCTCCTCAATTCTTTACAAAGGAGTGGGGGTGGATGGCAGATATCTGCCAGGTCCTTGGAAACTTGGAGGGGGAAGAGACAGCTGGGCACACTGCAGAGGGTACCCATACTGCTTGCCTCTCATCTGTTCAGTGTGTATGGCCTGAGGAGGAGGAGGATCCAGAAAGTGATCTTCCTAGTGAGGACAGCGATGTGTAGCGTACAGGTACCCTGGCACACATGGCTGACTGCATGTTAGGATGCCTTTCTCGTGACCCTCGCGTTAGACGCATTCTGACCACTACGGATTACTGGGTGTACATACTGCTTGACCCACGGTATAAGGAGAACCTTTCCACTTTCATTCCCGAAGAGGGAAGGGGTTCAAGAGTGATGCTATACTACAGGGCCCTGGTGGACAAACTGATGGTAAACTTCCCATCTGACAGCGCTAGCGGCAGAAGGCGCAGTTCCGAGGGCCAGGTAGCAGGGGAGGCGCGGAGATCAGGCAGCATGTTCAGCGCAGGCAGGGGAACACTCTCAAAGGCCTTTGCCAGCTTTATGGCTCCCTAGCAAAACTGTGTCACCACTCCCCAGTCAAGGCTGAGTCGGAGGGAGCACTGTAAAAAGATAGTGAGGGAGTACATAGCCGATCGTACCACCATCCTCCGCGATGCCTCTACTCCGTACAACTACTGGGTGTCAAAGCTGGACACGTGGCACAAACTCGCGCTGTATGCCCTGGAGGTGCTTGCTTGCCCTGCCGCTAGCGTCTTGTCAGAGAGGGTGTTTAGTGCAGCTGGGGGAATCATCGCGTACCCGCCTGTCAACTGACAGCGCCAACATGCTTACACTCATAAAGATGAACAAAGCCTAGATTTTCCCAGACTTCTCTTCTCCACCAGCGGAGAGCAGCGTTACCTGAACAATCTTTTCGCTGCAACCGCAGATAAAAACACTCTTCTCTATCATCCTTAAAAAAGGGACATTTACCTTTTGTCAATCGGTGTATGATATTAGTCCTCCTCCTCCTGCTCCTCCTCCTGAGACATCCTGTCATCACGCTGAACTGCCAATTTTCCTGCGGCCCGAAGGCTCATATAACTTTTCTCAAACAATATTTTTACGTTTCAAACTGAAGCATTGAACCTTCAACATGAACCAATGCTTGTATCAGGGCTGCCTCCAGGCTCTATTACAAATTAAGACACAGTAAGCTGAAATATTAATGGCTTTCACCTGCCCTCTCGGTTGAGCAATTTTTCTGGGGTTCATTTCTACTGTTGGTACAGCAATTTTTTGGGCCCTCGCCTACACTGTAATCCAAGTAATTTTTCTGGCCTTCGCCTACACTCATGGTACACCAATGTGTCCGGGGTTGGCCTACACTCTTGCTACAGAAATGTCACACGGGTTTGCCTGCCTATATTTCTGCCACAGTAATGCTACAGGGGTCTGCCTATACTTCTGCGACAGAAAGGTTACTTCGGTCTGCCTATACTTCTGCTCCTGAAATGTTACTGGGGTCTGCCTACACTGCTGTTACTGAAATTTTCCTGGGGTCTATCTATACTGTTACTGCTGAAATGTTACTGGAGTCTGTCTATACTGTTGTAAATTAAATGTTACTGGGGTCTGTCTATACAGTTACTACTGAAATGTTACTGGGGTCTGTGTATACTGCTGCAAATGAAATGTTACTAACACTGGGCTATGCCTATACTGCTGCTACGGAAATGTTAAAGGGGTCTGTCTATACTGTTACTACTACTGAAATGTTACTGGGGTCTGTCTATACTGCTGCAAATGAAATGTTACTAACACTGGGCTATGCCTATACTGCTGCTACGGAAAAGTTAAAGGGGTCTCTCCCTACTGTTACTACTGAAATGTTACTGGGGTCTGTCTATACTGCTGCAAATGAAATGTTACTGGGGGCTCTCCCTACTGTTACTACTGAAATGTTATTGGGGTCTGTCTATACTGCTGCAAATGAAGTGTTACTGGGGTCTCTCCCTACTGTTGCTTGACAAAGACTCATTCTTTAGAGTCGAAACGTCGCCATCTTGTGTGTTGAGGAGGCATTATTATCTGTGTATTCTCATGAATGCATAAAATACAATCGCACCAAACCTGCTGCCTGACGTCTTTCTTACTATATCCCTACTGTTGCTACTGAAATGTTACTGGGGTCTGTCTAAACTGCTGCAAATTAAATGTTACTAACACTGGGCTATGCCTATACTGCTGCTACGGAAACGTTAAAGGGGTCTCTCCCTACTGTAACTTCTGAAATGTTACTGGGGTCTGTCTGTACTCCTGCAAATTAAATGTTACTGGGGTCTCTGCCTAGTGTTACTACTGAAATGTTACTGGGGTCTGTCTATACTGCTGCAAATGAAATGTTACTGGGGTGTGTTCTTACTGTTGCTACTGACATGTTACTGGAGTCTGCCTATACTGCTGCAAATGAAATGTTACTAATACTGGGCAATGCCTATACTGCTACGGAAATGTTAACGGGGTCTGTCTATACTGTTACAACTACCGAAATGTTACTGGGATCTGTCTATACTGCTGCAAATGAAATGTTACTAACACTGGGCTACGCCTATACTGATGCTACGGAAATGTTAAAGGGGTCTCTCCCTATTGTTACTACTGAAATGTTACTGGGGTCTGTCTATACTCCTGCAAATGAAATGTTACTGGGGTCTCTGCCTAGTGTTACTACTGAAATGTTATTAGGGTCTGTCTATACTGCTGCAAATGAAATGTTACTGGGGTCTGTCCCTACTGTTGCTACTGAAATGTTACTGGGGTCTGTCTATACCGCTGCAAATGAAATGTTACTGGGGTCTATTCCTACTGTTGCTACTGAAATGTTACTGGGCTCTGTCTATACTGCTGCAAATGAAATGTTACTAATACTGTGGTATGTCTATACTGCTGCAAATGCAATGTTACTGGGGTCTCTCCCTACTGTTACTACTGAAATGTTACTGGGGTCTGCCTAAAAAGTGCTTCTCACACAGACTATAGCGGGTCCTGGTCATGGTGTCTTGGCCTTGTAATGCCACCTCCTCTGAAGCCTCCCCCTCCTCCTTCTCCAACATTAAAAACATTCTTGGCAAATGGTTAAGCTTTGGTCCATCTTGCGGCAGCCCAAGATTTTCACCTAAAACGGCACCATAGGATTGCCTGCCACCCCCCACCCCCCCTTCCCCATCCCCCGCCGCCCCTCTAAATCCTGGCCACAGTTCCGCAAACCAACTACATTCAACCGGGGTCGTATTCCACAATTATCCCTAGCTGAAGCTTTCAGCCAACCGGTAGAGAAATAGCGGCTTCTATCTTGTTGGTGCAGATAATAATTACATATTGATTTGTACAGCTGAGGTAGGAATAGAGCCGACTATAGAACACAGCATCCCTGCAGGGCTGGGTACAGAGTAGCAGCAGGCACATATCCTGGGTGGAAGCAAGCCAGCTGAGATCAACATACTCCCGGACTGATTTAGGACTGATTGATGAGGCCTTTATTTGTGATCATTTTTGGTAATTCCTGACAAAGATGAGTGGTATAGCCAGAAACTAGCATTGCTAATACTTTGCAATGGTCAACAGAAAACAGGTGAATGAAGCCTTTCCATATTTCTGATTGAGATGAAGCTGTATACTAGAAAAATGGGATACCGTGCTCCTAGGAACATCCACCCTCCGGACAACCGTCTTTCTTTTACTCCGTTTATTAGAACAACGCGTTTCGTTGGTTAGACTTCATCAGGTACAGGTTAATACATTTAAACACCCTTGTATTTATACATACATTCAATAAAAAAGTTAATTACCTTATCCGGTGTGTTGCGAGCTCAGATCCCGTTCACCTCCGGCGTCCAGCGCTGTCCCGCCCTGCATCAAGCGTCACTGATGACGCAGACACACGTGACTTGGACGTAGCTATAGCGGGCGCCGCCCCTCATGCGGGGAGGAGTGAGCTCGGATCTTGTCGCACAATCTGTTGATAAAGGTTGCTATGGTTACCACTTCCCGCACAATCTGTTAATAAAGGTTGCTCTGGTTACCACTTTTCACAGCAGTGTGTCTAGCCTACACTCTGTGTTATTTTACTTGCCATTATTATATGCATTATTAATTCACATCACTACATTAATAAAACCAACCTAAAATGAATTAGATTATATATAAATACATAAATATAAATATAAACATATATCTCATTAATCTCTCATTAAAAATATTACATTAAAAATATTCAATAAATATTCTATCTATATAAATATAAATATACAAATGATGCATATAAATATAATTCAATCTGTATAAATATGAAAATTGCATATAAATATTTATTACATATACCTTTTCATATAAAATTTATTCTGATTGCACTATAAACCCTAAAAAAATGTATTCCATGTATATATATACTTCAATACACATATACCTGTAACTTGTAGACATCCAACATGGTTTGCATGATTCTAAAATTCATTTTTGATAATATTTTAATATATATATGCTTTTTGTTATTTTTTATATTAATAATTTATTATATATTTATTTATAATTTTTCTAAAATTTCGTTGAGTCCTTTCGGGACTAACGTATTAATTCTGTATATCCAGAACATCTCCTTCTCTCTCAATATTTGAGTGGAGATGTTCTGGATAAATTGGTGTAACTTGCAGACCTGTTGGATCGCAAGCATGGACTAGAGAAAAATGCCTGGACACACTGTGTTTTGTGTAGCCTTTATGGATGTTACTCCGATGTTGATTTAAACGGGCCCTTAGTGTGTTGACTGTTCTACCTACATATCTAAGTCCGCACGGACATTCCAACATGTATATCGTACCTTTGACATTGCAGGACATTTTTTGTTTGATTACGATTTTTTCCCCATTGGTCAATTCAATATGTTTTACCCCATGTGTAATATTGGAGCAACATTTACAACGCTTCTCTCTACATTTATAGACTCCCCCCTCCTCATCTTGTGTTTTAATACATTTGATGGTTTTGCTGATCTTATTCTCTTTTTTTGGACATGATGGTGCGATGAGATTTCTTAAGGTTTTGTTTCTCCTGAAAATACAAGAGGGTTTTTTTGGTAGACTACTTTCCAAAAATGGGTCCTCCCTCAAAATAGCCCAATTTTTCTTCAAAATATAGTTGATATTATTCGCCTGTGTGCTGAATTTTGTTACAAAGGACGTGCAAAACGTGTCCATTTTTGTTGCCGTTTTTACTTGATCTATTTTGGGTATCTCACTTTGTTTCAGTGTTTTCTCGTAAGCTGCTTTTATTAAGTTTTTGGGATAACCCTTTTCCAAAAACCGTTTATGGAGAACTTTGGACTGTGACTTAAAGTCACTTATTTTGGTACAATTCCGTTTGATCCTTTGATATTGACCAAACGGTATATTGTGTTTCCAGCTTTTTTGATGGCAGCTATAATAGTTCAAGTAGCTGTTAGTATCCACTGTCTTAAAGTGTGTCTTTGATGTAATTTTCTTAGTGTTGTTATCGCCTTCTAGTTCTAAATCTAGGTATATAGCTTTTTTTGTACTGATGTTATATGTAAATTTGAAATGGAACTCATTTGTTGCGAGCTCATCTATATATTTCTTCAGATCTTCTTCTCTGCCATTCCATATGATAATAAGATCATTGATGAACCTTTTATACAGTATCACTCTGATGTCATTAAATCTGTCCCTTTCAAATATCCCCATAACTATATTGGCGAAACTTGGCGCACATTTAGTTCCCATCGCTGTACCGGTCTTTTGGCGATAAAATTCACCATCATATGTAAAAATATTTTTTTCCAAAATGAACATGAGGCTTTCTTGTAAGAATAGTCTTTGATGGATTGGCATAAGGGGGTCCTCACTCAGTATTCTACCTACTGCCTCTACTCCCTTGTTGTGGTCTATATTGGAATACAATGCTTCAACATCTATCGTACACCAGATGTATGATGACTCCCATTATATACTGTCCACCAACTCCAATAGATGTCCCGAGTCGCGAAAGTGAGATGGGAGGCTGACCACATATTTTTGGAGTTGGTGCTCAACATATTCAAACAGTCTGTGCGTAATAGCCTGCATGCCCGCTATTATAGGTCTCCCTGGGGGATTAAATACATCTTTGTGCACCTTGGGCACATGGTAGAAATAGGGGACCCCAATCGGTGTTTCTTTTAAATATTTGTATTCCATTTTGCCCATGCTGTTATTTTCATATGCCTTCTCTATTAGTAAATGGAACTCTTTTGTGATGTTTTTGGTGGGGTTTTCTTTTAATTTCTCATAATATTTATGATCCCCCAGGATCCCCACTGATTCCATATGATATTGATCGTACCCCATGATGGTAATCGCTCCCCCTTTATCTGCGCTTTTAATTACAATACTCTCCTCCTCCATCAAATCCCTGAGGGTCTTTCTTTGCTGTTTTGTTAAATTATGATTAATGCTTTTATTTTCTTTGCACATAGAGGAGAAAACTTTCATAGTTCTATTATAGAATAATTCAAGGTATTCTCCCCTTGCTTCTATTGGATGGAATCTACTCCTAGGCCTCAAGTCGGTTATGATTGGGTCCTCAATGTTGAATTCTCTTTCCTCTAGTTCGTCTATTGTTTTATTACCTATGTTTTTCTTTTCTTGTATGATAAAATACCTATTTAACGTAAGTTTTCGTAAAAAGGAAGTGAGATCGACAAATAGATCAAAGAGGTTAGAAGTCCTAGTTGGGCAGAAAGATAGCCCTTTGGTCAAAACTTCAATTTCGCTTCTTTTTAGGTTGTAATTTGAAATATTCAATATTCCTTTTTTACGTGCTTCTTCAAAGCTAACTACCTCCTCATTAGTTGATTTTGTCCTACTGCTCCCCTTGGATATCCGGATCCCCCCCCCCCTTTTGCCCCTCCTTCTTCTCGAGATATTTTTCACCGTAGATGTTACTTTTATCGGTTGGTAGAACTGGTGTATTTTTGTTTTTGATCTTGCCCCTAATCCCTTGGAGTTTCTGTTGGGTTGTACCCCTGAGGGGTTGTTTTGTACTACTGTTTTTGTACTTGTTGGTAATCGACTTACAGGGGATGATGTCAGCCCAGGTTCTTTGTTTGTTAATGATATTCTTCCCCCTAAAAAAGGAACCAGTGTGGAATCACTGTTCTCTAACGAATATCTTTGTGATCCACCTCTAATACTTAAATCAATAGCTCCATTGATGTCTGGGGGGGAATTTGCCATAGGGGAATTGAGTAATATATCCTCAATTTCACTAGGTGTTGATGTTGGTGTATTAGTTGCAGGTCTATGGTCTTTTCCCTGCTCTCTTAATTGTAGACCCCTTCCGTTTGTCCGTTTCTGGATTGGTGTGTTATCTGGAATACTACATATTGTAGAGTCCACCACAAATAATGATTTACTATGTTCATCCAGAAACTGACCCATGGTTTTTTTGGGTCATTGTGGTATTTGTTGTGTGGTATCTGTTTTGTTCCTTCGTTAATGTCATCAACTCCGTTTGTGTATTACTATCCGTAAATCGTCTATTTGTTTTATTCCTTATATAATATGCATTATTATCAATGTATCTTTGCTCAAAATATTCCTTTCTATTTTTATTATAATGAGACTTCTGAATTGGAGGTGTTGATCTCATTGTACCCAACCATTCCTTTCTATTTCTATATCCCTGTTTGTAGGAATAGAGCCGACTATAGAACACAGCATCCCTGCAGGGCTGGGCACAGAGTAGCAGCAGGCACATATCCTGGGTGGAAGCAAGCCAGCTGAGATCAACATACTCCCGGACTGATTTAGGACTGATTGATGAGGCCTTTATTTGTGATCATCTTTGGTAATTCCTGACAAAGATGAGTGGTATAGCCAGAAACTAGCATTGCTAATACTTTGCAATGGTCAACAGAAAACAGGTGAACGAAGCCTTTCCATATTTCTGATTGAGATGAGGAGGAGTGCCGACGTTTAGTTCCTAGAATATCCTTTTCATTGCTATCAAATGCCCCTCCTGTCTCAGAAAATACTAGCTTTTCCACATAGCTGTTGTCGCTTCCACTTTTATTCTGTGGCTTTACTTTTGTCCATTGGCTCTTATGCGGATCTCAAGGTTTGATTTTGCCCATGGAGCCAAAATCCACGGTGGAGGCCCGGAACCCAGCCTGAACCTGAGCCTGCTAACGTGGTTCCCACACAGACTATAGCGGGTCCTGGTTATGCTGTCTTCGCCTTGTAATGCCACCTCCTCCTCCCAGCTGGGGTCAGTGGGTCTGCAATGCGCATCATGTATTTTCTCTCCTGTTACCACAGTTATCGGAGAAACTTGTTTGGGCCAAAGGAGAGGAGCGTAACTGCATTAACGTTACAGGGGTCTGCCTATACTTCAGCTGCAGAAATGTTACACGGGTCTGCCAATACCACAGCTACATAAATGTTACTGGGGTCAGTCTATACTGCTGCAACTAAACTGTTACTGGGGTCTGTCTATACTGTAACTACAGAAATGTTACTGGAGTCTAGCTACACTTCTGTAACATAACTGTTATTGGGGTCTGTGCATAGTATGGCTGCTAAGTTCCCACATCGCGGTGTTCTACGTATTCGGCCCCCCAAAAATTAAAAAGTGTGACTGGGGCATGCTGTGTGGGCCGAAGCCCACCTGTATTTTATGTGACGTTAGCTCTGCTATCCAGGACACTGCAATGGGATATAGTAATGTACCGTCGGTGGGTTCCAGGGAGGCACCCATGCTGTGGGTGCACACATTATTCCCATAGTTGTACCTGCCTGTGACTACTATTTAAAAAAAAAAACAGTCTGACTGGGGCATGCAGTGTGGGCCGAAGCCAACCTGTATTTTATCTGACGTTAGCTCAGCTATCCGGGGCACTGCAATGGGATTTCTTTATGTTTCGCCGGCAGCTTCCTTGGACCCACCGATGCTGTGGATGCACAGGGAATACCCATTGCGCAGTTGTACCTGCCTGTGACTATTTATAAAAAAAACCAGTCTGACTGGGGCATGCAGTGTGGGCCGAAGCCCACCTATACTTTTATCTGACGTTAGCTCTGCTGTCCAGGGCACTGCAATGGGAGTTATTTATGTACTGCCGATGGCTTCCTGGGACCCACCCATGCTGTCGGTCCACACGGAGTTGTAACTGCATGTGTTTACTTATAAAGAACCCCAGTCTGACTGGGGAATGCAGTGTGGGCCGAAGCCAAACTGCATTAAATCTGACGTTACCTCAGCTGTGCTGGGCACTGCAATGGGATATATTTATGTACTGCCGGTGGGTTCCAGGGAGGCACCCATGCTGTGGGACCACAGGGACTTCACATAGGGGATTTTTTTGTACCAGCCTGTGTCTATGAATTAAAAACCCCGGTCAGGTTGGGGCATGCAGTGTGGGCCGAAGCCCACCTGCATTTAATCTGACATTACCTGTGCTGTGCTGGGCAATGCAATGGGATTTATTTTTGTACCGCCAGTGGCTTCCTGGGACCCACCCATGCTGTCGGTCCACACGGACTGTGGCAGAGCAGGTATTTTTTTTCCCAATTAAGGAAAGCAAATGGCGAAGCCAGGAGTAAAACGTAGCTGGGTGCGTATGATTTTTAAAGGTGTCACACGCAGCCGACACGTGTCCACCGCCCTTAGGACGGACAGAGGCCGGACAAATAGAATTATTTTCCGTTTTTTGGCACCAAAAGGCAGCACTGCGTATATTCTATGAACATGAGAAGTTTAATAACTGTGCTGTGTCCCTGCTAATGTGTCACAGAACGTGAGGGTAGCAGAGTTATTAACTGTGGCAGAGCAGGTATTTTTTTTCCCAATAAAGGAAAGCAAATGGCGAAGCCAGGAGTAAAACGTAGCTGGGTGCGTATGATTTTTAAAGGTGTCACACGCAGCCGACACGTGTCCACCGCCCTTAGGACGGACAGAGGCCGGACAAATAGAATTATTTTCCGTTTTTTGGCACCAAAAGGCAGCACTGCGTATATTCTATGAACATGAGAAGTTTAATAACTGTGCTGTGTCCCTGCTAATGTGTCACAGAACGTGAGGGTAGCAGAGTTATTAACTGTGGCAGAGCAGGTATTTTTTTTCCCAATTAAGGAAAGCAAATGGCGAAGCCAGGAGTAAAACGTAGCTGGGTGCGTATGATTTTTAAAGGTGTCACACGCAGCCGACACGTGTCCACCGCCCTTAGGACGGACAGAGGCCGGACAAATAGAATTATTTTCACTTGTTTTACAAGCAAAAGGCAGCACTGCATATATTCAATGAATAATAACTGTGTTGTGGCCCTGCCTATACAATTCTTTCCCTGCAGTATCAATGGAGGGTGCAATGCTCTGCAGAAGCGATTTTGAGAAGCAAAAAAAAAATGCAGCACAGCTAACAGCAGCCTGGACAGTACTGCACACGGTTAAATATGGCCCTAGAAAGGACCGTTGAGGTTCTTGAAGGCTACACTCACTCCTAACACTCTCCCTGCCTATGCAGCACTTCTGTCCCTAATGCCAGGTGCAACGGTCTGCAGAGGCGATTTTGAGAAAAAAAAAATTGCCACTGCTAACAGCAGCCAACACACAGCTATCAGTGGCCCTAATAAGGACCTTTGGGGGGTCTTGAAGCCTACACTAACTACCAATTCTTTCCCTACAGCAGCTCCGGTACAAACAGCACTGTCCCTCATCTAACTCACCAGGCATCTGAGGCGAGCCGCGGGAGGGGCCGACTTTTATATTAGGCGAACACCTGATCTTCCCAGCCACTCACAGCAGGGGGGTGGTATAGGGCTTGAACGTCACAGGGGGAAGTTGTAATGCCTTCCCTGTCTTTCAATTGGCCAGAAAAGCGCGCTAACGTCTCAGGGAAGGAAGTGAAAATAACCAGAACACCGCATGGTGTTCGTTACGAATAACGAACATCCCGAACACCCTAATATTCGCACGAATATCAAGCTCGGAAGAACACGTTCGCTCATCTCTAATCAATACGCAAAGAGACAATACTAAAATATAGGATAACTAGGTCGCCAAAGTCTAAATACAAAAACAAACTCTTTCAAGTGAATGTAAATATTTTCTTGAAGAATGAATAATAATAATAATATTTTAACACTTTCCATAAACGAAGGCTAAATGGTAATTTGATCTTTTCCCAACGCTCCCATTTCTGCTTTGCTTGTCACTTCACATCTGCCCCTTCAGCCAAAAAGCGAAGCGACTATGCAGGCAGCTCTACACAACAGTTCTTTGTGTAGTCAAAGTAGATAAGGCTGATTAAATGGACAAAACATCTGAGCAAACATGCTTGTTCAGGAGTAAATAAGCAACGGCCGGAGAATGTTATGCAATACTGCAGAAAACAGAACGGTACAGCCTTTCGCTATGGTTTCCATGGCAACTGTCCAAGTGATAGCAGACCTGTGTCAATGAATATGCTCATTTACATGTTCATTTCCACTCGATTGCCGAGCTCTTGACCTTTGATTTTAGTGGAAAACATTTGGACTTGGGCTCTTTATTTGTGGTGTTTTGTGTTGGGTTGGTACATCAGGCGTTCTCGCTCAGCATGTAAAGGAATGTTTTCTGTGTTTATGCTGCCAATCTCCCTCACTTCAGAAAAGATGTAGTGAGTTACATGAATATTAAAACTATTCCATCATTCCAAGAAGAACATCATACTTGTGTAGAAACTAGACATGAAATGATTATATCTCCCGGGGAATTACTATAGATTTTCTTCTAAAATGCAAACTTCACACCCCGTCCTCCAATTAACATTGATATGATCAGCAAATCATTTCCTTGCGGTTCAGCAGAGGAGTTGCTCACATTATCTATAGCATAAGCAGTTTATTTCACAACACATGTAATGTAAAAGTAGCAAAAATATATCAAAGGTCCCCAAATTCTGCTGACTCCTACCAGAACTCTAGTGGTTAGTTTAGGTTATATAGTCTATATACACTGGGGCTGATACACCGAGAGATACATTTTTGTAGCATTTTTATTGCACATTTGTTTCAGTTTTAACGCCAGATGTTACTTCTGTGTAAGCAGCTCCATACTTAGTTGCAAGAACAAAGCTGCTTACACAAAAGTCTGTACAATAGCTCATGGTCTTATGATCTGTCCCTGGAAATGTTGGACAATAGAAACGTCCTTTGTAATCTTCGCCATATGTGCAACATATTATTAATCACTTCTCTTAAAATGTTCCTAATCTTTTTTTTATTCTGTTTAAGATTGAGAATGATCGGTATTATAAATATATGTCACCATGGCTTTTGTATTGCATTGCATAATTATGGCAGCTACCTGGTACAATCCATGGTAAGGCTATGTATTAGTCATTGCTTCTAGCTTGTATTATAAAACTGAGTTCTAGAAGTGATTCTATTTGCCTCATAATAACATATATTAAGAACTAGGGAGGAAGAAATCAGTATAGCTACACTCTTATATTCTTGTCATTATCAAACATACAAGGCTTGCTTCTTGACCAAGCAGGCAGGGAACAGAAGTTTTTCAGAAGCCAAAGTTTTTAAATTCTGTTATACTCGGAAACTGTCAGAATCAAGCACTAAATGTATAATGCACATTTCTAGAGCTGCTCCATCAGGCACTCATAGTGCTTAAGCTTCTGGATGAAGCAACCAGCACGTTAGAGCAGGGTTCCCCCCCTTGAAGATGCTAGTGCGTCACCAGCGTTGAAGACTTGGGACACAATAGGCAAAGTGCCTGGTAGGTGGCTCTGGCCATGTTAACAGTTATAGTTGGTGGCACAGACAGTTGAAGAACAGTAAGAGAGTCTGCTGAAGTGGCGGAGGCCACTTGATCAGGCAGTAAGAAGCACAGTGGTGGGCAATAAAGTGTCCAGTGAGGCCCTAAATACAAAAGCCTAATGATTATCACCAGAGTGGGTGATAATCGCCAACACAGAAAAGGGTTCTTTACTGTAAGAGTGGTGAGACTGTGGAACTCTCTGCCTGAGGATGTGGGAAAGGATATTACAGGTTATAAATCTTAGGTTAATTGTTAATCCGGGTATACAGGCAGGTAGGAACTATTAGGGGTTGATCCAGGGATTAGTCTGATTGCCATTAGGGAAACGGGAAAGAGTTTTCCCCAAAAAAGGCTAATTGGCTCCTGCCTCTTGGGGTTTTTTGCCTTCCTTTGGATCAACAACATAGGAGGATAAACAGGCTGAACTAGATGGACATTGTCCTTATTCGGCCTTACATACTATGTTACTATAAAGAAGGGAAAAAGAGAGAATACGAGAAGCCCAGTAGAGGATGGTGGGGTGGCATGCAAGATAGTGCTATTGCCACTGTGGTAGAGTGCACAAGCAATTACCACAGGTCAGTGCAAGTTTGGGTGCGGCCCTAGCTGTGGGCCGCGAGAAGAGCCCTGGAGCGTGCTGTGGGAGGGGATTGTGCAGCCTAAAAGTGTATTCTGCAAAGACGTCCTGAAGCCTTTATTAGAGTTGAGGGAGCTCTGGTCAGGACTTGCTGTATTGCTGGCTGATTAATAGCCTCACCACCATAGTGCCTATGAGGGAATATCTTCGTTTACAGATAAGTGTGACTCCAAAGCCGCAGTATGTCCATTTTGTATACAAAAAGACTACACTATGTAATACATTTGCAGTGTTTAAAGATTAGGTATCTTCCAAACAAAGGGGTAAAATTGTTATTGTTATGTTCTTAGTAAAATGTTTGATTTTTGCTGCACACATATTGCCTCTGCCAGCATTCCATACCTAACACACTAATTGATGGTATAGTACAGGGCAGGGGGGCACAACCTGTGGTCCACAATGGTAATTCTTGTTTGTCACCAAGAATATGGACACAAATGTTTGTTTGTGTTGAGCTACTTACATATAGGGGTAGATTTACAAAGTGTCTAAAAGAAAACTGTCTTAGTTGCCCCTGGCAATCAATCACAGCACAGCTTTCATTTCATATTTTGCTATGGTAAAATGAAAGCTGATCTTTGATTGGTTGTTAGGAGCAACTAAGACAGTTTTTCTTTTGGACAGTTTCATAAATCTGACCCATAGACTTCATGCCAGAGAGGACTGGCAAACAGCTCAAGAGCAGACAGACAAGTAATAATTGTGCACTATATAGCCTTTTCTAGGATCTCATATATCAGAAAAATTGAGTCACTTGACTTTTGTTTGGCACTCCAAAAAGTAATATGTGAGTAAGAGGTAGCTGTTTATACATGCAACCCTCTGCGTTGTAGTTTATAAGAGTTGTGAAATGCTAGGCTGTTACCACAGCTCCAATAGTTTACATCGAGAGAGTCAAATACATTGTCTTCTCTCTAGAGTGCTGATCGGGTGAGGAGAGGGCCCCCATTCTCCCAATAGGTGGGAACTAGAGATGAGCGAGCACCAAAATGCTCGGGTGCTCGTTACTCGGGACGAAAATTTCGTGATGCTCGAGGGTTCGTTTCGAATAACAAACCCCATTGAAGTCAATGGGCGACCCGAGCATTTTTATATATATCACCGATGCTCGCTAAGGTTTCCATTTGTGAAAATCTGGGCAATTCAAGAAAGTGATGGGAACGACATAGCAACGGATAGGGCAGGCGAGGGGCTACATGTTGGGCTGCATCTCAAGTTCCCAGGTCCCAATATTAAGCCACAAAAGTGGCAAGAGTGGGCCCCCCCCTCCCAACAATTTTTACTTCTGAAAAGCCCTCATTAGCAATGCATACCTTAGCTAAGCACCACACTACCTCCAACAAAGCACAATCACTGCCTGCATGACACTCTGCTGCCACTTCTCCTGGGTTACATGCTGCCCAACCCCCCCCCCCCCCCCCCCGCACAACCCAGTGTCCACAGCACACACCAAAGTGTCCCTGGGCAGCCTTCAGCTGCCCTCATGCCACACCACCCTCATGTCTATTTATAAGTGCGTCTGCCATGAGGAGGAACCGCAGGCACACACTGCAGAGGGTTGGCACGGCTAGGCAGCGACCCTCTTTAAAAGGGGCGGGGCGATAGTCCACAATGCTGTACAGAAGCAATGAGAAATCGAATCCTGTGCCACCTCCATCAGGAGCTGCACACGTGGGCATAGCAATGGGGAACCTATGTGCCACACACTATTCATTCTGTCAAGGTGTCTGCATGCCCCAGTCAGACCACGTTTTTTTATAAATAGTCACAGGCAGGTACAACTCCGCAATGGGAATTCCATGTGCACCCACAGCATGGGTGGCTTCCTGGAACCCACCGGCGGTACATAAATATATCTCATTGCATTGCCCATCACAGCTGAGGTAATGTCATGTTTAATGCAGGTGGGCTTCGGCCCACACTGCATGCCCCAGTCAGACTGGGGTTCTTTAGAAGTGGACACATGCAGTTACAACTCCGTGTGGACCGACAGCATGGGTGGGTGCCAGGAAGCCACCGGCGGTACATAAATATATCCCATTGCATTGCCCATCACAGCTGAGGTAACGTCAGATAAAATACAGGTGGGCTTCGGCCCACACTGCATGCCCCAGTCAGACCGGGGTTTTTAATACATAGACACAGGCAGGTACAACTCCCTAATGTGAGGTCTGTGTGGACCGACAGCATGGGTGGCTCCCTGGAACCCACTGGCGGTACAAAAATATATCCCATTGCAGTGCCCTGGACAGCAGAGCTAACGTCTGATTAAATACAGGTGGGCTTCGGTCCAAACTGCATGCCCCAGTCAGGCTCGAGTGTTTTATAAGTATACACAGGCACGTACATCTCCCTAATGGGAAGTCCATGTGGACCGACAGCATGGGTGGGTCCCAGGAAGCCACCGGCAGTACATAAATATATCGCATTGCAGTGCCCAGCACAGCTGATGTAACGTCAGCTTTAATGCAGGTGGGCAAAAAATTAATTGGATTACACTGTAGGCGAGGGCCCAAAAAAATTGGTGTACCAACAGTACTAATGTACCTCAGAAAAATTGCCCATGCCCAACCAAGAGGGCAGGTGAAACCCATTAATCGCTTTGGTTAATGTGGCTTAATTTGTAACTAGGCCTGGAGGCAGCCCAGTTAAAATAAAAATTGGTTCAGGTGCAAGTTTCAACGCTTTAATGAGCATTGAAACGTATAAAAATTGTTTACAAAAATTATATGACTGAGCCTTGTGGGCCTAAGAAAAATTGCCCGTTCGGCGTGATTATGTCAGGTTTCAGGAGGAGGAGCAGGAGGAGGAGGATGAATATTATACACAGATTGATGAAGCTAAAAGGTCCCCGTTTTGGATGGTGATAGAGAACGATGCTTCCATCCGCAGGTGCAGCCTACGTATTGTTTAGGTATCGCTGCTGTCCGCTGGTGGAGAAGAGAAGTCTGGGGGAAATCCAGGCTTTGTTCATCTTGATGAGTGTAAGCCTGTCGGCACTGTCGGTTGACAGGCGGGTACGCTTATCCGTGATGATTCCCCCAGCCGCACTAAACACCCTCTCTGACAAGACGCTAGCCGCAGGACAAGCAAGCACCTCCAGGACATACAGCGCGAGTTCAGGCCACGTGTCCAGCTTCGACACCCAGTAGTTGTAGGGGGCAGAGGCATCACGGAGGACGGTCGTGCGATCGGCTACGTACTCCCTCACCATCCTTTTACAGTGCTCCCGCCGACTCAGCCTTGACTGGGAAGCGGTGACACAGTCTTGCTGGGGAGCCAGAAAGCTGTCAAAGGCCTTAGAGAGTGTTCCCCTGCCTGTGCTGTACATGCTGCCTGATCTCTGCGCCTCCCCTGCTACCTGGCCCTCGGAACTGCGCCTTCGGCCACTAGCGCTGTCGGATGGGAATTTTACCATCAATTTGTCCACCAGGGTCCTGTGGTATAGCATCACTCTCGAACCCCTTTCCTCTTCGGGTATGAGAGTGGAAAGGTTCTCCTTATACCGTGGGTCGAGCAGTGTGTACACCCAGTAATCCATAGTGGCCAGAATGCGTGTAACGCGAGGGTCACGAGAAAGGCATCCTAACATGAAGTCAGCCATGTGTGCCAGGGTACCTGTATGCAACACATGGCTGTCCTCACTAGGAAGATCACTTTCAGGATCCTCCTCCTCCTCCTCATCCTCCGGCCATACACGCTGAAAGGATGACAGGCAAGCAGCATGGGTACCCTCAGCAGTGGGCCAAGCTGTCTCTTCCCCCTCCTCCTCATCCTCCTCATGCTCCTCCTCCTCCTCCTCAACGCGCTGAGATATAGACAGGAGGGTGCTCTGACTATCCAGCGACATACTGTCTTCCCCCGCCTCCGTTTACGAGCGCAAAGTGTCTGCCTTTATGCTTTGCAGGGAACTTCTCAAGAGGCATAGCAGAGGAATGGTGACGCTAATGATTGCAGCATCGCCGCTCACCATCTGGGTAGACTCCTCAAAGTTTCCAAGGACCTGGCAGATGTCTGCCAACCAGGCCCACTCTTCTGTAAAGAATTGAGGAGGCTGACTCCCACTGCGCCGCCCATGTTGGAGTTGGTATTCCACTATAGCTCTACGCTGCTCATAGAGCCTGGCCAACATGTGGAGCGTAGAGTTCCACCGTGTGGGCACGTCGCACAGCAGTCGGTGCACTGGCAGATTAAACCGATATTGCAGGGTGCGCAGGGTGGTAGCGTCCGTGTGGGACTTGCGGAAATGTGCGCAGAGCCGGCGCACCTTTCCGAGCAGGTCTGACAAGCGTGGGTAGCTTTTCAGAAAGCGCTGAACCACCAAATTAAAGACGTGGGCCAGGCATGGCACGTGCGTGAGGCTGCCGAGCTGCAGAGCCGCCACCAGGTTACGGCCGTTGTCACACACGACCATGCCCGGTTGGAGGCTCAGCGGCGCAAGCCAGCGGTCGGTCTGCTCTGTCAGACCCGGCAGCAGTTCGTGGGCCTCTTCTCTCCTAAGCTGAGTAGTTTCAGCACGGCCTGCTGACGCTTGCCCACCGCTGTGCTGCCGTGCCGCGCGACACCGACTGCTGACGACGTGCTGCTGCTGACACATCTTGATTGCGAGACAGAGGTTGCGTAGGAGGAGGAGGAGGTGGGTGGTTTAGTGGAGGAAGCATACACCGCCGCAGATACCAACACCGAGCTGGGGCCCGCAATTCTGGGGGTGGGTAGGACGTGAGCGGTTCCAGGCTCTGACTCGGTCCCAGCCTCCACTAAATTCACCCAATGTGCCGTCAGGGAGATATACTGGCCCTGCCCGCCTGTGCTTGTCCACGTGTCCGTTGTTAAGTGGACCTTGGCAGTAACCGTGTTGGTGAGGGCGCGTACAATGTTGCGGGAGACGTGGTCGTGCAGGGCTGGGACGGCACATCGGGAAAAGTAGTGGCGACTGGGAACTGAGTAGCGCGGGGCCGCCGCCGCCATCATACCTTTGAAAGCCTCCGTTTTCACAACCCTATACGGCAGCATCTCCAGGCTGATAAATTTGGCTATGTGCAAGTTTAACACTTGAGCGTGCGGGTGCGTGGCGGCGTACTTGCGCTTGCGCTCCAACACTTGCGCTAGCGACGGCTGGACGGTGCGCTGAGAGACATTGGTGGATGGGGCCGAGGACAGCGGAGGTGAGGGTGTGGGTGCAGGCCAGGAGACGGTAGTGCCTGTGTCCTGAGAGGGGGGTTGGATCTCAGTGGCAGGTTGGGGCACAGGGGGAGAGGCAGCGGTGCAAACCGGAGGCGGTGAACGGCCTTCGTCCCACCTTGTGGGGTGCTTGGCCATCATATGTCTGCGCATGCTGGTGGTGGTGAGGCTGGTGGTGGTGGCTCCCCGGCTGATCTTGGCGCGACAAAGGTTGCACACCACGGTTCGTCGGTCGTCTGCACTCTCAGTGAGACCTTTGAGCACCTCGACCTCTGCAGGGTGGCATGGCACGAGGGGGAGCTTTGGGAAATAGTTGGTGGATTACTCAGTCTGGCCCTGCCTCTACCCCTGGACACCGCACTACCTCTTCCAATCTGCCCTGCTGCTGCCCTTGCCTCCCCCTCTGAAGACCTGTCCTCAGTAGGCGTAGCAAACCAGGTGGGGTCAGTCACCTCATCGTCCTGCTGCTCTTCCTCCGAATCCTCTGTGCGCTCCTCCCTCGGACTTACTCCAATTACTACTACCTGAGTGATAGACAACTGTGTCTCATCGTCATCGTCCTCCTCACCCACTGAAAGCTCTTGAAACAGTTGCCGGAAGTCCCCAGCCTCATCCCCCGGACCCCGGGAACTTTCCAAAGGTTGGGCATCGGTCACGACAAACTCCTCCAGTGGGAGAGGATTCGGAATCATTGCTGCCCATTCTGGGCAGGGGCCCGAGAACAGTTCCTGGGAGTCTGCCTGCTCCTCAGAATGTGTCATTGTAATGGAGTGAGGAGGCTGGGAGGAAGGAGGAGCAGCAGCCAGAGGATTCAGAGTTGCTGCAGTGGACGGCGCAGAACTCTGGGTGGTCGATAGATTGCTGGATGCACTTTCTGCCATCCACGACAGGACCTGCTCACACTGCTCATTTTCTAATAAAGGTCTACCGCGTGGACCCATTAATTATGAGATGAATATGGGGACGCCAGAAATGTGCCTCTCTCCTAATCCCGCTGCAGTTGCTGCGATACACCTGGATCAGGAGCTCGGCCTGTGCCCACACCCTGACTTGGGCCTCCGCGTCCTCGCCCGCGTCCACGTCCTCTAGGCCTACCCCTACCCCTCAGCATGGTGTATTACCAGTAGTGCAGAAACAGAACGCTGTAATTAAATGTGCCGCTTATTGGCCTGTGGTTGGAGGCTGACTTCGCTTATGGAACGCACAGCAGAGCCAGGAAAGAGTTTTGCGCAAGCCTGCTGTAACACTTAGCTGGCTGCATATTAATTAGGACTACTACCCCCAGCAGAGACGCAGTACACTCAGGACGGTCACAGGCAGCCCAAATAGAATGTTTTTTCCCAAATTTTTTTGGAAAAGACCACTGCCTATATAGACAGTATATCTCTTTCACTGTCCCTGCCTTAGCACTACTGGCCCTGGACTATGTAAAATTACTGCAGACTGTTTCCCTCTGGACAGGATGACAGCGGTGATGTGACGGGCAACGCAGAGCCAGGAAAGAATTTTGCGCAAGCCTGCTGTAACACTTAGCTGGCTGCGTATTAATTAGGACAACTACCCCCAGCAGAGACGCAGTACACTCTGGACGGTCACAGGCAGCCCAAATAGAATGTTTTTTCCCAATTTTTTTTGGAAAAGCCCACTGCCTATATAGATAGTATATCTCTTTCACTGTCCCTGCCTCAGCACTACTGGCCCTGGACTATGTAAAATTACTGCAGACTGAGGACGCAATGTTCTGCACGGCCGATATACAAAAAAAAAAAAAAGTGCAACACTGCAAAAAGCAGCCTCAACAGTACTGCACATGGTCAGATGTGGCCCTAAGAAGGACCGTTGGGGTTCTTGAAGCCTAAAATAACTCCTAACACTCTCCCTATAGCAGCTCCACCATCAGCAGCACTTTCCCTGAGCTATGTCAGAATGCATCTGTGGCGAGCCGTGGGAGGGGCCGATTTATATACTCGGGTGACACCTGATCTCGCCAGCCACTCACTGCAGGGGGGGTGGTATAGGGCTTGAACGTCGCAGGGGGAAGTTGTAAAGCCTTCCCTGTCTTTCTATTGGCCAGAAAAGCGCGCTAACGTCTCAGAGATGAAAGTGAAAGTAACTCGAACATCGCGTGGTGCTCGCCTCTAGTAACGAGCATCTCGAACACGCTAATACTCGAACGAGTATCAAGCTCGGACGAGTACGTTCGCTCATCTCTAGTGGGAACCCTTGTTCTGTCCAATTTTTGAAGAGCTGCATCTCGGAAAGTACGAAACGTACGGAGCTAGGGGAGGGCTTAAATTTTCTGCCAAATGCATACTTTAGGAGATATAGAGCAAAAAGTGAAACAATTGCAAAAAGTTCACTGTTTTGGGGGGTATTACGTAGCTTGCACAGGTCTTTCAAAGCTGCAAACGTGGTTTCTTACTATTGTCTTAAGTCCTAACAACATCTAAAAAAATTTAAACTACATGACCTTTTGCAAGGTTGGATGTATAAATTGACTGGGCTACAAAGATAGGACCTGACCTATCTTTGGTGCGAGCTACACAGAAGTTTCCATTGACTCCAAGTGAGCAGGAGTCTATGGAAACTCCTGCGTAGGAAAAGAAGATGACAAGTCATTACGAAGATTACAGCGGGACATTTAAGACTTGCAGCCCAGAAGCACATTTTAAATGTCCCACTGTAAACTCTTGTTAGTCCTCGCGGGCATGAAGGGACGTCCAGGGGGTTTCCCCTTAATCCCCATGGGGACTAACAGGAGTTTACAGCTGGGCATTTAAAACGTGCTTCTGGGTTGCAAGTCTTAAAGGGGTTGTCCCGCGGCAGCAAGTGGGTCTATACACTTCTGTATGGCCATAATAATGCACTTTGTAATGTACATTGTGCATTAATTATGAGCCATACAGAAGTTATAAAAAGTTTTATACTTACCTGCTCCGTTGCTGGCGTCCTCGTTCCCATGGAGCCGACTAATTTTCGCCCTCCGATGGCCAAATTAGCCGCGCTTGCGCAGTCCGGGTCTTCTGCAGTCTTCTATGGGGCCGCTCGTGTAGAATGCCGGCTCCGTGTAGCTCCGCCCCGTCACGTGCCGATTCCAGCCAATCAGGAGGCTGGAATCGGCAATGGACCGCACAGAAGCCCTGCGGTCCACGGAGACAGAGGATCCCGGCGGCCATCTTCAGCAGGTAAGTATGAAGACGCCGGACCGCCGGGATTCAGGTAAGCGCTGTGCGGGTTGTTTTTTTAACCCCTGCATCGGGGTTGTCTCGCGCCGAGCGGGGGGGGGGGGGGTTAAAAAAAAAACAAAAAAACCCGTTTCGGCGCGGGACAACCCCTTTAAATGTCCCACTGTAGCGATGACTTCCTCCAACCCTACTGCTGGACAATTCTCCAGCAGCAGGGAGCAGTAGGGGACTCTCTCCGCCTCTCCCCCCAGCATGGGAATCTCAAGGGATTTCCCCATAGTGGGGAGAGAGAGGGGGGCAGGGTTATAGTGCTCCCCTGAGGGTTTCCCCTGAGAGCGGGGGCAAAGCTAAAGGGATCCACAAATGCAATGGGTAAGATTCCAGGGAGGAGACATCTATCCCCGCCCCCTCCCTCTCCACTATGGGGATATCTCTCAGGGATCCCCATAGAAAGAAGAGGGAGAGCGGGGCTATGAGATAATTTCTCATAGCAGGGAGAGAGAGCGGGGCTATGGCGGATTACCCTATTGCAGGGAGGGACAGAGTGGGGCTACGTATTAATCCCCGATAGCAGGAGTGTGAGAGACTATAGGTTAATCCCCCATAGCCCCGCTCTCTCTCCCTGCTATGGGGAAATCCTGAAGCCCTGCAGGGCTTCTTCTCTCTCACCTCCTGGAGCAGCTGCGCTTTTTTAAGCACAGCTGCTACAACAAATGGGCGATTTCCATGCGCATAAAGCTCAGGTCTTCTGCACATAAAACATTGCCTGCGATTTTTAGTGCAGCGTGAGAGCCCTTTCTTCGCTAAAACTGCGCTTGTGTGAACGAGCCCTAAAGAAGCAGTCCTTCATAGAAGAACGACTGTTTACATGGGCCAACTATCGTCAGGTTTTCATGCCTGCATACACCAAGCGATAAATAATAATCAGATTTATTATCGATCAGTCGTTGGCCATATTCAGACTGAATGATTATCATTCAGTTTCGCACAATCCAGTGATTAACTGAATGATAATTGTTCAGTGTTTATTTTTCTTGCCCTGCTGACAGTACTGTAAACTTAGCCACGGCGCTATCTCCATGGGGACTATGGCTGTCAGCAATGCATGTAGTTATTCATTAAAGGGGTTGTCTCGCGCCGAAACGGTTTTTTTTAAATTTTCCATAGGCTCCCCGTTCGGCGCAGGACAACCCCAAGGGATGTGTTAAAAAAAAAAAACATATTACTTACCCGAATCCCCGCTGTGCGACGTCTTCCTTCTTCTTCCTTCACCAAGATGGCCGCCGGGATCTTCACCCACGATGCACCGCGGGTCCTTTCTCATGGTGCACCGTGGGCTCTGTGCGGTCCATTGCCGATTCCAGCCTCCTGATTGGCTGGAATCGGCACACGTGACGGGGCGGAGCTACGATGACCAGCTCTCCGGCACGAGCGGCCCCATTCACCAGGAAGAAGACCGCACAGCGCAAGCGCGTCTAAAAAAGCAAGAAGACATCAGAATTAGACGGATCCATGGCGACGAGGACGCTAGCAACGGAGCAGGTAAGTGAATAACTTCTGTATGGCTCATATTTAATGCACGATGTATATTACAAAGTGCATTAATACGGCCATACAGAAGTGCTGAACCCCACTTGCTGCCGCGAGACAACCCCTTTAAGTATTATAAGGTAGCATGATTTGGTCAGTGTGTGGCAGGATTTCAGGCTCTTTATGGTAACAGCATTAAATACTATGTTTGGGAATTTTTCAAGCAGTAGACTTCTATATTTTTAGTATGTATAGTTTATTAAAAAAGAATTACTATATTTGATTGTAATGCAATTTAATTTTGGCCAGCAGTATCCTTGGCAACAGCATGTCTATGTCTGTATCAACTTTCTTGTTATATCTGATGGAATTTTGCAAGAATGAGATTTCTATTAAAGATGGCTAAATGTGTAGCTGTTATCGCTGTGAGGAAATGAAGGAAACTTAGAGAGGTTGCCTCATGAAGACAACTGCTGTCCATTTGAGCTATCAGGCATACGGACATCATAAAGGGAGTCGTCTCTATCGTGGACTTCAGCCATTGTGTAATACTACATTTTTTCTGATTGCCCAGCTGAATGTGGCTCCTCACAGTAAATCAGTAATTTTCAGGGAATGTCAGCCACAGGACAGAGTGCTATCAGCTGATCATCTCAAGGGATACATTTTTAAAGGGTTGTCGCTGATCAAATCAAACCATTTAGGCTCGTGGGGGGTTTGTATTGCTAAAAAGCATCTAAAAACTTTTAAAGAAAATTTTTATTTTACTGATGCTCTGTAGTGAAAGATTATGAACTCCCACTTTGTTATAGACTGCTATTAAAAAGTAATATTCATAATCTGTTACTAAAGAGCTTCTGACTGTCAGTGATAGGGTTGAGCAATTGGTTGAATAATCAGTTTATGTCGGGATCAGAACGATTTCAGCAAAATCATCGTGAATCGGGATGGTCAATTCCGACTATCATTAAAGTTAATGGGAGTAAAATTAGGTTTCACTATTTTGCCCACCAAAAGGTCCCCAATGCAGCCAAAGCCCCAAAGCTGGGATCGCTGTCGGGTTGACGGAGTCCAGTGCGTGTTTTACATATGGTTCTGCACCTTCTAGCTTAGTAGGTGTGATGCAATGTGCTCACATCTGTGGATGATTAGCTGGATATTTAGCTGGGATGGATAGGAAGCTAAGGTACTGTAAATTGCCAGTTGCTCACTGTCTGAACTGGCAGTTAGTGGCTCCCATGGACAGTGTGGTGTCCACCGTTCCTTACTCTGGACGGCTCTGTGTGCTGCGGCTTATTCTACTAAAGCTAAGTGCTGTGTTTTATTCTTTATCAGTTTGGCCAAGTAGGGTTTCTTAGGTCCCATGAATGAGTGAAGGCCTACATCTATCGATGCGATCAGTCTGCCGTGTCAAGCAGGGCCCTCTCCCTCGTTCATCCCTCGTATTTAGGGAAAGACTTCCCATTTATTATTTGTTGGTTTGTTTTGGTCGCAGCACTGCAAGCAATTATTGTGCACATCTGCAGTTGCTGGTCCAGCACATCCTTTGCAGATGTAACACCCACAAATTACATGGGAATAGAGCTACATATTTCACAAACAGAACACAGGGTATCACTGAAAACAAAAGAAGGCTCATATAGCGTCTCCTAGATCAAAAATAGTGCCAAGGAATACAGCAGGCATGCTGCTTGCTTTAAAAGCAAGGTCATAAATTTTACAAGGAAAAATTCTGCCAGGTGAACACAACACCCAGGCATGGACCTTCTCTAAGGAACAACTGTAGAGCTGCTTCTTGTGCTTTAGAAATTTTTAGTTTTTGAGAGAAGGAGGAAGAGAAAACACGATGAAAGCAAGACAAAGACCAGCAACAGTTCTACCATCACCACCGACATGTGCCCCCACCCTGCTTTCTTCATATTTCATTTTTTTTTTTTTTTAACTTAGTCCTTTTTTTGTTTTATTTATGTGTAGTTTTATGTAACTTTTCAGCTAACTTTGTAGTTTGCAGAAAACCGCTGCCTGCTGTGTAAGGCCTGCAAGTAATTGTTTTATATTAATACAAAACACGACCGTCAATTAAATAAGCAAAAATTCCTGGGCGGCACGTATGTAAGAACAGGAGGTCACATAGTGCAGCTTGTATATTTGTGGACTGTTACTCTTTGATGCAGTGTAATTGAATTCCCCAAACCCCACTGAATAGTTGCAAATAATTTGTAGTGACCGAGACGGTGACTTTGAATGACATCTGAGGCCACAAACAGAGAACTGCAATAGTCCCCATGCCAAAGTGTAGTTTGTCTGTCTGCTTTGCTGCTATATATGTTGACAGCAGCAGAAATTTACTCTCTCCTGATGTACAGACCATTCCGTATAGGCATATAAACGTGATGCAGCTTCTTTCTTTGCTTCCCTCGATAGAACCCCTTTTAAGTTCTCTGCTGGTATATAAGCTATCTCACCCAGCAGCAATATATCCTTTGTAGAACATCTGTCCCTAACAACAAACAACATTTCATATAGGCATATAAATCTGATGCTGCCTCCTGTGCTTAACTGTAAAATGGCCACTGTGTCTATGTTATATATGGCTAGGTGATGTGATGCAGGCATCCAATGAAACTGCTGCTCATATGCAAGATGGAGGACACATTTAGTGACATCATCAAGGTGCCCTGATGATTGCCTGCAAGCTGATTTCTGTAGCAGTCATTATGGGAAATTCAATTGTTGCGTGATTTTCGCCAAAAATCAGATCGAAATTACATAATTCAATTTGATGAAAATCAGATCCATCTTATCACCCAGCCTAAAAAGATGAGCAACACTAGTCAGTAGTCACTAATATTTTGTATATTGTGTACAATTTAGAAATGTAACTATTGTGAGATTTTTATAAGGCTGCATTCCCACGAACATATATCGGCTCGGTTTTCATGCCGAGCTGATATACGTCATCCTCATCTGCAGGGGGGGGGAGGATGGAAGAGCCAGGAGCAGGTACTGAGCTCCCGCCCCCTCTCTGCCTCCTCTCCGCCCCCCTGCACTATTTGCAATGAAAGCAGGTGGGACAGGGGTGGGGCTAAGTTCCGAGAATTAGACCCACCCCCGTTCCGCCTCTCCCCATTGCAAATAGTGCAGAGGGGCGGAGAGGAGGCAGAGAGGGGGCGGGAGCTCAGTTCCTGCTCCTGGCTCTTCGATCCTCTCCCCTGCAGATGAGGATGACCTATATCGGCTCGGCGTAAAAACCGAGCCGATATACGTTCGTGCGAATGCACCCTAAGACTGATATAATTGAGAATATAATACATTAATGTTATAGTGTTTGATATTTAGTAATTTAGTATGTTTCTCCATCAGTTGTATTTTTAATGGCATAATTTTTGGATGTATTGTATAATAACATTTATAAAATAATTTTTAGGGGGAATGAGGAAAAAAAATAAAATTCTGCTATTAGTTTTTTAGATTTCATTTTTACAACGTTCAGTATGCAAAATAAATAATGAGATAACATTATTTTCTGGGTCAGCACGATTCCGGTGATACCAAGTTTATACATTTTTTTCCATTTGTTTTGCTTTTTTGGAAATGAAAAACACTCCTTTTCTAAAGATATGTTTTTGCATTCCGAGAGCCATAGCATTTTTATTTTTCCATCGACTGAGCTCAATGAAGGCTTGTTTTTGCAAAATGAACTCTAGTCTTCATTTATCCAATTATTGGGAACATATAATATTTCAATAGCTTTTTGTTACATTTTTTCTAGAGCCAAGATTAACAAAATCTGCAATTTTGGCATATTTATTATTATTTTTTTTTAATCTTTAACTGCATTTAAATTATTCAATTAATTCTGCAGGCCTGTACCATTACACCAATACCAAAATTATATAGCTGTTTTATTGCAAATTTTTCACACTTTGTAAAAAAATGTACTTTTTGTTTATCGCTGCATTCAAAGACCTAAGATTTTTGTTTTGTCAATAGAGCTGTCAAAGGTTTTTTTTTTGCGTGATCGGTTGTACTTTTTAATGGTACTATTTGTTGATCCATGCAATGTTTTGATCATTTTCTATTTTGTGTTTTTGTAAGGCGAGATAGGCAAAATGAGCTATTTTTGCTACATATTTGGTATTTTTTTTCTTTCATAACGTTCAGAGAGGAGGTTAAATAATATACTAACTTTTTTCTCTGGGTCATTACAAACACAGCAATACCACATGTGTGAATTTTATTTTTTTTTATGAAAAAAGGTTGGATTTTGATGTTTTTATTTTTATTATTTTTTACGATTTTTTATACTTGTTCAACTTTTTAATTTGGTCCCCCTAGGGGACTTGAATATATCATATTTTATCATTTTTTCAATAGACTACTATACCTCAGTATAGCAGTGTATTACAAAGCCTGTCAAGCTCAGCTAGAGGCTAAGCCTCATATGCCACCGTAGCTGGCAGACCCAAGGGCCATATTCAAGCCTCTGGGTGCCGTAGCAACCCATCGGGACCCCACAATCACATCGTGGGGCGTTGAGAAGTTACAGAGGAAGCCCCCTTCTATAAGCATTTTACATGCTGCAGTTGTACAGACCACAGCATGTAAAAAGTTTCTTTCCTTAGTCCCTGCTGCTAGAGCAGGTGCCAGGCTGTCATCCGACAGCCATGCACCCGCTCTCTCTGGCACAGCAGATCTGTACCAGGCTTCTGATGCAGCTGCTGCATCAGAATTAAGCTCCTTAGTGGCTGCCGTTAAAAAACAAACAGGCCATCGTTAAGGGTTTAAATATTATTAATTACAGGGTAGTGATGTTTTTTTTATCCTTTTGCCAGTACCTTCTACTATTTTGCAATCTTTTTATTTAGCCTGAGATAAATTTCCTTGAAAACCTAAAGTGTACCTTTTAGATGACATTTCAAAATTAGTTGTTATGTGTGTACAGAAGAAATCCCTCGATCGGTAAAAATCCTTGGAATGACTACTAATGCTTAAATAGTGGCAGCTGTCTTCTTTTCTCAGCGTTGGATGCAGCTAAACTCCCTCCCTTTTTATTCCAGCTTCCATAGAAGTCTATGGGAGCTGCCAGTGTATCTTGGCAAAAGATAGGGCAAGACCTATCATTCGATGCAGCGTATAGAATCAGCGACCAAAAATGGTCGCCGATGTGCTATTTTTCCCAGGGATATATTTTTTTAACGCAGCCAAAAATCGTTAATCTGAATGAATACATTGGAATCCAATGCTTCAGATAGTTGCAATTGTTTTGATGCCGCTAAATAGCTGCGCATATACGGTCATGTGAATAAGCCCTAAGGGCTGAAACACATGGACGTGTTTTTCTCCCCTTATACAGCCATGATACTCACGGCTGTATAAGGGAACAAAACGAAACCACTGATTTCGATAGGAGTTCAGTGATTACTTTTTGACTGCTCTACTTAATACATAGTGTGGGAAAGATCGGTACGGCACCTATCTTCCCGCCTCTTTTTTCAAACTCCTGCGCTCTGGTGTGAAGTTTGAACTGCCGGCGAGAGATAAGAAATCTCCCTCTTTCAAGCAACTACACTCCACCACCGAGAGTAGTTACGCCTACAGCAGTGTGTTTTTCCCCTACTGGTCATTTTTAGATGTGCATGAAAGATCGATCACCAATTTATCACTGGTGCTTCTTTCACTGCATGCGCTCACACAGCACAATTATCGTGCAAACCGCCCAATCTAACTAACATTTTGCATGATAATCGTGCATTGTAAAAGGGGCTTAAAATGGTGAAGTGTCTTCACTGCTGTGTGAGGAGCCCAGGTCACCTTTCCAGCAGTGAAAGGGTTACAGCCTGTTTCCATCCAGCATAATTTCACAATGACTCTTCTGTTTACTTTTTCATGTAAATAAAATACTTTCCTACCTGCAAGCAACAAACCTATAATTACTGTGGGTGGTAGCCTACGCTCGTTGTTTATGGGGGGGGGCTGAACTTTTGCACCTGGGCCCACGAGCCTGTAGCTACACCCCTGTTACAAGATTTCCTATATTCAGCTATACTATTGATTTATGTAAAGTTTCCTGAAAGTTACAGAACTGAGGTTGTTTGATTTTACTGAAACATAACTTTGCAGAAATAATTTCAGCTGCTCAATGCAATCTGGATATTGACCTCAAACCACTGGACTGCTGATACTGGGCCTGGGCAGAGGATTTTACAGCTAATTCTACTATTTACAGTACTGTGTGCTTGGGGCATTGCTCAGTGCTTTGCATCCAATGATCAAATATTGCAGCGTGCTGCCAGAAGCGTCAGACCAAAATCCTGGCAGCAGCTTACTCCTGGCAGAACAAAGACATGGAGTTTGTTAAACGGTCAATCCTGCAGATTTTAGGGTTCAGTCAACTTTTCTTTTATGTGTATGGAGCCTTAAAGGGACTATATCACCTGAATTTTTAATTAAAAGCAGATAAAGAAACATTCAATTTTTTTAATCCATTCCTATTTTTTTCATACATGACTATAGAGGCGTCTGTCTTGCCTGAGCTGCATTTAACAGCATTTAGGGAGATGCTTTACAGCAACTTCATCATGGGCCATTCACACAATGGACAGGAGGAGACCCATTGACTTGTATGGCAGACTGTTCTAGGCATGTTCTGTGACCTGTGCGGGGGTCATTCTGCAGGGAGGGGCGGGTAGATAGTTACAGCTTATACCTCTTGTGAATGGTGAATCTTGTGTTATCTACATGTAGGTGTTACCTGTCAGTGTAATCCTGCCTGTGATGTTAGTCAGATGACTGCTGAAGGGTTTTCTCAACGGAACAGGAAGTATCAGACTAGTATTAGACTCTGTGGTTTGTCTGAAAACTGCAGGATTTTACGATTTTTATAAATATGGATTTTGACTGAAAAATAAAAAAAATCTGAAAAATTATTGAAAATATGTTTAACACAAAAATGTAATAGGTCACTTTCTGATGACACTTTCCCTTTAAGTGTACAGTCTGCTTTCTCAGCTTAGTTGTGCCATATCTATCTGCCCTAATATGAGTATCACTTATTATGAAATTGCTATAAGGGTGCATTCAGACGACCTTAAATCAGCTGGGTTTTCACGCCCAGCCGATATACGGCGTCTCTCTCTGCAGGGGGAGGAGGCTGGAAGAGCCTGGAACAGTGCTCTGAGCCCCCGCCCCCTCTCTGCCTCCTCTCCAACCCCCTGCACTATTTTCAATGAGGAGAGGCGGGATGGGGCAGAGCTAATTCCCGGAACTTAGCCCTGCCCCTGTTCCACCTCCTCTCATTGCAAATATTGCAGAGGGGCGGAGAGGGGGCAGAGAGGGGCGGGAGCTTAGAGCACTGCTCCCGGCTCTTCCAACCTCCTCCCCCTGCAGGGAGAGACGCCGTATATCGGCTGGGCATGAAAACCCAGCCGATATACGGTCGTGTGAATGCACCCTTAAGCTGTATTTACACAGGCAACAGCGAGTCATGCTTGACATTCTTGAGCGTAACTTGCATTGTACAGCACGCGGACATCCCATCCATGTTCTGTACAATGTATGGGAGACCACACATCTGCATGTTCTGTTCTCGTGTGAGACTCGCACAAAAATGAAACATACTTCGATTTCTCTATTTTGCAGTGATGCTGCGAGAGAACAATCGCCCATATAAACACACCCGTTACAAATAATTGGTTGTATTTTCATGTGAGTATTTTCACAGCACACAAATTTTGCTCGATTTTCTCACCTGTGTGAATGCACCCTAAGGCTACATTCACACGGACGAGACTCTCGCGCAAATTTTGTGCATTGCGAGATGCACACAACTCGCATGAATATGAACTCCATTCCATTTTGAATGAACTTATTCACATGAGCATTTTTTATTTCTTCACAGCAATGCTGCAGGGATAAATAATTGCAGCATTTTCCATAGAAGGGCTCCGTATCATACAGAAAGAAATAGAGCGTGCTGCGATTTATTTCTCTTGCGTATCGATATGCAGTGCGCACACACAGGTGTGTATGCAACAATAAAAGTCCTCTGACTTTCATTGCCCCCATTCACCGTGTATTTATTGAACCATTCTTATTTATATTCAGAGGCTAAACCCCCAACCTGATCATGCTCACATACTTGCAGCTTTAGAGCTCCTTCACATACATATTTTTTCACTGCTTTTAAACACTTGTAAAAAAAACTCCAAGTATTTTTTTCATAGTATTTTTTGCAACCTTTTTTCGTTGTTTTTTATTTTGCTAGATTTGTACCATGCAATTTCCTTTTCATTGACAGCAAAGAGTGATCTACTAAACTAATGCAACGTACCTTCTGGTCTGCGCTGACACTACTGTATTTGCTGTCAGGCGCTGCCACTTTGACTGCAGCTGTAGCACTAGGAAATCTGTTGGCTTTTGTGTAGGCAGAGAGCAAAGTTAACCCCGTGTCACACTAGCATATTTGCTTTTGTGTGCACGTAAATGTAGCGTTTCCGCAAAATGAGCACTGCTTTATGCCACACATGTCAGAATACTTTACTGTACTTTTTGTGCCTGCATGGCATGTTCATTTGCGTGCGGCAAAGATGCACCAATTTAAATGGCTAATTAGTTTAAAAATAGTAATGTGACCTCCTCTGTAGCCCTAATTAATAATGTGACCCCCCCCCCTGTGTCCCCAATTAATAATTTGCCCTTTCTGTGGTCTGAATTAATTATGTGACCCCCTCTCTATTGCCTCAGTCAATAATGTGATCCCCACTCTGTGGTATCAATTAGTATTGGGACACCCCTTTGTGTCCCAATTAGAACTGTGATCCCCTCTGTGGCCCCATTTAGTAGTGTGACCTTCCTCTGTAGTCCCAATTGGTATTGTGACCCTCCTTCATGGCCCCAATTAGTAGTGTGTCCTCTTGCTATTTGCCCCCTCTATGGCCCCATAAGTCCTGCTGTAAGTAGCGCTAAGATAATCTTGCCATGTCCCTTCTGATGCAGCACGCTTTCTCACAGTGTGATCTTACTCCTTCCCTCTGGCTCAGTCACTCAGACTACAATGAACACTGAAGCTAAAGGGCAGGAGTGAGGTCATGCTATGAGCCTGTGAGAGAGCGCTGCATCAGAGGGGACATGACAGTACTGTGAGTGTGAGGAAGATTATGTTAGCACTACTAGCGGCAAGACTTTTTAGAGCAAGGACAAGCCAAATGGCCACAAAAATGTGCGGGGCCCAGCCCAAGGGACACATGCCTCCAAGCCTACCGGCCCTGCCTGCCTCGGGTCATGTAGATGGCCATGCTATAGATCTGTGCAACCTGAGAGTTCTTAGGAGCTGTAATACGGTAGCTCTGCTAATCTATCAGGCCCTAATTGTGCCTCTGTATTTCTCAGATATCATATGAAGGCAAACAGGTATCCTCCCTTAAAGCTTTGCCTTCCTGTATTGCTGCACTGATATCAGTTCATTGTACCACTTTTTTGTGCAACAATTACATATTTAAGTAAATCATTGTAAATGTAGAAATTGACTAATAACAGCGTTTGACTTCAAGTGCTCTCCTAACAACGAGTACACACAGTACATATTTATGTGTGTAGCTATACACGACCATTGTTATTGCTGGGTGGTGTGCTATTGTTCAGGAAGCCTTTGTTAACTATATGATTAATTTGCTTACTGTACATATTGTTTGTTTTACCAGACTTTGTCATCATTTCTTACATGAAGCATTGTGTAAAGACTTATAGCTTGTCACATAAGCAAAGCTTACAGTAACTAGAACCAAATACCTCATGTCATTTCATACATTTCTGTAAAGTTTTACACAGGTGCAATTTTTTTTCTCAGTGAATTATTTATTTGCAGCACAAATTACTAGCTCTTAGACCAGACGCAATAAAGAACGTGAGAGTCAATTAAGATTGGCCAATGAATCTACAGCATGGCTGAAGTAGAAAAATAATTTGTCCAACACAACTGCAGTAAACACCTTCTGCTGATGTCAGAGCTTTTATTGGTTGGACATGTCAAGCATTCAAATCCTTTCGAGACAAACCAGACATTGGATTTTTCTCTAGCCGCTTCCTTGGGTAGTCTTCATGTTCTCGTAGGGGAACCTACACATTCTTCAAAACCATTTTCACATATTTTGACAGATAAAAAAAGAATTTCATACTCCACTTGACCAGTTGGTGGTTAATCTGCTCTCCATGTGTTTATACTTTATGCCTTTTTTTGTTTAGGTTTCATATACATCACGGTTGTGACAGGTTACCACCAGAGGTGGTGAGTTCTCCTTCCATGGAACTGTTCAAACAAAGGCTGGACAGACATCTGTCTGGGATGATTTAGTGATCCTGCATTAATCAGGGGGTTGGACCCGATGACCCTGGAGGTCTTTTCCAACTCTACCATTGTATGATTCTATTTACAGAGTAGAAGATATGGCACACATAGAAGTCTATCGGCCCATAATTTGTAGTCAGAGGTATTCTTTTTTGCTTGGGCTTCAAATTCCAGCAGATGCCATATCATGGAATGATTCTCCCCTAGAAGCACAGGTATGGAGCACCACATAATGGCACATAGGGTGCTTATTTTGTAGAAGCAAAATGTTGAGACTTCATCTGTAGCCATTCAGGCTCCATGCATACAGATATGTTACATGAATGAGCACTTTTTTCTGTTATTAGAAAACAGAATGCCAAGGAAACAAAGAGTCATCAACAAAGACAGCACAAACTATAGAATGTCAATACTTTCAATATCATAAACAGAAGCAACAAAAAGGCTTAGCAGGTTGAATGCCATTAAGAAGTATATGCTACTAGTATGTTCAGATTGTCTGATGTATAGAGAAAAGAAAGATAAAGAGGATGTTATGATGAAGGCTAAAAGAAATCCATCCAATTATTAGGTAAGCCTCAGTTTCCAGAATAATGAGGTCCTGAAGTTCTGATGTAGTTCCTTAACCCCTTCATATCCACCCTTGTGTACATATATGTCCTAATTGTTGATGCACCCTGCAGCTAGGATGTATATATATAAATCTTTTCAGTTTAGTGGAAAATCTCACTGTATGGCACTCTTCCAGTAAAGAGATTTGGTCGGCACTTTGTCAGTTCAACCCTAATGAAGTGACAGTAAGTTATAATGATCAACTCTCGCTAATGAAAGGTGATGAACCAAATGGCCAAAGCAAGCCAAATTACCAGCTAATATTAGGGGATACCAAAACATAAATATGGCAACCATTGTTCCCAGGTATTCAAGTGCTGATAAGTTAATCAGAGTACACATATTTGGTATTGTTATACACAGGAGTGTGAGGAGATATTTTTTTCATACATCTTATTCCACATTTATTGCACTGAATTAGAAAAGAAAGAAAATAAAGAAAATGTAAATTTATGCCCATTTTTCTCTATATAAAATGTAAAATTAAAAGGTACTGGCTCTGTCCTGGTACCATAAAAAAAGCCCAATCCATGCCTCAAAAAGAAGAATAGGCATAATAAAAAATAGTAACCCTTAGGGCGCATTCAGACGACCGTATATTGGCCGGGTATTCACGCTGGCCGATATACAGCGTCTCTCTCTGAAGGGGGAGGAGGCTGGAAGAGCTGGAAGCAGTGCTCTGAGCTCCCACCCCCTCTCTGCCTCCTCTCCACCCCCCTGCACTATTTTCAATGAGGAGAGGCGGGACAGGGCAGAGCTAATTCCCCAAACTTAGCCCTGCCCCATCCCGCCTCCTCTCATTGCAAATAGCGCAGCGGGGAGGAGAAGGGGTGGAGAGAGGGACGCCGTATATTGGCCAGCGTAAATACCCGGCCAATATACGGTTGTCTGAATAAGCCCTTAGAATGTATTGTTTTGAAAATAAGAAATGTTGATGCGGACATTTAGACATCAAAGGCCTAGGCCACGAAGGGGTTAAGTAGCTCGATCAATGTCTGTGTTAATAGGGAGTGGTGTAACATGCTAGGGCATAAAGCTGGTACACTTTCCCACAACTTCCAGGTCAATCCCTTTTTTACATATATTTAAGGACCGTTTTATGTCTAACTATCAGTAGCTATGCCACACCTTTACTCACACATGAGAATGTCTGCTTTCTTTGAAGGAGTTACCAGCTGAATGTCAAGTTTTTTATGGTACTCCTATAAATCACAGCAATGTCATTGGAACAACTTGATGATCTCTGCAACTTTTTACTCTGGATAAAGAATGCTCCATTATGAGGATCAATCCGTACTTTTTTCTCATAGCACAATAGCTGAGTTATATCCTGCCAATTCCACAAGATAAATCATAACACAATGTTAATGGGTAGGAAAACTTTACAAGGTTAACTTGTTCTTCCAGTTTAAGCTTCAAAACCTGGTTTCAAAGCCTTTTTTCTCCCATGTGTTTGTGATCTCTTCTGAGTTTCCAAAGCTATTACATTATTCATTCTGGAGGAATGGTGGGAGCTAGACTGTAGAAGGAAAGCAGATTGGAGGGTCTTAAATGGAATGCATCATCAGAAAATGACATATTGTATTAATCATGTTTTTATATTATGCATATTTTTGAGACTGGTATTTTTTTGTTTGTTTTTTAATGCCATAAACTATATTTTAAAAAAATCCTAAAATCCTACATTTTTTACACTAATACTAATAAGTCTAATAAGAGTTTGACACTTCCTGTTCTGTAGAAGGAAACTTCATCAGTCATCTCATTATCATCAGAGGCAGGATTTCACTGAAAGGGAAACATATATCGATAACACAGGGTCCACAATTCACAAAAATGTGATGGTCACAGCTCACCTCCTCCCCTTCCCACTGACTTGTTCCTTCTTCATGATTGAAACCTTCATTGAACTTCTCTATTCATTCATACACACTTCTTCGTGACAAAAGACTTTCACCATACTGCGCATAAAGTCTTCGATAAATATCGACACCAGATACACCCTCAGACCAATAAAAATGAATCACTGCATGCTGCTCTTCTTTCGTGCAAATCACAAGTGAGGCAGCCTTTTTTTTGTGCTGCAGTTACAAATTAACAAACAAGGGAGATGGAACAATAACTCTGCAGAGTGACCTTTTGGAAGGCAGCATTTCTGCAAGTCAATGTTAGACTCTTTATACAAATCTTATTGCAATGACTGGGAATTGAAAGCCAAGCCAGAATCCATACACAGACAGCTGTTTCGGAGTGTTTACCCCTCATCAGTGTGCAGTAGGTTTCTAGCTTGGCTAGCAAGAGGCCTATGATGTGGGTCAGGAATGCTATCTTTTCTCTTTAGGGAGAGGAGCTATTAACAAATGTAACATGTTCAGACTTGCACAGCAGTGACTGGGAATACAGCGACCTTCCATGGAAAGTGTTGATAAGAGTGCGGCCAACAGAAGTTCTAATATAACAGAAGTGCGGATACTTTTGCTTGTATAAGAGATATATTTACTTCTAAGAGGACCTGTGACCTTGAACATGCAGTCCAATCTGTGGGCAGCAGCTTACAGAGCAGGGGGAACTGAGCAGATAGATGTATAATTTTGTGGGGAAAAATGCAATTTAATGTGTTTTTATTCTAATTCCTGGTTTCTCTTGAATTAACGGTTCTACTCACTGACACTTGTCTACAAAGAATTGTGACCTTTGTCAAAAAACATGGATAAAAAATACACAATGTACATAATGAATCTTTAGACCTTTACATATAATAAATTAAACCAATGTACAATGTAAACCGATAAAGGGTCAAATATAAGCAGAATAGTAATGACCAATGATAAGTAACAGCTCCTAAACAGAGATGAGTGAGCGTACTCGCTAAGGCAAACTACTCGAGCGAGTACCTGCCTGCTCGTCTCAAAAGATTCGGGTGCCGGGGGGGAGAGCAGGGAGGATGGGGGGGGGGGAGATCTCTCTCTCACTCTCTCCCCCCCTGCTCCCCCCTGCTCTCACTCCCGCAACTCACCGCTCTCCCCCGCTGGCACCCGAATCTTTAGAGACGAGCGGCAGGTACTCGCATAAGGCACTACTCACTCGAGTAGTTTGCCTTAGCGAGTACGCTTGCTCATCTCTACTCCTAAACCAAATTATTAAACACTAGGCGCCTTTATTATTTTAGTCCATTTTTTCTTACCTGTTAATAGGCTGTAATAACCTGGCTAGAAGCGCCTTCCAAAGGCCCATTTAGACACAATGATTATCACTCAAAATTCGATCAAAAGCCATCTTTTGAGCGATAACCTTTGCGTCTAAACACGCTACCATCGTCCACTGTTCGTGCACTATTCACTCATCAGTGATTTCTAGCAAGCTAGAAACCACCTATGACTGTTATCAGTGCCGCATGCTGATATGTCAGCGGGCGGCACTGGTAGTATTCTTTCAGCTGCTATCCCACTGGCAGTTCTTAGTGGCACACCAGCTTGACAGCTCTGAGAACAATGCAGCTGTTTCCATATACAAAACACCTGCATTATTCTCTGAGCTATCGCGGTGATATCCCGCTCCGCCTGCATTAACTCTTACGTAGCTAACTAACTACTTAGGGTTATGCAAAAATGATTGCTCAAAACTGTCACTGTCGTTTGAGCGATTATCCTTCAGTGTAAATGGCCTTAAGTCTAAGTTTAGCATCATTATCATTGTGATTGCTCTTGCTGCCTTTTTGGTCATCACCTCTGACTCACTGCCCCCACAGATGCATTGACAGTGAGGACATCATAACATAAGGTGTGTGCTTGTGCCATGACTATTTAAGAACGCCAACATACCCATCATTAGAGTCTGAGTGCTGTCAGAGTATACTACATTACTGCTACAGGCCGGTATTATGGAGATTTTTAGGGATGGTCTTTTCATTCATGTGTTACCTTTTCACTTGGATAGTAAGTTATAGGATCAGGCATTATTTAATTTCTCAGTTAGTCTTCCTTGATCTTTGATCCATATACTGTAGTTTGCTATTATGATTTGATATGGTCTTTCTTTTATATGGTGTCATTATATGCAGATGTAAAAAATACATTTTCGGGCTCTATCAGTGTTGGTATATAGACATCTAATGTTTACTTATTCGGTTTGGGGGTTATTACTCATTATTGGTCATTACTATCATTTTGTTTATATTTTACTCTTTATTGTTTTGCATCATACATTGATTTGGATTTATTACAAGTAGGAGTTTGAGATTCATTATGGACTTTCTGTATTTTTTAACCATCACTGTATGTAGAGAGGCAACGGTCTGCTATGAACATTCTGTGGTTATTGTACGTTGCTGGAGATAAAACAGAGTTTTACTGGAACTTTGGACCAAATACATCTGTTTACTTTCTGCGGACAAAGTCCTTGGATGTTAACTTTGTCAGATATAGACTGTGTGTGGCAAGCTGCCACCTTTAAGTACATACCTTCTGCAGGAACGTGATAGACCTCGTGGCTCGGAGAACGTTATTGTAATTGTGTTTGTTAACCATAAAGTCTTAATTTAGCAATTTTAAGTCTTGTGCTAGCTAGCGATAGTCAGGACTGTAGGATAAAACGTTAAAGTTATGCAAGATTTACCCACGGTTTACTATCCTTGCTTAAGTATATTTCCCTGCCATCATTAGTTGTAATAAAAATCTATATTGTTGTATATGCGGTGTCCGCCTCGTATCTTGAACCTTGTGTCGCCTACTGTGATATAGAGACTGTTAGGCCGTCAGCCATTGTGTTCTGTGTATTATGATTTAGGCCTATATCCAGCATCCAATATTTCATCCACTGTATAATCCCATGGAATGCAGTTCTGGAGTTTTTTTTAGTTTTCCCCTGCCTGTCGATATTTACATTTAGAACAGACCATTGTCTCATCTTTCCCGGACAAGAGCTGCACTGTGATGTAAATAACCCCCATTTTCTTCTTCTGCCACCTGTATTTGATACGGAGTTGTATGGCCATGAAGTCTTAGAAAAAAACATTCAGCTCGCAGGGCTTCTGGCAGGCATGCTGGAGCCAAAAAATTCAGATTAAGGAACATCTTTTAATAAGAATTATTAGACGTAGGAAGGTCCCAACCCCATATGAATTATATTTTCAGAATTAAGCGGGCCAGCTGAACAAAACGCATCCACACACATGGCAATTCGAGCTCAGTATCACCCCCGATTAGCATATCCGCATACCTGGTTATAATTTACATGTCATGCTTGATATCAATAAATAGATAAAATCATGACAAGAACTATGGCAGAATAGCTTTCCAATCGGAGCACCTCGTTGGGAGATATGACCAAAATGGTGAAAAACCGCAATTCACCATTTTGGTCATATCTGCCAAGTCCATACGCATGTATTGGAACATTGGACCGATATCCAAGTATCTTTCTTTTAGTTTCTTCCTGATTTATTTTAAAATACTGTCTTGTTGTGTATTCATACTGTATTTCCTTATACTCCCGGGTAACACCTTTTTTGTATATACTTTTTGTAATTTTCCACTGCTAGTCTTTTTCTAGAATAAATCTACAATTTATAAGTTAAATCTTGTCCGTTTCAAAATGAATCATAACTCTGAAGATTGTGTTCATAATTCATGAGTCTGGGTTCCAGTTTACCCGTAACAAACTGGTGGTGGCAGCATATATTTGTGCGTTGCAAAGTGCGGAGTCTTTAGAAGAGATCAGGTGGTGATTTGTGCTTTTGGTCTGCTTGTAGCAGGACCCCGGTAAAGCTGGATACAATTTAGCATGTATTCTAATGACTCCAAGCTTGCAATCTTGCTAGAGTGATCGATCGAGGCTCTGCCGTGACGGTTGGTAGCGGCAAGTGGAATAGTTGATACATGAGTAATCGGGGTTAGAGGCGGGATCAATAGGTATCATCTCCTCTCTCCCTCCTGTGCGTGACACCTACCACCTACTGCAACATTGACAAAGGTCGCAAGTACCAAAGCGTTCATCATCATCCAGCTATTCTGTTACTACTAGCATTACTAATTCATCATGCTGCGCTTTGGACTTGTTTATTTCCATAATAAACTAACCATATATGCATGGAACTGTGGAGTCCTGTGGATTTTCTTTATATGGATTGAGGACTGATCCCAAGTCTTCCTTTGGCACTCCATACAGACAATGTGCAGAAGCATATGCTATAGCTATCTCTCTACACATGTAGCAGTCCTTAACCTGACTGGCACATCATGATAACTCAAATTTACAGCATTGTAGTACATTGGAGTTGAGTTATCATAATGTGTCAAATGTCATGTAATGCTTGCTACATTTGTATGTACGCTTATACAGGAAGTCTGTCATTCGCTACTGAGGTTAAATTCATTACCACAAAACTGTACAATATATTAATCTGCTCAGCTCCTCCAGCTCTATAACCTTTTGCCCACAGATCGGACTACATGTTCAATGTGACGAGCATTCCTTAAATCCACAGGTTTTTTTTGGTAAAAAGATCTTCTTCTTTGTGTATGTTCTAAAGGGAATAGGCAAAGAGTGATGTTTATATTCTGCCGGTAACACTAAAAGCTTTCTTAATGGTCTTCATCTTTGCACATCTTTTTTTAAATGGTCCCCCACTGTCTCATTAGGAAAATGTGTAAAGATTTATCAGGTCACGTGAATTCACAGAATACAAGAAACTAGTCTACTGAAAATCCCCAACTGCCTCAGGTAACATCACTGCATGACCAGAAAATTGGCATATGGTGCGCAGTGTCAAGAATACAAATAGTGGGCCCAATTTTCTTCAAATCAACTGTGAAACGTTTTACAACCGACTACCACCAGAAGAAAGAACAAGATGGGGCAACATGCCACACCTCCTGCAACTCATTGGCATGGGTTCATGAGCTGTTTACGGAAGCGTAAATTGTGAGCAAGGGGTTATGGCTGGCATGTTCCCTCTACTTGTCCACATGTGATTTTTATTTGTGGGGAAATTTAAAGCAGAAAGTGTATGGCAGTAATCTGTATACCCCAGATGAACTTAAAGGGGTTGTCCCGAGGCAGCAAGTGGGTCTATACACTTCTGCATGGCCATAATAATGCACTTTGTAATGTACATTGTGCATTAATTATGAGCCATACAGAAGTTATAAAAAGTTTTATACTTACCTGCTCCGTTGCTGGCGTCCTCGTCTCCATGGTGCCGACTAATTTTCGCCCTCCGATGGCCAAATTAGCCGCGCTTGCGCAGTCCGGGTCTTCTCCTCTTCTCTATGGGGCTCCGTGTAGCTCCGTGTAGCTCCGCCCCATCACGTGCCGATTCCAGCCAATCAGGAGGCTGGAATCGGCAATGGACCGCACAGAAGCCCTGCGGTCCATGAAGACAGAGGATCCCGGCGGCCATCTTCAGCAGGTGAGTATGAAGACGCCGGACCGCCGGGATTCAGGTAAGCGCTGTGCGGGTGGTTTTTTTAACCCCTGCATCGGGGTTGTCTCGCGCCGAACGGGGGGGGGGTTTAAAAAAAAAAAAAACCCGTTTCGGCGCGGGACAACCCCTTTAAGGAAAACATGAACACTATCTACAGCATCACCATTGAAGAGCTGCAGGCGGTACTAGCCAACATGTTTCGAAATGCACATAGGTATAGAAGAGTGAATGGGAGCAACTTCTAGCATCCTCGGTCCACCTTCTTCCCTTTTTTGAAGATAGGGGCAGCATTTGCCCTTCTCAAATCTTCTGGGACTTCTCCTGTTCCCCAGAAATGTTCAAAGACTACAGCAAGTGGTTCAACAATTACCTCTGCTGCTTCTTTTAGTATCCTAGGATGTAAGTCATCTGGACCTGGAGACTTGAATTCATGTAAGTTAGCTAATTGTTCCCTCATCATCTCTCTGTATATAGATAGCCTGCATATATATACAACTTCCTGGACTGCACCGATTCACAAACCATCCTGCAGGATGAAAAATAACTGTAAATTGTCTGCAATGTCCACATATTTAGCTACTTGTGGTTTTTGCATATATGCATGAACTCTAACATCATTAGCCATCAATACGACTGGCTATACATGATATACTTCTCAGGAAGGGAGGATCGGATAATGCAGGAGCGCATAACCAGGACTTACAGTCTCCAGAAGAAGAGATGTAATGGGCCCCAATTCAAAATCTGATTTGCCATGGATTTTGTTGCAGATTTGTCATGTATTGCAGCCCTTGTATTTTAGGGTTGAAACCTGCAGTCAGAATGTGCAGCATAAAGAGGCATGCTGAGGATTTCAAATCTGCAGTGTATTTCAAATAAGGCCTCCTTCACGCGATTGTAGGTGTAATCACGCTCGCCAGAGGAGGACGAGATTGCACGCTGAATGGAGCCCGATCCACAGTCCTTTCTTATCTTTGCCCCACTGCCAGCCCAGTTCACATCGGCATGGGAGACACCCACACCATGTTTGAACAGGCGGGAGCAAATGCAGACCAAAATAGAGTATGTTTGTGCAGAAAAGCATCCAGTGTGAGTACACTCATTAAAACCTATGGGTTTTAATGGTTGCGGTTCCCACGGCTGACTTTCTGTTTGCAAAAACATGTACAATAGCATTTGAAGAAGGCCTAATCCATGGATTCTGTGCAGAAATTTTCTGCTCCTTGTGCACAAGATTTTAGTGTTCTTCCATTTTATCCTTTCAATGAACAGCATACAGAAAGGATTCCATCCCTATCCAAGAACCCTATATGTTAAACGTTTTTTAAATGTTAACTATCAACATACAGTTCGCCAAAGCAACATACAGGGAATATATTATCCTTAGTTTTATCTGAGAAAAACGAGAAATAGACATATAAAACTAACTATAAAATCTAAAAAAGATTAAGGGGGAATTTGTGTTTCATATGAATATGCACCAAATGTATTAAGAGGCTGCTATGTAGAATTTCATAGTGTATATCAGCCACATGCTCCTTCTTTTCCTGTTTTCTAAAACTCAGCATGAAGAAAATAGAGTTCATTATCTTTTCCCCATCTCACTCAACCCTCCCACCGGACCCATCAATCAAAATTAATGGCTCCACACTTTCTTCAGTCTTACAAATCCACTACCTCTGGGTAACCTTTTGTTCTGCGATTCTACCCTGACTTTCAAACCGGATATCCAAACCCTTAGTACCTCCTGCACCCTCCCACTCAAAAACATCTCTCAAAGAAACTTGTTCCTCAACTCAAAATGATAGTGAATTCCCTTATTATCTCCTGTCGGACTACTGCAATACTCTTTTCTTTAGCCTCCCATCCAACACTCTTGTACCCCTCTAATCCATCCTCAATTCTGCTGCCCAGCTTCTCCACCTCTTTCCTTGTTACTCTACTACCTCTCCTCTCTGCCCAATCCCTTTCCTGGCTACCTATTGTCCATCAAATCCATTTCAAACTATAAACAATGACATAGAAGGCTGTCCACTCCATACCTGATCTAATCTCTGCATACCTCCCTATACGTAAGATTTCTCCTATGCATCCCCCATTCCCTGGAATTCACTACCCCAACACATCAGACTCTTCCCCACCTTTGAAAACTTCAAAAGTAGACAAAAAAACCTACCAGTGTTTTGCTGTACACTGTGACTACATCTGAACAACCTTTGTCAAACTCAGCATCCATGAAGTTGGAGAACTTTATAAAAGTTTGCTACATGCTTTTGGAGTCACCAATCTATAGCAAGCACTGTGCAAGTATAAAACATCTATATACAGTATATAACATGAATGTTTATCGGTTGTTGCAGTTCTCAAGGGTAAAGATTAATGAATGATAGGATTCTCTTGTCTTGTTTAATGACAAAGTTCATGTGCCATCCATGATGAAAAGCTCAACAATTGTTACTGAGGGCTGCAGTTCCCACAGTGAACCTTACGGCCTATTGTAAGCTTACAAAGACTACCTAAATCATGCAAATATTTGCTTAAAGAAAAAAGTCTTACCAAATGAGTGTCATGTCAATTATGTCTGCAAATAAGATGCTACTTCAGCATTCTCATACTGTGTATATTACTGTAATTATTTGCATAATTAGAATATTCATTTACATAATTAGAGAGCACAACAAAGTCAACATTGTCAAGTTTTAGGTTCTATTCTTTATTCCCTAAGTCCACATGTCTTGGTTCTAAGTGAAAAGATCTTTCCCAGCATGAGGATACCTGGTATATCCTCAGAGTTCCCTTTTGATGGGATACTTCATATAGAGAGCTTTCTTTTATCTATTTCAGGGCTTATTATCTCATCTCTTATATTTCAATTGACTATTAAGATAATAGAACCAATATTTTAGGAGGCAAATGTTAAAAAAGATAGTATTCATCATTTAAAATGTCTGAAAATGAGAACAGAAAGTGAGGGGATCCACTGTGATCAATACCAAGGTTACATTTTTAGCAAGTTCAGTATGATTTTTATAGGTCAGAAAAACTATAATGGCATCAACACATCAAAGAGACGGTGAGGGCATCAAAAGAGGTCTGGGGGCAGATGACGAGAACATTGTTCTTTCTCTTTACAAGTCACTGGTCAGAACACACATGGAATACTGTGGACAGTTTTGGGCAGCGGTACAAAGGCGGGTAACTAAAGTAATAAACGGAATGGGTGGACTACAATACCCAGAGAGGTTATCAAAATTGGAATTATTTTAGTTTGGAAAAAAAGACGGCTGAGGGTCGACCTAATACCTGTGTATAAATATATCAGGGGACAATACAGAGATCTCTTTCTATTTATACCCAGGGCTGTGACTGTAACAAGGGCGTCCTATACATCTAGAGGAAAGAAGGTTTCTACACAGACATAGAAAGGGGTTCTTTACTATAAGAGCAGTGAAATTATGGAACTCTCTGCCTGAGAACGTAATGATGGCGAACTCACCGAAAGAGTACAAGAGTGGCCTGGATGGCTTTCTTGAGCGTTATAATATATTTTATAATTGCTAATTACCTCAGAAATGTCAGTGATCCAGGGATTATTCCGACTGCCAGACTTGGAGTCGGGAAGAAATTGTTTTCCTTAAACGGAAAAAATTGGCTTTAACCTTATTGGAGATTTTTGCCTTCCTCTGGATCAACATTAGGGGCGGAGGGGTAATAGTCTGAACTGAATGGATATATGTCTTTTTTCGGCCTTATATACCATGTTACTATGTTTAAAAGGCAAACAGAAAACATCAGAGGAATATGCACAGACATCATCAATTCCTATCCTTTTCAACTTCCTGCTTTCTAGGTTCACCGTCAGCTGCTATTTCTTTGACATTGATAACACCCAGATGAACAGCAAATTGACAGTCCAGCAATGAAAAATGTCTATATATAGCAGACATTCTGAAGTATTTTTATCATACTCTCGAAGGCTATGTTCACGCTGGTGGACAGTGTTAGAGTCCATTCCATCAAGGTTCCCATGCTTTCGATGAGCTGTATAGCATAGCACACCAAACTATTCTTTTAAGTCATATGAAAAAAGATTAAGACAGAAACAAATCTGACAGACCCATTATAAGTCAATAAGTCAGGCTCTATTACCATCTGTTGCCGAACAAAGCCATCATATCCATCATAAACCCTGTAAAAGCAGAATCTAAGGTGCCAGTGTGAACAGTCTTTGTATAATTGAAATGAAGCCGCAATATCAGTCAAGATCAGCAATAAGCGATGTTTGAATCAAACAAATCTTGATATGAATTGGCTACTGCAAACTAGTGTGTACACAGGATAGCTCATCAATATTGATCAGGAGTGGGGTGATTGAATTCTATGGAAGCTGTGTCTGCAGTACCAACGTAAGCTGCTACAATATGGACAGCGCTATCTGTCTGTGCTGACAGCTCATCCGGCAAAAAGCTGTTTGGCGAGAATCCCGAGCTGTTGACCCCACCAATCAACTCTTGATTATTCCGAGAATAGGTCAATAGTAAATGTCCCTTACATTTTTGTTCCTATAGCTGTTTTAGTACTCTTAAAGGAACGTTAAGGGTATGTTTACATGTAGTGGATTTGCTGCATGATATGGTGTGGATTTTGATATGTATGCCCAGCTGACTTCACCCCTTGAGCTGAAGGGTTGAAATCTGCTGTGCCTCTGGTTCAAAATCTACAGCGGAAAATGTGTGCAGAAGTAAGCAGAAGATATATTTGCTCTCACTATGTTAATCTGTAGGAATTTCTGCAACAAACCATCTTGAAAAAAATCTTGCAGGGAACACAGGGTTAATATCCTGCTGATCGCTTCCATTTTTTGGTTGACAAATGAGGGGGCTCTACTTAGTTCAAGGGTGTGGCTTAGTATTTTTGGCCTCCAATTGCAGACAGAGCAGTGGGACAAAGCTCTTTCTGTATCCAGCTGTCTTAGGCGCCAACCATATGGGCGTATGTGAATTGTACCTGAGAGTCTCGGGTGCAACTCACATTGGACAGTACCAGAACACCCCAACATGTGCTGTTCTATCCCTGCTGGCATAGACATGGCATGTCCGATTCTCGTCTGTGATACCAGAATAGGACATGCTGCAATTTTTTTCCTACACAGACCATCAGTCTCTGTATAAAAATGCCTCTGGGAATAACCTAATAGGCTATAATAGGTCCGTGTGCTGTCCGTAAAATACACGAACAGCACACAGATGGGAATGGGCCCTTAGAGCCAGACTCAAGATTGTGATGGGGAATGTCTTGTCTCCTGGGAAACATACAGAAGAAATATTTATACATTTCACACAGTTTTCCCTTTTCGAACTGTTAGCATTAGCTCTTTTCATCATTTTATGTTTCCCAGGAGATTACTGTTATCATTATCAGACAGAGCTGCCTACGAAGCCAAACGTATCATGGAATCAATTCAGCAACCAATTCACATCTCACAATTCTAGAAGAGCATTGCAGGCATTAGGGACTTCATTCTGAGGCATGCAGTGTTTGTAGCTGAATAATCCACCAGCAGATGGCGCTACTACACTTAGCAGCATTATGTCCATGATATAACTACTGAGCTGTAGCAAGTACTTAGAGAGTGCACTATGTGTACGGTGGAGTGAAAAAAATTAATTTAGTAATGATTAACCAGTCAAAGGTGTTAAATGTTATAATTATACCAGTTATGGGAATGAAATTAGAGTGCTTAATTACCCTGTGCGCAATATTATCAGTGTGCACAGAAGGCATATGTTCTGGGTAATATGGTCACTATCATCAGTATGCAGTATTGATCCAGTTACTTACATTAAATATATGTTAGGTGCTAGAAGAACAAGACTTTGTTTTTAAGATTTGCAGGAAGATTACAGTTTCATTGTTGAATTAAATGTACACAGATAGATAGTTCTTATGAAACTGCAAACACATTATGTTGTTTTCTCAAAATAGTATGTTCCTTGCTTTATGAGCTCCCTGAAAACTGGTGGGTTCTCCTTGACTTTTTAGACTGCTTGGTGCAGAAATTGGTAGTAAACCCATCAGCTGTTGACAAGGTTTTAAAGGCTTCTTCAAAGTTCCCCTGAACCACCCTTATTCTACGCACATGACCCTATCCTTCACCTAGCTCTGCCCCTAACAATATTCATGCACTAGAGTAGCCCAAAATCTGTATTTTCAATGATAACATGTTGTTCTATCAATATCACAATTGTTAAGTGATTTAAAGGAAATCTGTCACCGGCTTTTAGCCCTATAAGTTAACCCTTTTCAATCCACTGTCTGACCTCTGAAGACATTATGATTTAAGGCTGTACAGCTCCGATGTTGGAAGACATCCGTGGGGGGTTCTCTTACTGTATATTGCCAGCCTCTCTGCTGTCGAAACCTATCCAACGTGTCAACTCATGCAGTACTGGCTTTAGCCAGCATATAGCGGCGTTGTATAACGGCAGAAAAAGAGTAAGCCCCCTAGGAAAACCAGGATACAAATTGGACTGGAAAGGGTTAAGCTTACAGGCTGGGGATATAAATGTTATAGTTACCTCCCCCGCAGTTCCCGCGGTGTCATTGGGTGGTGTGCTAAGTAGTCCACTCATTTTAATTTAATAATGGGCGGACTACTTAGCAGCAGCGCTCAATGCATTCAGCAACGGCTTTCAGTACTCACACCGGAAGAACGGCGGGGGGAGGTAAGTATAACACTTAGATCCCAGGACTCCATGGGTCACCTAATTTCAGCCTGTAAGCTCAACTTATAGGGCTAAAAGTAGGTGACAGGTTTCCTTTAAACACTCTGTTAAAGAGGTTTTGTCATTTAAAAAAAAATCAGTACTTACCTATTTCTCCCCTGTCAGTCTTCTTACCGCATCTTCTCGCCGATCTTCTCCTGGTTTCTCCAGTCCCCCGGATCACATCACCGCAAGCCGACTGCATCCTCTTTTAATTGTTATGGAGTGTCCATTCTCTGCATTCTTCTTCCTGCAGGTCAATGCAGGTTACCTCACTAGCTCGGCATTCCCTGCTAGTCTGTGAACACTACTTCACTAGTCCCCTAGTGGACATTGCCCTGCAGAAAGGAGACTGCTTGTGAATGGACGCTTCACCACCGGAAGAAGGGGATCCGGCCGGCTTGCAGTGAGGTGACCGGGGGGGACTGCAGGAGCCAGGAGAAGATTGGCGGGGAGCAGATGCGGTACGAAGACTGATGGGGAGGAATAGGTAAGTATAGAATTTTTGTTTTCTATTGACAAAACCCCTCTAAGTTTTGTTTTATTTAAATCAATAGATATTTGTGCTCACATGTAACACAACATCTAATTTTCCATTTGCAATTTAGATATTTTCTTGAAATATATTGGGATACTGCCTAAAAGAGAAACTATCTTTGTTGCCCATAACAACCAAACACAGTGCTTCTTTTATTTTGTAAAAGCATTATGAGAAATGAAAGCTGAGCTGTGATTATTTGTTATGGGCAGCAAAGTCAGTTTCGCTTTTAGACAGTTTCATAAATCTGCCACATTTGGCCGTATTTATTAACACTGTCTAAAAGGAAAACTGTCTTTGTTGCCCATAATAAACAATCACAGCTCAGCTTTCATTTCTCAAACTTTTGGGGTAAAATGAAAGCTGCTCTGTGACTGGTTGGGATGGGCAACAAAGACAATTTTTCCTTTCAGACAGGTTTAATAAATGAGCACCTTAATGTTTATTCAGTGGCAAAGTTAATTTTCAGGGCTTAGTCACATGGACGCATGCGGGCGCCGATGCGCCTGTCTTCCTGCATGAAGAAGGCGGCTGCACTGCAGGTGCGGATGTCTCTCCGCAGCGCTGGAAGAAAGAACCAATGACCGGCAGGAAGACGCCCGGATGCGCCCGTGTGACTAAGCCCTCATAGCGTGGATCTAATTTGCTCATTACTTGTCTTTTTTTTACTTTCATTTGCTTCTGACTGTTCTTCTTTTTTTATGATACTACCATGTTGCAAAAAATCTTTAAGTCTTAAAATAACCTGTCTACATAGACAAAATATAAGCAGCTCCCAAAGGGATGCCCATCTTTCACAAGATGTGATTCGACATGCATGCCAGGGAGCAACTGAATCTTCTTCACACAGAAAGGAATGGATATCATTAGATAGATTTAGACACGCCATGCTTAGAAGCTTTGAAATAACGCAACAAACAGAGGTTTGTTTAATGAATTAGTTGAATTAATTTTATTTAGAAGAAGACACGTCTCCCATTGTGTTGAAGATGTAGCAGGATGATCTATGGGAAATGCCCGCTGTTCTGGGAGTGAATCCAGCTGGTCACCCACTATAACCACAATTCCGTTACGCGGGCTTACCTCAGCAAACTGTGAAAGTTCTTAAAGTGAAAATCTTCAGTCTAGCACATGAATAGTTAAAATGTCAACTTTCATTGTGGATCATATTAAAAGCCAGGCCTCCCCAAACCATGGGAAAATGTCTTCCAAAGTGTTTCAGACTAAGGCTACATTCACACATGTGAGCATGAGCACGATATGAAGCCAGGAAACTTGGCCCGAATATCAAACTTCCCAACGTGCATTTTTCATGCATATGCAAGGCAATTTTCAATCAAGCATCGCTCCTGTGCAATTGCAATCCTTGAAACACTCATTGCACATGCGTCAGAGGATCGCAAGTGTTTCCCATTGATTTCAATGTGAAATATCCCATCACACTTGCATGCACATCGCATGGCATGTGAGTGCTATGCAATGTCTTTTAAGGTTCTATTGAAAACAATGGGCAAGGCGTTCAGAGAGAATGTCAAAAGATAAAATGAGCAACCAGGAAAAAAAACTAATCATGTGAATAAGTTCCTTCCAAAGAATGGAGTTTATGATCGTGTGAGTTTTGTGCATCTCACAACGCACATACTCGCGTGAGATTCACGCCCTTGTGAATAAGCCCTATCATTGAGTCCTTAGTCACCGCACATTGTAGACCACATTTATAACACAAGTATAGCCAATGAGACCATACTATGTCAGACAATTATATTTCCACATTCAGTTCATATCCTAACAATATAAAGATACATAGAAATGCAATAATAGCAATTGGTATCCATTGAAAACGTAATAAATCAATTTAAAGCATTGTAACAGAAATTATGTGTTTATTAACACCGCTAATAATGCAGCATAATTTCCCTTTTCAGATTTAGCCCTAGGGGCATCCGTGCTTGAAGATGGAAAATCCAATATGCCTTATAATTAAGTAACACAATTCTTAGATCACACAGCGAACTGTCATTATGCCAGGTATAGCAGATTTTAAATGGGCTATAAATCTGTGATATTGACCAATCATGGATACAGCTCTGTCGGTTGCACAAGCAAGTACATTTGTTAAAGGGATGTTTTTTTCTCAGAAAAATTCTTCCACTCTTTTGTATATAGAGGAATATTTCCTGTCGGTGGTTACATTTCTGGTAAGCAACAGTTCCTCCACTACCTCTTCTTTCCAAATAATGAAACGAACGTAAGCTAGCAGCAATGTTTCATTATCTTTAACCCGTTAACTCGTCAATTTGCATTGCAAATTCTGTTTTTTAACAAGTCCAGAAGTGTGTCTTCCACATCAGCAGCCCTCTCATCAATTCTTCTTGAAACAGTGCCATTACTCAAAGGAATCGATTCCAATCATAGCACATGAGTCAGGCCCCAGCACAGTATTGACAATCTCTTTAATTGCGGGTAACACAAGTATTTCCCCAATAGTATGTGGTTTGCCACATTGCGCTATTAATAAAGAGACTTTATAGGAAGCAAGGAGGCCTTTGTCAGTATTGAGAGCAGATTTTTTAAATAGCTTGCCTACACTACAGTGCTGCGGTTCTTAAACTTTGACTTTAAACCTTGGAAAAATGGAATAAGCTTACCAACTTTGTCTGAATGCATTTTTGCAAGATGATCACTCAGCCTCGAAGGCTTCATAGCTTCATTCGAAAATGCCTTTTCACGAACGAGGCACAAGGGAAGCTGTCTGATTGTTGGAGAAGGGAGGAATCCGTATTTTAATTATTAATTTGAATATTGATGGCATTTTTTCTTCTCAGCCATTTTTATAAAGGTTAATTCAAGAAGGGACTGCTTATGTCGCTCTATCATATAATGATGTATGACTTTTATAACTCCATGACTCTGCTACAGATCAATCACACTGGATAACCTAAAGAACAACCCAACTCGCTGTATTACATAATACCACTGATTGGCTGGAACTTTCAATTGTGTGGGTCTCTGGGAGCTGTAGTTTATATCAGTGTTCTGAAAAGACACTTGGTGTCCACTAAGATTACAACTCCCAGAGACCCACACAAGTGAAAGTTTGAAGCGGTTCCAGCTAATCAGCTGCATTATGGAATACAGCAGGTTAAGTTGTGCTGTAGGTTATCCAGTGTTATAAAGTGTAATTGATCTGTACTGGAGTCATGGAGTTATAAAAGTCATACATTATATGATAGAGACATGCAGGCTCCATACAACTCCCATTACATTTAAGTGATTCATATGGAAATTTTTGCCTTGGTTTTTGTGGGTTTCAGACAGATTATCAACGAAAATCAAGATATCGCTACTAATTTTAAAAAAAATGTCGTTATTAAACGTAAAAAAATCAACAAAGCAAACACAGAATGCCCCACTACCCCTGACTTATGTTCCAACGCCCCCTGCCACCCCTTTTAGTTCCACCGCCCCCTTGAGAAGTAAAAACACCCCCCCCCCCAGAGGGCAATAATGCCCACATTGAGAACTACTGATATAGATCACAGATTGACTGTTGCAATTTGTATGATCATTAATCTGAGAATTACTTTTATTTTGTGTATCTAAAAAAGTTTTAGCTGGTGAAATAAAAGTACAGGTCCTACAAGCTCCACAACTGTAGAATCCCTTTGTGGCAACCATGTTGGTTATGGTTGCCTTCTAAGATCAACCAAACAGGTGGAAACGAAAGTCCCTAAAGTTGGGGGTAGTCTACTCTGCATCTATTAGACAGAATGGAATGTAGAGTATCCTCCTGATATAACACTGGTATACATTAATGAATAATAACCTTAATCGGATGGAATTGATATATTGTAAAACTAATATGGGACACTTATAATTTCTAATTAGTCAACAAAACCATCCACCTGAGATTTATTACAGGCCATATGATTGGCCTCTTCAATCTGTAACCAATCCCAGGAGCCTCACACGTATAGCTATCAAGCTTGTTACTCTTACGTCTCGCCCTAGTCATTCTTCCCTACTGGGACCGCTTTAATAATATGCCTAGGATGTACACTCCTGGCACTGAAGGTTGCATTTTTTCCTCCAGTCTGAGGATGCCTGGCTTTTAATATGATTGGTGATAAAAGTTTCACATTTTAACTATCCATGTGCTGGAATGAAGATTTTGCACTAAATGCCATTTTGCACTAAATGTCATTAGTGATGTAGCGTACATTGCCCTGCAGAAAGAAGACTGTAGAGAATGGACATTTCATTACCGGAAGAAGGGGATCCGGCCGGCTTGCGGTAAGGTGACCCGGGGGACTGCAGGAGACAGGAGAAGATTGGAGGTGAGCAGATGCGGTACGAAGACTGATGGGGAGGAATAGGTAAGTATAGAATTTTTGTTTTCTAATGACAGAACCCCTTCAAGTTTTGTTTTATTTGAATCCATAGATATTTGTGCTCACATGTAACACAACATCTAATTTGCCATTTGCAATTTAGATATTTTTTTTAAATATATTGGGACACTGCCTAAAAGAGAAACTATCTTTGTTGCCCATAACAACCAACACAGTGCTTCTTTTATTTTGTAAAAGCATTATGAGAAATGAAAGCTGAGCTGTGATTATTTGTTATGGGCAACAGACAGTTTCACTTTTAGACAGTTTCATAAAAGTACCTTGTCCGCCCAACTGATGGAGGAAGATGGCTCTGGGTGACCCTGTAACAGAATGAAAGGTGGTAGCTCAGTTAGTAGGATTCGCCGGACAAAGGAGCGATCACATGCTTTTCCCGGAGCTGTATAATGAGGATTTGTGGCAGGCCAGAAGGGAGACATATCTGGTAGATGATTATACTCAAATTTTTAATAACATGGCAACACAAGTCAAATCCGTTTTGCAATTTTTTGGCGTCTGTGGACCACACAACGGATGGCTGAAACTGCAGTGTCGGATACTTTCCTTCTCCTGGGTCCACTTTGTTTAAGAAGCTCAGGCTGGTATAGCCAAAACTACCTGTAGAGCCTCACTTCTCCTAATGCTGCTAAGTAACAAGACCCTACACATCTGTCTATATCTAGAACACCTCCTCATTATGTAAGAGCCGACACTGCTTTCTTGGCGTGTGCAGTTCAGCCATCTACAACTGAGTGCTGATAGTAAAAGGCACACCTCTCAACATGGTAAAGCGTTTTCTGAATGGAGCGACCTACATCTCGGTGTTGATAATTAAAAGGCATACCTCACAACAATCTCATACAGAGAGGAAAAGTTATTTGTTAAGCGAGAGTAGGCCTTGTTATTCTGTTGGAAACAGAACCTTCATTGCGGCAATCCTCTTGCCCCCAATGCAACTGATGTTGCTAAGTAGCATATATCCACCCGAATTATGCAATAGTACCTGTCTGCAAGTTAAAGAAGTTCTTTGGGAAATTTGTATTGATGACCTCCATTTAGTGGGAGCTGTCCCTGCAATTACAAGCACCAGCCCCTACACAGTGGCTTCCGCTCTGTACTCTGTTTTGCCAGTGACAGCAGGTGCCTAAACAGCCCAAGCAGCAGACCATTGCTGATCAGCTACCGATTAACTATTCTGAGGACAGGTCATCAATGCGAATTGCCCAGAAAACCCCTTTAACAGTCTGCAAAGCAACTTTTTAGAAGCAACTGTTTTTACTGGTTGCGGCGCTGGAGATTAGGTCTTGATGCCAAGAATATCAATGATTCCTACAGATATTTCCTTCCAGTTTAAACGGTTGCAATTCCCAGTAAAGCTTTCTTTTGCAATGACTATTAATAAAACGGAGGGTCAAACATAACGAGTAGCGAGTGTGGATTTGCACACCATGTTTTTCGCATGGTCAACTTATGGGTACACTTTAAAGTAACCTTTTCTTCCCACCCTGAATATGAAAACTAAAAATGTGGCATAGAAAGGAGCTCTATAACACGAGTAAAAGGTGTGAGCACAACTACCTTCTATTAAATCCCATTTTAATGTAGGCAGAACTGAGGATCTAGCTAGTGAAATATACAAATAATAACATTTATTTGCCCAAACCAGAATACTCTCTTACTGTTGAATGTTACCAACTGCGCACCTAATCTGTCCGGTATGTTGTTGTTCTTTATAATGATTTTATACTGTTACTCAGTCTTTTGATAGTATAAAGCTAAACATTTCTTAGATGTACAGTAAAATATTTGTCCCTGACATGACATGACATTACATTACATTGCCTCCACTTACAGTGCAGTAAACTACAGGTAACATTGCTAAAAGGGTTCCGGCGCCCATTTGGAGAGTTTTGTGCTCACAGATTTTGTATGTTTTTCCTTCCTTTCTATTCCACTCCTTCCTAGGCTTTTCATACGCTTTGTTTTCTCCTACATTCATTCCATTATAGGTCTTGTATTCTGGCAATTTATTCATTCTGAAATTGTGCTTTCTGAAGTGCAATTTGCTGAAGTGTATCTCGTCTAGTCATTAGTCTCTAGTGAGACAATTATTTAGACTAGCATCGCAACAGCCTGTGATGGCAAGTGTGTTGTCATTTCTAACATACATGTTGTCATTTCTAACATACTTGCCATTACAGGCTGTTTAGATGCTAGTCCACCGCAACAGGCATGCTATTAGTTGGTGTGTCTACCGCAAGAGTCAGGATACATAGGACTATAGGGACATTACTGGAGGGCAAGATGACTGGCCTCAGACGCACATATTTTGGCCATGTAATGAGAGTAGATCAGTGGCAAAAGAAGACCCGGGCGCCAAAGGACACGATGGCGGATATTGTCAGAGCTGATACTGCATGGATATCACACAACTGAAAGAAGCAGTGCAAAACCGAAAAACATGGAGATGGCTCACCTTTAGGGTGGCCGAGGGTCGTGAACGACTAAACGGCTAATAGCAACAACATAGGGACATGCCATATTAAATAACTAGTGCTAAGGAGTGGCTCTGAGGAGACACATAAGGAAGACTACGAAGTGCAGTATATTTACGACTGGTTAGTGAGATAGATATGCTGTAGGGATTCCGGTGAAAAGCAAAGGGGAGGCACTCATATAGTATATACTGGCTATACACACTGGTAATATTGGAAGTGAATATACATGAGGCCACCTTTTTCTGCCTAGTCATTCAAATACCGTACAACATACAAGCTTGCCACACTAAGGCTGGCTGTCCACGGGCATAGCGAGATCTCTGCCGTGGGAGCTGCCACCTGGGAACAGGTGAGAGCTGACAGCTCTCCGCGCTGAGCCTATCTGACATGCCGCAATTTACATCCTGCGAGCACATAATCACTATGATTCTCCGCTTGTGAACACCGGCCCTGCGCTTTCCATAGCAAGCAATAGCGCAGAGTTTCAATAGTCCGAAAAAAACTGGTTCATGTGCACTAGGGCCCATCTGTTTAAACCCTTAAGCATATCTGCTCCGTATGAATTGAATATATATGACATCAACTTTTCTGTGTTGGTCTTTAAAACATGATACTAGCCTTCAACCTTAACCATTTGCAATCCAGTTTTGGATTCAGGGTTTTCTAGGGGGCTTTCTCTTTCTGCCATTATACAATGGTACCATCTGCTGGCTAGAGCCAGTACTGTGGTATGTGACATGCTGTAGAGGCCCCCGACAACAAAGCGGACAGTAAACTACAGTAAAAATACCCTGCCGGATGTCTTCTGACATCGGAGCTCTACAGCCATCAATCAGAATGTCTTTAGATGTCAGACAGTGGATTGGAAAGGCTTAATAAAGTGTAACAACTAAGCTAAATACATTTGTCCTCTAACCCTCTCCATAAATATATTAAGACACCCCAATACATCTCTTAGGTGTAGGTGTTGTAACAGAAAAAAAATACATATTGCAACTCATCCTGCTCATTACATTGTAGAGCCCTAATGAAACCATTTTTGTGATGGAAACGCTTTGGGTCACCATTTATCAAAAGCAAGTATCTCTTCTCTCCTCAATTACAATCTTTAAGGACATAATATACCCGTGGTTGAGTGGATAGAAGAAGAAATTAGGATAATGAGATGTTTTTTGGCATTAAATTAATTCCGAGTGATTAGTGGTGTGTTTATAAGCGTATCAAAAATACACTCAACGCTGAATTTGATGATAATTTTAATATGATTTAATAAAAGTTATGAATTTTTATATTATATTTTCTGAGTGATTACAGAATAGTAGAGATGAGCGAACATACTCGTCCAAGCTTGATACTCGTTCGAGTATTAGCGTGTTCGAGATGCTCGTTACTCGAGACGAGTACCACGCGATGTTCGAGTTACTTTCACTTTCATCTCTGAGACGTTAGCGCGCTTTTCTGGCCAATAGAAAGACAGGGAAGGCATTACAACCTACCCCTGCGACGTTCAAGCCCTATACCACCCCCTGCAGTGAGTGGCTGGCGAGATCAGGTGTCACCCGAGTATATAAATCTGCCCTCCCGCGGCTCGCCACAGATGCATTCTGACAGAGATCAGGGAAAGTGCTGCTGGTGCCGGAGCTGCTATAGGGAGAGCGTTAGGAGTTATTTTAGGCTTCAAGAACCCCAACGGTCCTTCTTAGGGCCACATCTAACCGTGTGCAGTAGTGTGGAGGCTGCTTTTTGCAGTGTTGCACTTTTTTTTTTTTTGTATATCGGCCGTGCAGAGCATTGCGTCCTGCAGTAATTTTACATTATCCAGGGCCAGTAGTGGTGAGGCAGGGACAGAAGACATATTTAGTGTATATAGGCAATGGACCTTTCCAAAAACATTTGGGAAAAAAAATCTATTTGGGCTGCCTGTGACCGTCCTCAGTGTACAGGGTCTCTGCTGGGGGTAGTTGTCCTAATTCATACGCAGCCAGCTAAGTGTTACAGCAGGCTTGCGCAAAATTCTTTCCTGCCTCTGTGTTGCCTGTTACATCACCGCTGTATTCCTGTCCACAGTGAAACAGTCTGCAGTAATTTTACATTGTCCAGGGCCAGTAGTGGTGAGGCAGGGACAGAAGACATATTTAGTGTATATAGGCAGTGGGCCTTTCCAAAAACATTTGGGAAAAAAATGTATTTGGGCTGCCTGTGACCGTCCTCAGTGTACAGGGTCTCTGCTGGGGGTAGTTGTCCTAATTCATACGCAGCCAGCTGAGTGATACAGCAGGCTTGCGCAAAATTCTTTCCTGCCTCTGTGTTGCCTGTTACATCACCGCTGTATTCCTGTCCACAGTGAAACAGTCTGCAGTAATTTTACATTGTCCAAGGCCAGTAGTGGTGAGGCAGGGACAGAAGACATATTTAGTGTATATAGGCAGTGGGCCTTTCCAAAAACATTTGGGGAAAAAAATCTATTTGGGCTGCCTGTGACCGTCCTCAGTGTACAGGGTCTCTGCTGGGGGTAGTTGTCCTAATTCATACGCAGCCAGCTAAGTGTTACAGCAGGCTTGCGCAAAATTCTTTCCTGGCTCTGCTGTGCGTTCCGTAAGCGAAGTCAGCCTCCAACCACAGGCCAATAAGCGGCACATTTAATTACAGCGTTCTGTTTCTGCACTACTGGTAATACAGCATGCTGAGGGGTAGGGGTAGGCCTAGAGGACGTGGACGCGGGCGATGACGCGGAGGCCCAAGTCAGGGTGTGGGCACAGGCCGAGCCAGTGCGGTGGCCAGGGGTAGAGGCAGGGCCAGACCGAATAATCCACCAACTGTTTCCCAAAGCGCCCCCTCGCGCCATGCCACCCTGCAGAGGCCAAGGTGCTCTAAGGTGTGGCAGTTTTTCACAGAGACTCCTGACGACCGACGAACAGTGGTGTGCAACGTTTGTCGCGCCAAGATCAGCTGGGGAGCCACCACCACCAGCATGCGCAGGCATATGATGGCCAAGCACCCCACAAGGTGGGATGAAGGCCATTCACCGCCTCCGGTTTGCACCACTGCCTCTCCCCCTGTGCCCCAACCTGCCACTGAGATCCAACCCCCCTCTGAGGACACAGGCACGAGTGCCTACCGGCCTGCACCCACACCCTCACCTCCGCTGTCCTCGGCCCCATCCAGCAATGCCTCTCAGCGCAGCGTCCAGACGTCGCTAGCGCAACTGTCTGAGCGCAAGCGCAAGTACGCCGCCGCATACCTGCACACTCAAGCGTTAAACGTGCACATAGCCAAATTGATCAGCCTGGAGATGCTGCCGTATAGGCTTGTGGAAATGGAGGCTTTCAAAAGCATGATGGCGGTGGCGGCCCCGCGCTACTCGGTTTCCAGTCGCCACTACTTTTTCCGATGTGCCATCCCAGCCCTGCACGACCACGTCTCCCGCAACATTGTACGCGCCCTCACCAACGCGGTTACTGCCAAGGTCCACTTAACAACGGACACGTGGACAAGCACAGGCGGGCAGGGCCACTATATCTCCCTGACGGCACATTGGGTGAATTTAGTGGAGGCTGGGACAGAGTCAGAGCCTGGGACCGCTCACGTCCTACCCACCCCCAGAATTGCGGACCCCAGCTCGGTGCTAGTATCTGCGGCGGTGTATGCTTCCTCCATTAAACCACCCTCCTCCTCCAACGCAACCTCTGTCTCGCAATCAAGATGTGTCAGCAGCAGCACGTCGCCAGCAGTCGGTGTCACGCGGCATGGCAGCACAGCGGTGGGCAAGCGTCAGCAGGCCGTGCTGAAACTACTCAGCTTAGGAGAGAAGAGGCACACGGCCCACGAACTGCTGCAGGGTCTGACAGAGCAGACCGACCGCTGGCTTTCGCCGCTGAGCCTCCAACCAGGCATGGTCGTGTGTGACAACGGCCGTAACCTGGTGGCGGCTCTGCAGTTCGGCAGCCTCACGCACGTGCCATGCCTGGCCCATGTCTTTAATTTGGTGGTTCAGCGCTTTCTGAAAAGCTACCCACACTTGTCATACCTGCTCGGAAAGGTGCGCCGGGTCAGCGCACATTTCCGCAAGTCCAAGACGGACGCTGCCACCCTGCGGACCCTGCAACATCGGTTTAATCTGCCAGTGCACTGACTGCTGTGCGACGTGCCCACATGTTGGAACTCTACGCTCCACATGTTGGCCAGACTCTATGAGCAGCGTAGAGCTATAGTGGAATACCAACTCCAACATGGGCGGCGTAGTGGGAGTCAGCCTCCTCAATTCTTTACAGAAGAATGGGCCTGGTTGGCAGCCATCTGCCAAGTCCTTGGAAACTTTGAGGAGTCTACCCAGATGGTGAGCGGGGATGCTGCAATCATTAGCGTCACCATTCCTCTGCTATGCCTCTTGAGAAGTTCCCTGCAAAGCATAAAGGCAGACGCTTTGCACTTGGAAACGGAGGCGGGGGAAGACAGTATGTCGCTGGATAGTCAGAGCACCCTCATGTCTATATCTCAGCGCGTTGAGGAGGAGGGGGAAGAGACAGCTTGGCCCACTGCTGAGGGTACCCATGCTGCTTGCCTGTCATCCTTTCAGCGTGTATAGCCGGAGGAGGAGGATCCTGAAAGTGATCTTCCTAGTGAGGACAGCCATGTGTTGCGTACAGGTACCCTGGCACACATGTCTGACTTCATGTTAAGATGCCTTTCTCGAGACCCTCGCGTTACACGCATTCTGGCCACTACGGATTACTGGGTGTACACACTGCTCGACCCACGGTATAAGGAGAACCTTTCCACTCTCATACCCGAAGAGGAAAGGGGTTCGAGAGTGATGCTATACCACAGGACCCTGGCGGACAAACTGATGGTAACATTCCCATCCGACAGCGCTAGTGGCAGAAGGTGCAGTTCCGAGGGCCAGGTAGCAGGGGAGGCGCAGAGATCAGGCAGCATGTACAGCGCAGGCAGGGGAACATTCTCCAAGGCCTTTGCCAGCTTTATGGCTCCCCAGCAAGACTGTGTCACAGCTCCCCAGTCAAGGCTGAGTTGGCGGGAGCACTGTAAAAGGATGGTGAGGGAGTACGTAGCCCATCGCACGACCGTCCTCGGTGACGCCTCTGCCCCCTACAACTACTGGGTGTCGAAGCTGGACACGTGGCCTGAACTCGCGCTGTATGCCCTGGAGGTGCTTGCTTGTCCTGCGGCTAGCGTCTTGTCAGAGAGGGTGTTTAGTGTGGCTGGGGGAATCATCACGGATAAGCGTACCCGCCTGTCAACCGACAGTGCCGACAGGCTTACACTCATCAAGATGAACAAAGCCTGGATTTCCCCAGACTTCTCTTCTCCACCAGCGGACAGCAGCAATACCTAAGCAATACGTAGGCTGCACCCGCGGATGGAAGCATCGTTCTCTATCACCATCAAAAACGGGGACCTTTTTGCTTCATCAATCTGTGTATTCTATTCATCCTCCTCCTCCTGCTACTCCTCCTGAAACCTCACGTAATCACGCCGAATGGGCAATTTTTCTTAGGCCCACAAGGCTCAGTTATATAATTTTTGTAAACAATTTTTATACGTTTCAATGCTCATTAAAGCGTTGAAACTTTCACCTGAACCAATTTTTATTTTAACTGGGCTGCCTCCAGGCCTAGTTACCAATTAAGCCACATTAACCAAAGCGATTAATGGGTTTCACCTGCCCTCCTGGTTGGGCATGGGCAATTTTTCTGACGTACATTAGTACTGTTGGTACACCAATTTTTTGGGGCCCTCGCCTACAGTGTAATCCAATTAATTTTTTGCCCACCTGCATTAAAGCTGACGTTACATCAGCTGTGATGGGCAATGCAATGGGATATATTTATGTACCGCCGGTGGATTCCTGGCACCCACCCATGCTGTGGGTCCACAGGGAGTTGTAACTGCATGTGTCCACTTCTAAAGAACCCCAGTCTGACTGGGGCATGCAGTGTGGGCCGAAGCCCACCTGCATTTAATCGGACGTTACCTCAGCTGTGATGGGCACTGCAATGGGATACATTTATGTACAGCCGGTGGGTTCCAGGGAGCTACCCATGCTGTGGGTGCACACGGAATTCCCATTGCGGAGTTGTACCTGCCTGTGACTATTTATAAAAAACCGCGGTCTGACTGGGGCATGCAGACACCTTGACAGAATGAATAGTGTGTGGCACATAGGTTCCCCATTGCTATGCCCACGTGTGCTGCTCCTGATGGCGGTGGCACAGGATTCTATTTCTCATTGCTTCTGTACAGCATTGTGGGCTATCGCCCCGCCCCTTTTAAAGAGGGTCGCTGCCTAGCCGTGCCAACCCTCTGCAGTGTGTGCCTGCGGTTCCTCCTCATGGCAGACGCACTTATAAATAGACATGAGGGTGCTGTGGCATGAGTGCAGCTGAAGGCTGCGCAGGGACACTTTGGTGTGCGCTGTGGACACTGGGTCGTGCGGGGCGGTTGGGCAGCATGTAACCCAGGAGAAGTGGCAGCGGAGTGTCATGCAGGCAGTGATTGTGCTTTGTTGGAGGTAGTGTGGTGCTTAGCTAAGTTATGCATTGCTAATGAGGGCTTTTCAGAAGTAAAAGTTGTTGGGAGGGGGGGGGGCACTCTTGCCGCTATTGTAGCTTAATAGTGGGACCTGGGAACTTGAGATGCAGCCCAACATGTAGCCCCTCGCCTGCCCTATCCGTTGCTGTGTCGTTCCCATCACTTTCTTGAATTGCCCAGATTTTCACAAATGAAAACCTTAGCGAGCATCGGCGATATACAAAAATGCTCGGGTCACCCATTGACTTCAATGGGGTTCGTTACTCGAAACGAACCCTCGAGCATCGCAATAATTTCGTCCCGAGTAACGAGCACCCGAGCATTTTGGTGCTCGCTCATCTCTACAGAATAGCCTTCATACTAATATCAGTGGTTCGTTGGCCAATGTGATAACTAACAAACTACAAATCCCGTTATTTAGCTAAATGGTGTTTTTGCGTTGGGAAATCCCTCAGAAAGTATTGGCCACTAAGGTTTTCCCTTCCTGCCTATTGTCATGTGAAATCTATAACAAAGGTAGCAAGACAGACAACAGGAAATTATATACATGTTTAGGAAGTTTACACCTATAATGAAGCGGGTAACTGAGTAATTTCTACAGTCTGAGGCCTCTCTCACACGGCATCTGTGCGGAAGATCCACAGTAAATCACGGGCATTGAAAGGCATGTATTTCAGAATTTTCTTTCATACTTGCGGATATGAATTGCGTATTCTGCGAGCGGAAAAAAAATGCTGCATCCTCTATTTTACCACGGAATCAGCACTGACAGCCTCCATTGATGTCAATGGAGGCATGCGACCTGTAGCCAATACACAATTACCATTGTGTATGGGCTGCGGTTATCCGCGCCTTCGCTTAGCGATTATGTTCCTTTTCAAACCACATTCATGTGTATTTTTTCCTTGATTTATACAAAATCACTGCAAAAATACAATGGTTTTACTACGTTACACTATTAAAAAAGAGGACTATTTATACACGTGCACCATAGTATTACAGGGGTTTTTCACACAAATACTGTTGATGATCTACCCTCAGCGCCACAATACAAAGGGGTCAAAATGGAAGCATATGGCTCCAACCCCTGTGTAGTGGCGGGTACTTGTAATTGCAAGCGCAGCTCTCATTAAAATCAGTGTAAGCTATGCCTTTATAAATCGTGGAAAAAATACATGACAAAACCAGCTTATGAGAATAGACACTAATTCAGGTCTACTTCAGTAATAAGAAACTTTAGAAATGTTAAGGACATTGCAGAAATAGAACATGTATAAGTAAACTGCTTCCACTCTGTACCCCTGTGTATTCCAGCACTGATAGCAGGTACTCAATCAACTGATCGGCCAGGGTCCTGAGCGGCAGACCCTAGCTGATCACCTATTTATGACCTATCCTGAGGATCGATCATCAATAGTATTTGCCTGGAAAACCCCTTTAATTAAAGTGCTCCAGTAGTTTTATTTTTGGTACAAGTTATGGGGTGTATTGAAGTACTATTGTGGATGTATTGGATTCTTATATTTCGTCATTTTATACATTTGTGTTGGTTCCTTTCCTTACGCTCTATTTATTTGTAGTGTTTGTTTTTCATTCTATATATTCGTGGTTGCTAATAAATACATACTTTTTTCAGTTGTCTTAAAAAAAGTTGACCAGATTTTCTGGCAGCTTACCACCATGCATTGCCTTACAACTTTGGGCTGCTATTGAATGCTAAAGGTAAGAAGTAATTTTTAATGTACACATAGAGAAAAAATGAAGTCTAACATCACTTTCAGCGATGTTTGTACTTTTAGTAGATTTCTTGCCATATACATCATGCACTTGGAAATCTTTATTTTCAAAGTGTTTCAGTTCCCCCAGAATAATTCTAGCAGGTAAATTCAATATGTGAGCATTTCCATGACAATCACCATAAAACCACAGAAATTGTGAACTCCACTTCCTCTCTCTTTCAGCATTAATTCATTAGTGCTCTTTTCAGTGTGCAATGACTTGTTTCTTTTATTTCTTTATTCTATTTTTATTTATTTATTTTTTGTTATGTGTTCTTTTATGTGCTACATTCACTTTGCAGACGCACAGAACACCTTTCAGTGCTTATAAAACTCTTCTTGCTCCCAAGTGGGATTTAAAAAGCACCTTTGCCATTTTACCGTGCACTTCTGCAAGGCTCAATGTCAGAAAAGAACATTTTGTGCTGTGCATATGGTAAAAAGAGAGACACTAAATACAAAGGGTAGTTTACTTCGTCTGATAAACCTGTTTTAAGATTTACTTCATTTTCTCTTTTTGCTTTTCTCACTGACATATTTCTATATTGAGTTGAATACTAAATGTATGTGTGTCACATTTGGTAGTTTCTATAGTTACTGCAGTTAGCAAAGCCTTTCTGCTTCTCTGCCTCTGACAGCTTAAAGGATTATTAAATCCATCAGAGTTTACAGCAAGTTAAAGGGGTGTCCAAATTCGGTATGCAGTTCATAAAGGATGTTTTTAGCTGTAAGTGACGGCCAGATATGAAGCAAGTCCAAACTGTCAAAAGATAATGCTACTTCACTCGCAGTCAACTTCACATTTTTAAAAGAGACAAAAGAAAAAAACTGTGCGGTTTTAAGCCCAAACTATAAAATGTGTATCGTTATTATCAACCAAAAGGTGCTCATATACATTTCACTAAAGTTGATGAAAACTAACAATATCAACCAAAATGGTTGTCCATTGGATGACCGTTAACAATGAATGATTGTTTCAGCTGACAAATAACAGTCAGCCGTCGTTTAGAAAGAAGTTGGCAACGTTTCCATTTTATCTCCAATGGATGAAAGATCTTTCATGGGGATAAAAGATTTTTCAAAGAAAGATCTTTCAGCCTCCAAAGATTTTCTGTGCACCAAAGACCTTTCTTTAAAAATTGTTTGTCCATCGCCAGGTGGCATTCAACATGTATGATCAGTTTATATGACTGCGGCAGCCAATATGGAATAAAATTTGTAAGTCTGAGTTTGTTCACCCATCATCACTCCACAGTTGTGGTTGTTCAATCATCAATCTACTTCTATCTCATTTGTACTGCCTCCTGACATGTAGAGGCACACGGAAAGTCAACAAACATTGTATTAGCTATCCAAACAATATTTAGCCACAATGTTCAACTGACGGGAAATATAGTAACAATATCACTGAATAACTTGTTTCTTATTTTCACTTTGATGCAACAAAAGTTCTGAAGACCTATTTACATGTAGCAGTCGTCATAATGATGATTTTGTCTTCTAAATGCACAAAAAATGTAACAATAAACAATAATGATACAATTTTATTTTGTTCACTAAAATTGATAAAAAAAATTGAGTTACCATTAGTGGCATTGTATTAAAAGTAGCTTGTCTGACCTTTCGATTTCCGGCACATGTGCTGCTACGATTGAACTTGCTTTTGAAAATAGCAGCAAGTCTATGATTGTATAGATTAGTGTTTTATTGGTGTATGGTTTTTTTGTACAACATATCTAAAATGATTGGACAGCTGATACCTAAACTTATAACATGTTGGTTGTGTTGTATCAAATTTAGTTTCACTTTTTTAAAGTAAATAGTAAAAAGTATAGTTAAAATGAATACATATATACTGTATATTAAGGTCTTAGTCAGACGGGCGTTTTTAGCCGCGATTTGCGCATGCGCATGCGTCCGGCGATTTTATAAAACCATTGCAATGGTATCGGACACATGAGCGCTTTTTATGCGCTCGTCCGATAAATTATAGAACAGAAATCGCAGATCGCACCTATCTGCGATCTGCGATTCCTGTTCTCTTCTCTATATGCGCTCAATGGGGCCGGCGGCAGCAGCGCCGACCCCATTGAGAACATATAGAAGACAAATCATTCTTCTCTGCCACAGCTGTAACAGCTGTGACAGGGAAGAACAATGTTTGCCCATTGAATTCAATGGAGCCGGCAATACAGTCGCTCCATTGAAAGCAATGGGCTGCCGGCGTGCGCGGGGTGAATTGTCGGGAAGGGCTTAAATATATAAGCCCTTCCCTGCAATTCATCCAGAAATGTGTTAAAATAACCTGTGATTTCCGCTCATGTGCGTGTAAGAATCATTTTACATTGCATGCTATGGACGGACATAGTTGCGGAATTTGCGGCAGGCGTCTGGCCACGAATTCCACAGCAAAAATCCTTCCGTGTACATTGGGCCTAAATCATGTAATGTTTTTGCATCTTCTCAATTGTAAAACTATTTTTGGCTGGAACATTTCCATAGGTCTTCTATAGCTCAATCAATCATGTTTTGCAACACAGAATGACATATAGACCAGTCTTTAAAGATGGTTTAGACTACCCCTTACCCATAATACACTGAATTCATATTAGTACTTAGAAATATTTATTAGGAAACAAGGGAGTGGGTAAATGGCCCAAGGGTCATAGAAAGGAAATGAAGTGGGAAAAAGAATTTCAGACCTTGTCTTGAGTAGTGCTATAATGTTGGGCCCTTCTTTAATCTTTGTTATAGGGCACCCTCTGTTCTAAGTATACCATTGTGTATAAGGGTTAATTTTAAGCCAAGGTGTTATGGTAACTGACAGTTTTAATTTTCTTGCACCAGCTTTTCAGTGGCCTACATTCAGAACCATATATGCAACCTAAATGTGCTGAACTTATAACGGTTCGCATGTTTTTCTGTGCACCACCACATATGTTTCTACCAATATCATGCTGTGTTTTTGCTTCCTAACCACTCTACAGAGACTGCTCATTCAAATCTCCTGTGGCCATACATCTGCAGACAATAGAACACGTGTTAAGAGGGGCACTTATTTTAGCACTCCATGAAGTATCTACGGTATGACTGCAACTATTGTGCCTTCTGGAATAGCCCTTTTAATGATGAATGTGCTGAACACTCCTGCTGTATAGATGGGTAGGTACCACTGTTCACATCTTATGTGTTCACATGTGTTAGAATCTTTATTTTATGCATATAGTATTTCTTAAATTTCTATTACTATGATTTCTCCTTCTCCTCCTATATTCTAAGCTTAACTGGAAATGCATAATGCATTTAATGTAATATCAGAAAGTTACTGTAAAGAGAAATGTGTGCCTGTTACGGTCACAATATTAATATGTTATGCTAAATGTTGCCATATATAACACATAATACCACAAAGCCCTGGCTTCAGTTCTCTGACTTGTTGTAACTTGCCTGGAAAAATGAGGTAACCTAATGAGTCAACTTGTATCACTCTGCAGAACTTTATTCTGTGAAAGTCGAAAGTACATTGGGACTTCTGCTTTTTTTGGCTGTGTGTTTATCTATTCAGCTAGCTATATAATTCTGTTTAATCACAAACCAACAGGTCATATTCTCACAAAGTCCTCTGAACTGTAATCTTCTACCAGTAAATTGCTCTACTAGGCAATAATTCTTTGATAAACGATAAATGTAACTTATTCTTTGTCAGTGACAACAGAATAGGGACCTCGTGTTTGTAAAGAACTGCTTGTTTGTAGGAAGTCCACTGAAATACATCCACATCGTAACATAAAAACATTGCTGGCCTAGTATTTCATCAAGGGCAGATAAACAACAGGAGATCCAGCACTGGTTTGAATCATCATATTAAAAACATGCAAAACATCTGGATTGCCAGTGCCAATATGGCGTTTCCTCCCTGCACCATCACCATTTGTGGATCCAACTTCCGTTATATCACGGTAAGCTGCAATATCTGATTCTTCCCTTTTTGTGCTTAGTATGTGATGAAAGTAAACCACAAATATTATAATGTGTGCTTTTATGTACTGCATCTTTTAAGTATCTTTTTCTGTGTTTATCAAACCTAATATACAAGTATATCATACTAAAAGGGGTATTACAACCTGAAGCATTTATCATATATCTAATCATTCAACTATTTGATTGTTAGGACTCCTGCTGATTGCCAGAATGGAATTCTTGAGCCTTGCCTCTGATTGCCTGTATTCTGATCACTGTAGTCACAAGACTTCGGCTAAGAGGAGTCTGAATGAAGCAGCGATTGAACATATTCCCTGCCACTCTATTCAAAGTCTATAGTTCTGACAGTAAGAGTTGAGTGTCAGTGCCATAGACTTTGTCATAAACACCCAGAAGTTGGATCCCGCGGATCTACCATGTAACACCTATCTCATAGATAGGTGATGAATACTTTAGGTTGAAATATAACTTTAAAAGGATATCTCAGCTTTAGCAAATAAGTGTTATGCATTGTATTCTGTATCAGTTCCTCACAGTTTTCCATAATTCTTCTTGCTAGCGTTCAGTAGGGACCTTTATTGTATAGGGAATAAAAATCAGTCCTGCACATGGAATAGACACACAGGTCCACTGCTTGTTACCAGACACAGCCCTGATACCTGTGCTAGAGTCTAGAGATGAGCGAACACCAAAATGTTCGGGTGCTCGTTATTCGGAACGAAATTCCCGCGATGCTCGAGGGTTCGTTTCGAACAACGAACCCCATTGAAGTCAATGGGCGACCAGAGCATTTTTGTATTTCGCCGATGCTCGCTAAGGTTTTCATGTGTGAAAATCTGGGCAATTCAACAAAGTGATGGGAACGACACAGCAACGGATAGGGCAGGCGAGGGGCTACATGTTGGGCTGCATCTCAAGTTCTCAGGTCCCACTATTAAGCCACAATACCGGCAAGAGTGGGCCCCCCCCCCTCCCAACAACTTTTACTTCTGAAAAGCCCTCATTAGCATGGCATACCTTTGCTAAGCACCACACTACCTCCAACAAAGCACAATCACTGCCTGCATGACACTCCACTGACACTTCTCCTGGGTTACATGCTGCCCAACCGCCCCCCCTCCCCCCCACAGCGCACACCAAAGTGTCCCTGGGCAGCCTTCAGCTGCCCTCATGCCACACCACGCTTATGTCTATTTAGAATTGCGTCTGCCATGACGAGGGACCGCAGGCACACACTGCAGAGGTTGGCACGGCTAGGCAGCGACCCTCTTTAAAAGTGGCGGAGCGATAGCCCACAATGCTGTACAGAAGCAATGAGAAATAGAATCCTGTGCCACCGCCATCAGGAGCTGCACACGTGGGCATAGCAATGGGGAACCTATGTGCCACACACTATTCATTCTGTCAAGGTGTCTGCATGCCCCAGTCAGACCGGGCTTTTTAATTCATAGACACAGGCAGGTACAACTCCCTATTGTGAAGTCCCTGTCGACCCACAGCATGGGTGGCTCCCTGGAACCCACCGGCGGTACACAGAAATATCCCATTGCATTGCCCAACACAGCTGAGGTAGTAATGTCGTGCTTAATGCAGGTGGGCTTCGGCCCACACTGCATGCCCCAGTCTGACTGGGGTTCTTTATAAGTGTACAGATGTAGTAAAAACTCCGTGTGCACCTACAGCATGGGTGGGTGCCAGGAAGCCACCGGCGGTACATAGAAATATCCCATTGCATTGCCCAACACAGCTGAGGTAGTAATGTTGTGCTTAACCCTTTCCAATCCAATTTGTATATGGTTTTCCTAGGGGGCTTACTCTTTTTCTGCCGTTATACAACGGCGCTATATGCTGGCTAAAGCCAGTACTGCATGAGCTGACACGTAGGATAGGCTCCGACAGCAGAGAGGCTGGCAATATACAGTAAGAGAACCCCGACGGACGTCTACCAACAACGGAGCTGTACAGCCTTAAACCCTAATGTCTTCACAGGTCACACAGTGGACTGGAAAGGGTTAATGCAGGTGGGTTTCGGCCCACACTGCATGCCCCAGTCAGACTGGGTTTCATTATAAGTGGAAACAGATGCATTTATAATTCCCTGTGGACCCACAGCATGGGTGGGTGCCAGGAAGCCACCGGCGGTACATAGAAATATCCCATTGCATTGCCCAACACAGCTGAGGTAGTAATGTCGTGCGTAATACAGGTGGGCTTCGGCCCACACTGCATGCCCCAGTCAGACTGGGGTTCTTTAGAAGTGTACAGATGTATTAAAAACTCCGTGTGCACCTACAGCATGGGTGGCTCCCTGGAACCCACCGGCGGTACATAAAAATATCCCATTGCATTGCCCAACACAGCTGAGGTAGTAATGTCGTGCTTAATGCAGGTGGGCTTCGGCCCACACTGCATGCCCCAGTCAGACTGGGGTTCTTTACAAGTGGACACATGTAGGTTAAACTCCCTGTGGACCCACTGCCTGGGTGGGTGCCAGGAAGCCACCGGCGGTACATAGAAATATCCCATTGCATTGCCCAACACAGCTGAGGTAGTAATGTCGTGCGTAATACAGGTGGGCTTCGGCCCACACTGCATGCCCCAGTCAGACGGGTTCTTTAGAAGTGTACAGATGTATTAAAAACTCAGTGTGCACCTACAGCATGGGTGGCTCCCTGGAACCCACCGGCGGTACATAAAAATATCCCATTGCATTGCCCAACACAGCTGAGGTAACGTCAGCTGTAATGCAGGTGGGCTAAAAATTAATTTGATTACACTGTAGGCGAGGGCCCACAAAAATTGCTGTATCAACAGTACTAATGTACATCCCAAAAATTGGCCATGGCCAGCCAAGAGGGCAGGTGAAACCCATTAATCGCTTTGGTTAATGTGGCTTAAGTGGTAACTAGGCCTGGAGGCAGCCCAGTGTAACGAAAAATTGGTTCAAGTTAAAGTTCCAATGCTTTTAAGCGCATTGAAACTTATAAAAATTGTTCTGAAAAATTATTTGAGTGAGCCTTGTGGCCCTAAGAAAAATTGCCCGTTCAGCGTGATTACGTGAGGTTTCAGGAGGAGGAGCAGGAGGAGGAGGAGGAGGAATATTAGACACAGATTGATGAAGCAGAAATGTCCCCGTTTTGGATGGTGAGAGAGAACGTAGCTTCCATCCGCGGGTGCAGCCTACGTATTGCTTACGTATCGCTGCTGTCCGCTGGTGGAGAACAGAAGTCTGGGGAAATCCAGCCTTTGTTCATCTTGATGAGTGTTAGCCTGTCGGCACTGTCGGTTGACAAGCGGCTACGCTTATCTGTGATGATTCCCCCAGCCGCACTAAACACCCTCTCCGACAAGACGCTAGCCGCAGGACAAGCAAGCACCTCCAGGGCATACAGCGCGAGTTCAGGCAACGTGTACAGCTTCGACACCCAGTAGTTGTAGGGGGCAGAGGCGTCACCAAGGATGGTCGTGCGATCCGCTACGTACTCCCTCACCATCCTTTTACAGTGCTCCCGCCGACTCAGCCGTGACTGGGGAGCGGTGACACAGTCTTGGTGGGGAGCCATAAAGCTGGCCAGGCCCTTAAAGACTGTTGCACAGCCTGGGATGTACATGCTGCTCGATCTACGCACATCCCCTGCTACCTTGCCCTCGGTACTGCGCCTTCTGCCACTAGCGCTGTCGGCTGGGAATTTTACCATCAGCTTGTCCGCAAGGGTCCTGTGGTATAGCAACACTCTCGAACCCCTTTCCTCTTCGGGAATCAGAGTGGGCAGGTTCTCCTTATACCGTGGATCGAGCAGTGTGTACACCCAGTAATCCGTAGTGGCCAGAATGCGTGCAACGCGAGGGTCACGAGAAAGGCATCCTAACATGAAGTCAGCCATGTGTGCCAGGGTACCTGTACGCAACACATGGCTGTCTTCACTAGGAAGATCACTTTCAGGATCCTCCTCCTCCTCCTCCTCCTCCTCAGGCCATACACGCTGAAAGGATGACAGGCAATCAGCCGGTGTACCGTCAGCAGCGGGCCAAGCTGTCTCTTCCCCCTCCTCCTCATCCTCCTCATGCTCCTCCTCCTCCTCCTGTACGCGCTGAGAAATAGACAGGAGGGTGCCCTGACTATCCAGCGGCATGCTGTCTTCCCCCGCCCCCGTTTCCGAGCGCAAAGCAGCTGCCTTTATGGTTTGCAGGGAATTTCTCAAGATGCATAGCAGAGGAATGGTGACGCTAATGATTGTAGCATCGCCGCTCACCACCTGGGTAGACTCCTCAAAATTACCAAGGACATGGCAGATGTCTGCCAACCAGGCCCACTCTTCTGAAAGGAATTGAGGAGGCTGACTCCCACTGCGCCGCCCATGTTGGAGTTGGTATTCGACTATAGCTCTACGTTGTTCATAGAGCCTGGCCAACATGTGGAGCGTAGAGTTCCACCGTGTGGGCACGTCGCACAGCAGTCGGTGCACTGGCAGCTTAAAGTGATGTTGCAGGGTGCGCAGGGTGGCAGCGTCCGTGTGGGACTTGCGGAAATGTGCGCAGAGCCGGCGCGCCTTTACGAGCAGGTCTGACAAGCGTGGGTAGCTTTTCAGAAACCGCTGAACCACCAAATTAAAGACGTGGGCCAGGCATGGCACGTGCGTGAGGCTGCCGAGCTGCAGAGCCGCCACCAGGTTACGGCCGTTGTCACACACGACCATGCCCGGTTGGAGGCTCAGCGGCGCAAGCCAGCGGTCGGTCTGCTGTGTCAGACCCTGCAGCAGTTCGTGGGCCGTGTGCCTCTTCTCTCCTAAGCTGAGTAGTTTCAGCACGGCCTGCTGACGCTTGCCCACCGCTGTGCTGCCACACCGCGCGACACCGACTGCTGGCGACATGCTGCTGCTAACACATCTTGATTGCGAGACAGAGGAGGAGGAGGAGGAGGAGGAGGAGGGTGCTTTAGTGGAGGAAGCATACACCGCCGCAGATACCACCACCGAGCTGGGGCCCGCAATTCTGGGGGTGGGTAGGACGTGAGCGGTCCCAGGCTCTGACTCTGTCCCAGCCTCCACTAAATTCACCCAATGTGCCGTCAGGGAGATGTAGTGGCCCTGCCCGCCTGTGCTTGTCCACGTGTCCGTAGTTAAGTGGACCGTGGCAGTAACCGCGTTGGTGAGGGCGCGTACAATGTTGCGGGAGACGTGGTCGTGCAGGGCTGGGACGGCACATCGGGAAAAGTAGTGGCGACTGGGAACTGAATAGCGCGGGGCCGCCGCCTCCATGATACTTTTGAAGGACTCCGTTTCCACAACCCTATACGGCAGCATCTCAAGGCTGATGAATTTTGCTATGCGGACGGTTAACGTTTGAGCGTGCGGGTGCGTGGCGGCGTACTTGCGCTTGCGCTCCAACAGTTGCGCAAGCGACGGCTGGACGGTGCGCTGAACTACACTGCTGGATGGGGCCGAGGACAGCGGAGGTGAGGGTGTGGGTGCAGGCCAGGAGACGGTAGTGCCTGTGTCCTGAGAGGGGGGTTGCATCTCAGTGGCAGGTTGGGGCACAGGGGGAGAGGCAGGGGTGCAAACCGGAGGCGCTGAACGGCCTTCGTCCCACCTTGCGGGGTGCTTGGCCATCATATGTCTGCGCATGGTGGTGGTGGTGAGGTTGTTGGTGTTGGCTCCCCGGCTGAGCTTTGCGCGACAAAGGTTGCACACCACTGTTCGTCGGTCGTCAGGCGTCTCTGTGAAAAACTGCCAGACCTTAGAGCACCTCGGCCTCTGCAGGGTGGCATGGCGCGAGGGGGCGCTTTGGGAAACACTTGGTGGATTATTCGGTCTGGCCCTTCCTCTACCCCTGGCCACCGCACTGCCTCTTGCAACCTGCCCTGCTGATGCCCTTGACTCCCCCTCTGAAGACCTGTCCTCCTGAGTAAGCGTTGCACACCAGGTGGGGTCAGTCACCTCATCGTCCTGCTGCTCTTCCTCCGAATCCTCTGTGCGCTGCTCCCTCGGACTTACTGCCCTTACTACTACCTCACTGCAAGACAACTGTGTCTGATCGTCATCGTCCTCCTCACCCACAGAAAGTTGTTGAGACAGTTGGCGGAAGTCCCCAGCCTCTTCCCCCGGACCCCGGGAACTTTCGAATGGTTGGGCATCAGTGACGATAAACTCCTCTGGTGGGAGAGGAACCGCTGCTGCCCAATCTAAGCAGGGGCCCGAGAACAGTTCCTGGGAGTGTTCCCGCTCCTGAGCAGGTGTTATTGTAGTGGAGTGAGGAGGCTGGGAGGAAGGAGGAGCAGCAGACAGAGGATTCGGATTGGCAGCAGTGGACGGCGCAGAACTGCGGGTAGACGATAGGTTGCTCGAAGCACTTTCTGCCATCCAGGACAGGACCTGCTCACACTGCTCATTTTCTAATAACCGTCTCCCGCGTGGACCCATTAATTGGGCGATGAATGTGGGGACGCCAGAAACGTGCCTCTCTCCTAATCGCGCAGCAGTCGGCTGCGACACACCGGGATCAGGAGCTCGGGCTGTGCCCACACCCTGACTTGGCCCTCCGCGTCCTCGGCTGCGTCCTCTAGGCCTACCCCTACCCCTCAGCATGCTGTATTACCAGTGATTTGATTTCACAGGCAGGAAATAAATTGGCGCAAGACTGCAGGCCAAATATAATTTTTGCCCTTTTTGGAAAACGAAAGGCCCCACTGCCTCTAGTGAATGAATAATCTAAGTTTAATAACTGTGCTGTGTCCCTGCTAATGTGTCACAGAACGTGAGGGTAGCAGAGTTATTATAACTCTGGCAGAGCAGGTATTTTTTTCCCAATTAAGGAAAGCAAATGGCGAAGCCAGCAGTAAAGCGTAGCTGGGTGCGTCTGATTTAGCAATGTTGTTCACGCAGCTCACACGTGTCCACAGCCCTTAGGACGGACAGAGGCTGGACAAATAGATTTGTTTTCAGTTTTTTTCCACCAAAAGGACCCACTGCGTATATTCAATGAACATGAGAAGTTTAATAACTGTGCTGTGTCCCTGCTAATGTGTCACAGAACTTGAGGGTAGCAGAGTTATTATAACTCTGGCAGAGCAGGTATTTTTTTCCCAATTAAGGAAAGCAAATGGCGAAGCCAGCAGTAAAGCGTAGCTGGGTGCGTCTGATTTAGCAATGTTGTTCACGCAGCTCACACGTGTCCACAGCCCTTAGGACGGACAGAGGCTGGACAAATAGATTTGTTTTCAGTTTTTTTCCACCAAAAGGCAGCACTGCGTATATTCAATGAACATGAGAAGTTTAATAACTGTGCTGTGTCCCTGCTTATGTGTCACAGAACGTGAGGGTAGCAGAGTTATTATAACTCTGGCAGAGCAGGTATTTTTTTCCCAATTAAGGAAAGCAAATGGCGAAGCCAGCAGTAAAGCGTAGCTGGGTGCGTCTGATTTTTACAGGTTGCAGATGCAGCTCACACGTGTCCACCGGCGTTAGGCCGGACAGAGGCAGGACAAATTTAATTATTTTCCGTTTTTTGGCACCAAAAGGCAGCACTGCGTATATTCAATGAATAACAACTGTGTTGTCGCCCTGCCTATACAATTCTTTCCCTGCAGTATCAATGGAGGGTGCAATGCTCTGCAGAGGCGATTTTGAGAAGCAAAAAAAAATGCAGCACAGCTAACAGCAGCCTGGACAGTACTGCACACGGATAAATATGGCCCTAGAAAGGACCGTTGAGGTTCTTGAAGGCTACACTCACTCCTAACACTCTCCCTGCCTATGCAGCACTTCTGTCCCTAATGCCGGGTGCAACGCTCTGCACTGCCGATTTTGAGAAAAAAAAAATTTGCCACTGCTAACAGCAGCCAACACACAGCTATCAGTGGCCCTAATAAGGACCTTTGGGGGGTCTTGAAGCCTACACTAACTACCAATTCTTTCCCTACAGCAGCTCCGGTACAAACAGCACTGTCCCTCATCTAACTCACACCGCATCTGAGGCGAACCGCGGGAGGGGCCGACTTTTATGTTCGGGTGACACCTGATCTTCCCAGCCACTCACAGCAGGGGGGTGGTATAGGGCTTGAACGTCACAGGGGGAAGTTGTAATGCCTTCCCTGTCTTTCAATTGGCCAGAAAAGCGCGCTAACGTCTCAGGGAAGGAAGTGAAAATAACCAGAACACCGCATGGTGTTCGTTACGAATAACGAACATCCCGAACACCCTAATATTCGCACGAATATCAAGCTCGGAAGAACACGTTCGCTCATCTCTACTAGAGTCTATTAAATGACCTCGATATATCCATTTAAAGTAAACAATGAAGATTCCCTTTAACCACTTTCCCTCCTGTGACGTACATTTACATCACAGAGGTCCAAGATAGGAATGACGGGGGCAGGGCCTGCTCCATACCCAATGGGTGCTGGCTGTTTCTGACAGCTGATACCTGCCTCAAACAGCTGTGGTTGGAGATAGTTTCAATTGTGGCTTACATGCATGATCAATCCTGACCGTGGAATGTAAAATGTCAGCTGGAAGGGGGTACAACCCTTTCAACTCACCATTAAACCTCCCCCCATGATGCAATTGCAGAATGCCGGTGGCTGCCATGGCAGCCTTGGGCCTAGTGAAAACTGGAAAAATATCTGTCTGAGCGGATTTAGTAAATCTTGCACTGAGCAGGGGGTTGGACCCGATGACCCTGCAGGTCTCTTCCAACTCTACCATTCTAGGATTCTATGTATTTAACCTTAATAAAACCTGCTTGTGGCAAGGCTTAACGTGTAAACCTGAAAAATACAATAAACTGTGATATTGAAGTATTGCCCTATATTGAAGAAGTGATCAAACAAACGCAAGTTCAAGTCCCCTAAAATGACTAAAAACTGTAAATTGTAAATGAAATAAAATTTTTAAGTAGTAAAACATGAAGAACTAGAAATATAGTAGAATTGTAATAGTTCAGACTCATAGAATGAATTTAACATGTCATTTTTACTGCACTATGAATTGTTGCAAAAGCAAAGCCCTTCAAAAAATGTCACATTTGCATTTTTTACCATTTCACCCAACTTAAAAATTATGAAAACATAAAAAACTTATAGCTTTTCAAACCCAGGGATGAAAAAAATGAAAATGAAAACAAAAAAAAAAGTCTGGTAATTAAAGGGTAAAATGAAGGCAAGCAGAGGTTATGGTAACCTCGAGGAATCAATGCACAAAAAAATTGTACAACTTTTGATTATGCAAAGAACAAGTTTTGTTGGCTGAAACTGTTAAAGCCCTCTAAATATTTGGCTCCAATAAAATAATACATTTTTAATACAGATAATATGAAAAGTGAGAGAATTCATGTATTTTGCTATTCAATCTTACAATTGTGTTTCTAAAAAACTACAGGTTAAGTTATTCAAGACACAGCAAAAGTTCATTTCTTCCTCTTTCAGCAGAAATAAAGCTGTTCCAGTAAAGTCTTGACCCCTGATGCAATTTATATTGACACAGGCAGTGACCTACTTATCTTTTCCATTCATGCCCAGTGACCATGAGATAGGTGATAGGGAAACATGATCCTGTTGTAACTGCGCAATGTAGAAATCATTTGTAGCTGTGACATTATGCGTAATGCTATGGTGTCTGAACATACAGTATAACTGGAAATTGTCTTCATCTACAACTGCCAGCTGAGTATAGGCACGTAGCTCCATTTCTGACATTAAATAATGGTTTCCAAAGTATATTAGGAAATTTCTATAAAGCAATGTCCTACTGCTTAGAGAAGAAATTGTATGTAAAGTGTAATTACACATTTAACTCTATACACAAAAACTGGAACTCCTGATATACTTAAGTAACACCCAGAAAGCCATACTACAAAAACTAGAATAAAAGCAAAAGACTAACTAAACTATTATTTCAGCATGCTGTCAACGAAGGGTTTTCTGATAGACACGCTCTTTGTTGTCCAGTTGTAAACTATTGATAGTTTATTCTCAGGATGGGCTATTAGTTGTAAATCAGCAGGTGTCTGCCACCTGGGGTGCCCCTGATCTCTGGGCCGGTGTGCTTATAGTTTGAACTGATTTATGCAGGAAGCAGATATCTCCATTCCCACTGCAGTGGTCAGGCTTAGTATTGCAGGCAAAGTTCCCATTCACTTTAATGCCTGCAATACCAAGCCTGGCCATTACAGTGGGAATGGAGCTGTCCGCTTCCTGAAGATATTAGCTAATTACACAAGCTTACCAGCGCAGAGAACAGCCTATTGGTGACGATAGATCATCATTAGTTTACAACTGGACAACCCCTTTTAAGCTGATCACTGTTGATCAGCTGATATCTGTGTGTCTAGCTTCTTAAATCCCTGGCGACCAGCTGTTATTGCCAGAGAATTTGTGGCCAGTGACACATTTAATGCAAATGAATGACTGTCAGGGTAATACATGGATAGCCTAAATCTTTCTGAGTGGGAGCCATGTAGCAGCTTTAATATACAAAAGAAAAAAAACATCTCTGCATAGCACAGGATCGTTCAGTCGAGGCCGCCTTTTGGTCCCTTTATGGATCATCGTTCTACTTGCTTTCCTATCCTTGTCCGGCTGGGATCCATAAAGTATTATGGCAGAAATAGTGGAGTAGTTTGCCATTGTGTTCTCCACCCCTCCCCATTTATCTGGGCTTGGGACCGGCATGTAGCTAGCTATACGGCTGGGTTGGATTACTAATAAACTGGAAATAAAGAATAAGGTCAGCATTCACCTGTACAGGTTGCGCAAGCCATGCATGGTTTGGGACTTTTAAATATACTGTCATTTCCTTGCTTTGTAAGTAGTCTGTAGAAAGAGCCGATCCAGTGCAGAAACATGCTACCCAAATAAAGTTCTCTTCTGTATTCCTGGACTGGATCCTCCTTGGCAGCAGCACCATATCATCCTCTTTTTTTCCTGCTTAAGGGCGCCTACCCACTTGCGTTGCCGCGTGTTTTTTGCGCATTTTTTGCAGCCCTCCATTGACAATCATGGGTGCATTAAGAGAAAAATAAGGACACATATGCAACTGACAGTTCCTATGTGAAAAAACCCCACGAAACGGAAAAAAACCCCCAGATGGACAAGAACACATTCTATACTAATTGCTCTTGAGAAAAAACGCAAAACATCGCAGGAAAAAAATCGCAAGTGGGTAGGCACCCTTATTCTAATTTAGCAGCTTTGTGTTCTGGCTTACAGGGTGGATACTGTGTGGAAACCCCCTCTATGGTATCCATATGTCCCAATAAGGCATGTAGACAGTTGTGCTGTTGAAGTTCTCTTGTTGCAAAATTGTTGGATGAAAACCTATAAGAAGTATTCTGAATGCAATATTAGCTGAAGATTTTGCATGCTGGTAACCTTGTTCAAGAGTTTCAACCACATTTCTATTTGCTGATGGCTGACATGACAAATGATTGCAGGTGACATGTCGAATGCCCAATCTTCACCAATGTACCTTAGCCTAAAACATAATCTCGGTCACTGGTACCTAAAGCAAATAGGAATAATTTCATATGCTTGTTGTTTAATAGGAGCATCTGGGCCTTCAATAGTTAATGTTGCTGGTAAATATTACTAAATAACACAGAATAATAATAGCGGAATAAGTTGGGGCTATACAAAAAAAGATTATTATTATTATTAGAGCTTTGCGGTTGTAATTATATGATCAGTAACCAAAAATCAATTTATCTTTTTTGTAAAATCATATTTACTTAAAAAAAAAATGATAGAGACATTTAAGAAGGTATTATCAGTGGGGTCCAGGTGCTGAGGCCCATACTGAGCTTTAGAACTAAAATATAGACAAGCACCATGCACCTTCAGCTCGCATTAGCCTTCTTCACCAGTGCGAAACAAAGCAGTAGAACGCTGGTTCAGATCAAACTTTGTTAAAAGTTAAGTTCGGTGAGAACAAAATTTCGGGTGGTTTATGTCAGCTGAACTCACTAAAAGAAGAAGGAAAAAAGAGGGGAAGAGAAGAAGAAGAAAAAAGAAGGAAAATATCTTTCTTTTTCCTTATTTTTATCCTTTTTCCTTATTTTTCTTCATTAATTTTGCATTAGAGACAGCTCAAAAGTGCTTAGATACAATCCTAAGTGACCTAAGAGCGTTAAACAGGGTTTGTTTGGCTCACAGGCAGTGTTGTATAGCAGCTTTAGGGGTATTACTGAAGTCCTGGTTTGGCTTGAACTCATTTGGACCAAGCTGAACTGTTTGCTGAAATGCAGCGAACTGGCCAAAATTGAACTTTTCAAAAGTTCGGTCATTACCATTCTTCACTTTAAGTCATACAACTTGTTACAACCACCATTGGTTCAATTGGCCCAGCAATATTGTAAATCACCAATACTCCAGATAATATTGCCATAATGCTAATCATGCCAACAGGCTAGGTCTCTCAGTGACTCCTCTTATCTGTTTTATTGTCCCATTTTGTGAGTGATGACTTATTTTCACAGTTCACTTGAGTTCACGCTGCAAATTCTTGACATAAAAATTACCAGAAAGCCTAATGGAACCCTCAACAGTACAAATGTGAAGAGACCCATAGTAATAAGGCTTCAATAAACATTCTGCATACAGCTACATGTGGGTTTTGTGGGGACCATTATGTAAAAGGTTAAACATGATGTAACAAATGTGTATACTGTGATTTTCTCAGTAAGAGAAACCAGATAATCTTATAGATATGATACCTTTTACTGGCTAACAAAAGTACATGATGTTATAGCAAGCTTTCCAACCTTCTCAGGGTTCTTCCTCAGGCTTAACACATGAAAACCCCAAATGGCATACCACTTTATTTCATACCAAAAATAACTCTCAGAAGCCGCATACAAGAGGACAACTTGGGTTAAAGAGATTATGTTCATTTACTGCACATCAATAGGATCTTCGATAAATGTTTACTTTATGAAGATTAAACCCCATTTAATCATCAGAATGTCCTTTGCAACGCATGTCAACACATTGTTCATTATACTCTATGGGAAGCGGAGAAAAAACATACAGTATGAATATCCTACAGAAACAACAATTTACAAAAACACCTACAGGGAGTAGCATCATGTATATTGGCTAACCCCTCTTGGTAACCAAGAGCTTTGATGCCTAAATGTCCACATCAAAATTTCATATTTTCAAAACAATACATTCTAAGGCCTCGTTAAGACAAGCGCTTTTTTCGTGCTGCAAGCTGTGCACAGAATGTGCTTCTAATAGAGAACCAAAAGGGTTCCTATAGAAGCGCTCACATGAGAGAATGTTAGGCTCAAGAAACAGCGCGCACCTAACAAAGATAGAACATACTGCAGGTAACATGTAGCTCCGTGGTGAACACCAAAGATAGGACCTGACCTGTATTTGGTGTGATGTGCAGGAGTTTCCATTGACTCCCATGGAAGCAGCAGTTTATGTGCCCAGAAGCACATTTTAAATGTCCTGCTGTAAACTCCTGTTAGTCCTCGCAGGAATAAGGGGACTCCCCGAGGGTTCCCTTAATCCCCACTGGGACTAACAGGAACTTACAGTGGGACATTTGAAAATGTGCTTCTGGGCAGCAGATTTTAAATGTCCTGCTATAGACAGTGGGGTATTCCTCCAGCCCCGCTACTGTGCAATTTCTCAGCTCTGGGGATTAAACCATAGCCCCGCTCCGTCTCTTCCTGCTATAATCCTCCATAGCTCCGCTCACTCTCTGCTATGGGGAAATCCCGCAATCCTCTTCTTCTCTCTCCTCCTGGATCAGCTGCGCCTTTTAAAGCGCAGCTGCTCCAGTGAATGGGCGGTTTTAATGCGCATGAAGTTTGGGTCCTCTGTGTATAAAACATTGCCCATTCATGCGATTCTTACACACGCGAGTGGCAATCTTTTTTGTGCACCTATTGACGTGCAAAAAATCACTTGTCTGACCAAGCCCTGAGGGTTAATTTATTTTATCTGATGCCTATTTTTTATTTTTTGCGGCATAGATTGGGCTTTCTTATGGTACCTGATAGGGCCAGTATGTTTCAATTTTATTCTTTGCATTCAAAAGAATGAGCAAATATAGTATACATTTTTCTTAATTTTTCTTCATTTTTTCCCGTTTTCAATTTAATGTCATAAATTTGATAGAACAAATTTGATGGAAGATTTGGAAACAAAGATCTCCATTTTATTTTTTTGTTTTTCCAGTTATTATCCGGTAATTCGTCTCACTTTCACCGCTGTGTTCATCATTTTCATTGACAAAGCTGATCATTATAGCTCGACTTCATAAGAGTAGAATTAACAAAGTGCCTGACCAATCCCTTTATTAGCAAATGCTATACAATGAGATGTGCCACTAAAGTGCGGGATGTATATTTACATCCTAGTTGCATGGTGCATCAACAATTAGGACATACATATACAGATAATGGATGCAAAGGGCTTAACTAGCCTCTGTCAGACATATGATGTAAAATAACAGAATTATGCTTTCATGCTAAGGATAGATGTACTTTCAAAATCTGACATATTGAGAAACACAGTACCTTCACTCTCTATAAATATATAATTCTGTAAAAATATATTGAAGTGTCACCTGTTCCATTGCATGAGCTAAGTCCCAAGGTTTTACATCAATATGCCTTTTATTCCTGAACTGCAGCTGGAAGATTTCTCATATTGAAGTCTGTATGACAAGAAGTTGAGACGTGCAGGAATATGCAGACATAATGCAACATAGCATAGCTGCAGAGAGTGTAAAGACAACCAGAACTACATATTATGCTACCGTCCAACTAGCACTGTCCAGTTCCACCATGTATGCTTCTTTGAGATGAGAGGATTCCCCCCAGAGGACCACTTGTCAATATGAAAAGCTTATTCTTAGCATGCTAAATATTCATATACTTTGCCCTTTTAGTACCTAAATCATTTATTTGTATACGTTTTCTTCACTTTCCTTTTGTTGGCATGTTATATCAAAGGGAACTTATAGGTTCAGCAAGGTTTTGTAGTACACATCTCAGACATGTAAATGTAACTATCCTTAGGGTAAGGCTACAGTCATGTGAGTCACACAAAACTCGTGCAAATATGAACTCCATTCTTTTGAGCAGTATTGGGAGGGAAAAAGTCGCTGCATGTCCTATTTTTTCATGTCCCTCGTAACGCATCACCCATTGATTTCAATAGGACCTTATAGACATTGCATGGCTCACGCATGCTGTGCGATGTGCATGCGTGGATTCCCATTGAGATCAATGGGAAACACTTCCGATACTCTATCGCATGTGAAACTTGTGCAAGAGGAATTTCACAGAAGCAATGTGAAGCAGTTTTGCATAAAAAAACGCCTCGCATTCACGGGGAAAACACATGTTGACAAGCACGATATTGGCACAAGTTACTCAGCCCCGTATCACGCTCGCCCGTGTGTACGTAGGCTGAGTAAGAGGTTCAGTTCCATTCTGATACAAAATCATGCATTACATCCCACAAACCAGTCAATTGATTCTTCTCATGCCGACACATTACATCAACGACATTAGCATAGGCACTGGTGCAGTGTTGAACTGAAGTACATCGGGCCCACCAGGGAAATTGATTCAAATTGATTCTGAAGGCCCATCTTCCATCTGTATAAAACCAATGCATGTTCCTTTGTGGTTTTGAACCATCAATAATATAAGAGTGCTCTCTGAAGCATAGCTCTCCTTCTACGTTGCTTAGATGTTTAAAAAAAACGGATAAATACTACAAAGTTGCTAAATTGCAATAAGCGGAATATATATACTGGTTAGAGCTCTTATAGAGGGGTTGTATGATTACCTGCAATGAAATATGTGAGCAATGCAGAAGAAATGAAATAGAAAAAAATGGGGACCTAATGGAGATAAGATAATGGTTTCCTTTAATGAAAAATAATATGGCCTTGCGCAACCAGGAAGGCTAGGAAAAAGAATTTTCTTCAGAACGTACTCCACACCCATGAACCATGTATATTAAAGATGTTTTATTGACGAATGCTTCAATAAATGTTCTTCCCTAATATATGAGGTTCCTGCGTGTGGAACGCAGTCTAGAGGAAATGCTACCTTTTTCCACTTTCTGGTTATGTCACTTTGATCTTCTCATCAATAGCCAATTGGCTAGTATTGAGATGAAGCAGAGATGGCTGCACTCAGGGAGTATTCTACCTGACTGATTTGGCTATTGATGGTGTAATGTTTTTGCACAGCCTGTCCTGCTGAGCACCTCAGCTTTTAGTTGATTTTATCTGTCTAAATTACCTGTACACAAACATACTGTTCCTATGTAATGGCTGTCAGGGAAAGAGAGGGCTGGACCCCGACCAATCCTGCTTCTGTTGCCAATTTTTCACACATCGACTACTTCGAGTGCTCTTGCTACTATGACTGCTTGTCACGGCAGGGCCTCAATCAATCACTCTAGTGGGGCTGCAAGCGCAGAGTCGTTAGAGGTGGATATGTACCCAGCTTTCCCAGCCTCCTGCATGCATGCAGAACTAAAGCTTAAATCACCCCCTGGACCAGTCTAATGCCTCCAGCTCTCTGCAATAACCACTCACTCGCTGCCATCACTAGTTTTTAAACGTAAGCTGGAAACCAGACAATGAATTCTGAACACAATCTTCGAAGTTATGGTTCTTTTTAAAATAGACAAGACTTGACTAATAAATTGCAGATTTATTCTAAAAAAGACTAGTGGTGCTAAATATTTATAAGTATACAAAAATATACAGAAAAAGATGTTACAATGGTGGTAAGGTTTACAGGCATGCACAACAAACAATATTTAAAATAAAATATGGAGAGAATACAGAAAGATACCGGATTTGGTATATTTGTCCAAAGGTTCTGTTTGTGCGGAGTCACTGAAGCAAATGGGAAAGCCTTACGCTGTAACATATCTCCAAAGTCTGACAATAGGGATACGTTGAGCCCAAAGTTATAAAGGATTTCCTAGAACACACCTCCCCCCACCACCTCTGAGGTCATTTATAGAGGGGTGGGTTAGATGTGTACAACCTCTGAAAAACAGTAATTCCCAATTTTGGCCATATCGCGCAAGAGAACCTCCAATCGGGAATATATACCAGCGCATATTTCCTGTTCATGATTTTATCTATTCAGCGATATCAATCATGACACGTAAATTATAACCAGGTACGTGGATATGCCTTTTGGGGGGTGTTCTGGGGCCCGTACCTCAATGTGTGTAGATGCATTTTAATTGGCTGGCCCACCCAGTTCCGAAGGTATAATTCATATTCGCACAACCAGTAATCCTTATTAAAATATTTTCTTCTGATTTGAATCTTGGAGGATGTCTGGGAAATACCTGAGGTGTCAAACCTTCCTGGCAAGGGGTAATTAATATCCCCCTGTCCTTGGCTAATTTTACTGCCATCATGATCAAAGATGTCCTGAAGCCAAATGCATATCAAAGACCTCTCAGATATGAGGGGGAGGAAGAGGAGATTAAAAATATTGAGGAGTTCCGCTTTCCCAGTATCCTGAGCAGCAGCTGATGGACAGTTCGGTGACACTTTATCAATATCATTATACCACAAGGGCTCTGCTTTTTCAGTAACTAATGCCAAATATAGCATACACACAACACTGTTATAAACTATACATATAAATAATGCTGCCGTGTACTGTGTATATGTAACTCAGCTATATACTGTATATATAGGGAAACCACAAAATGTATAGCGTGTGATATATACGTTCTTTTTTTGATAATAGAGACAATTCAGAAAAAAAGTCTGCGCTCATAAGAACAGTGTAATGATCAAAAAAGTTACTTACTTAGAAGAGGGGGATCAATTGCCCATAGAAACGCCCTCTAAAGTATGAAGTCAAAGTAGGTCCAAGTGATAAAGTGTTGAGAAACAGAAAAGTACAGGGTAGGTTTGCAAAACATTTCGGTAATGGAAGGTCAGTATGGTTATGCTTGACAAAGGTGACCTTTCATCAGCGTAATACAATGCTGAACTACCTTGTACTTTTAAAAATTTAATTTTCTGTTTTTCTCAATACTTTATCGCTTGGACCTACTTTGACTTCATACTTTAGAAGGGATTTCTATGGGCAATAGGGTATTATTATATCTTGATGCCACCAGGAAGTACTGGTGAAGACACGACTGACTGCTTGGTGACGCCCCTTAAAGCTCATTGGCTGCAGAGAAGGCCTGGTTGCAGGTCCTGGTGGGTAAGTATAATTATCCCATCCCCTGTTAATACTGTTTAATGCTCCTACGTTTTCATCCCCAGCCCTCTAATCTCCGCGCCTGGTCTCCCCTCACGTCTCCCCGTCTCTTAATACTGCTCCCCACGCCTGGCTGTTAATAGTGCTCCCTGTGCCAGCATGTCCCCTCCCGCCTCCTGGCTGTTAAAACTGCTCCCAACGCCTGCACTTTGTTGGCCAGCCCTCTAATTTTCAACAGTATTTACAACTAGTAATGCAAGGCTAAAAGGAAAATCATCCCTAACCCTAACCATCCATGGCAGGCAACAATCACTGCATACTGTGCTGCTAGGACCTTTGCGACGTCAGCCAATCAGGAGCTAGGGGTGTGACAGGGGCGTTCCTGCATCCAGGTCCTGTCAAATCCCTAGCTAACCGGTGGTGACAAGGTACAATAATACCAGGTAATAGATCCCCCTCTTCTAAGTAAGTAACTTTTTTGATTATTACATTTTACTTATGAGCGAAGACGTTTTGCTGAATTGTCACAATTTCTTCAATCTCTGAAACCACTGTTTTTGGACCGATCCTTTACGCTCTCCTAAACCAAGGATGCACTGGGTGCATAATAAGTGTATCACCCTGCTACTTACCAGGATCCAAGGTGTGATGGCTATCCTTACATTAGGTTAGCCATCTACACCAGGTGAGTCCCTTTTTACTTTGTCCAGACATCCATATTGTTTTCACACTAGGCGCTATCCTCCTGATTTTTATCTTCTCTTTATTTGACAATGGAAGTCAATGGGTTACATACACTCCTGTATGTTTCCACAGTGGCATGCACTGCACCCTTTCATCAGAAGTATATTTCAGGGAAGTGGATCCAGCGGGAAGGAGAAGGAATGTTGTAGTGTCCAATGATACCCAGGCTGTTTCTTCAGAAAGCATAGACACTTTATTGTACGGTACATCTATGTGTTTAATTGGAATCATTTCCTAAGGACCGGACCAACAATAAAAAAAACCATTCTGTCTTATACAATCCATACAAAGACATTCCTTCGTTATCTAAAAACAAACTGATTGGTTACATTCCACTACAGTATTACACAGGCACAATTACTCTTTAATACTACAATTACTGTCTCATCTCCTGACTAAAATAAGCAACACCTGCCTTCTTATTTGCATTAAGTCTTTCTTATCCAAACTCCAGCTACCACAGTATAAGTTATTTATATTTCTCATATCTTTTGATTCCACCTCTAGCTTTGGCTCAAAAAACTGCACGAAAAACCTTGAAAAATAAAAGTGTGCAACCACCTTTAAATCGAGGTCAACATGATAGCCATCAGTTTTCCCCACTTCTGCCTTCGCTTGTAGAAGAATGGTTAGTTCTTGTAGAAGAGCTACTCCATTAATAGGGATAGAATATTGAATTGTTGTACTTGCTTCTCACCAATATATGAGGGGAAGTCAAAAATTATCCGCACTCCAGTTATATTAAAACTTCTGTTGGCCGCACAGGTTTATCAATGCTTTCCGTTGAAGGTTGCCGTCTCTCCAGTCACTGCTGTGCAGGTTTAAAAGTGTTATGTATAAGCGAAGGTGCAATATTTGTCATTTTCCTGATGTATATGTTCAATCTTATATGATGATCTATAAATAAATAATAGGAATGTCTGAAAGTACACTATTTGACATGAATATGATTGGAGAGGAATGCTGGTATTCAGTACCATTGAATGTACTTTTCTAAGATAGAGACTTACTTATAAAATACACTGCAGGGACCAACTGCCCTACATTATTACAGTCAGGCAAGTTTTAGAGATTATATATAAATCCTTCCTATGGATTAAGTCACCATAGCAACCGAAGCCACATTTCACTTATCAGAAACTGTGAGAAATATAAGAACTTTGTGGGATAAAGGGAATAGTCCACTTTCCTTCATAGCTAGAACTGCAATGTCTGTTGTGTGGATAAACATAAAATGCCAAGTCTGTAGGCTAGTTTTATAGTAATAAACTGAGATTTTTAATTATGCATTTTACGATTCTGGTGCATTATTTCATGTAACACAAACCTCAGCTGCTGCAGAACCTCTTTTTTAATAGACGCTTCCTTTCCATTACTGATTCATTTATATGAAATGTCATTTACAAAAAGAAGGTTTGGAGCAACTATGGTGCAAATAATGATGTTCTGCAGCAGCTGAGTATGACCATTAGATTGACATCAGGATTTGATGGTTACACAAATATAAGTGATGTAGTGTAAAAGTAAATAGTAAAACCAGGCGTTTGCATCTAGTTAGAGACCATAATACACAGAAGACTTTGCCTCACTGGTGATTTAGGACACGAAGGAACCAAATGTTTCAAACGCTCCCGCCTTTGCTCCCCAGTTATATATACTGCAGCTGTCAGACACACACGGACGCTCTCTGTAATCTTTTTTTCCATGAGCCTTCAGTTGTTCTTGGTCTCTATTTCTCAGTGGTATAATTATTTCCCATTGTAAACACTATTCAGAATTTCAACATGTTCTCATTACAGCAGCTTGGTCTGAAGCAATAGCATTTCACAAGTTTATTTTTATCTTAACCCGCTTGTTATTTTATTGTGCAGTCTGACTGCTCTCACATGTTGGTATATTATTAGGGTGGCTTCACATTTGTGCTCGAACCTCTGTTTGGAGGTTCCGTTGCAGATCTAGGACAGAATACTGCATTATAGTCATTGGGTTCCATGCGGGGATGTTCGGTTCCGTCAGAAGATGGACCATTCATCCAGGGGATTCTCCTTTCTAGCTCCCCGAATGGAGCAGGAAAGCGGAACCCCCACTGCAGATGTGAGAGCAGTCTTACTGAAACATCGTCTGTTGGATGAAGGAACTGTTCGTTACTTTTCTTTCTCTGTAATTCACTACTTTGGGCTGCCAAGCAAACATCATTTCATTCTACTGTTTCTTCCTTCATAAAATAGTTTACAGATGTAAAAACCAAGCTTTTAATTATACAGTAAGGTGGAACATGGAAACCATATGAACAAAAGCTGAGCCTTCGGGGTGCACACATTAAAAGTCATTTTGGCATGATTTTGCAATTGGGAAGGAAAATAGCATAAATACACCATAATGTCAAAAATGGAGCATGAAATGAATGCGTACTGGACACAAGTACATTATATTAGCTGGTCAATAAGCAGTCATTAAAGGGGTTGTTCCAAAACTGACTTTTGTCATTTATCTAGAGGATAGATGATAAAAGTTTGATCAGTGGGAGTCTCACTGCTGGGATCCCCATCAATTCTGAGACCGGGGGTCCTGTGTCCCTTGCAATGAAAAGGAGATTGAATGGAGCAACGGTTGAGCATGCAAGGTTTGAATGCCGGAGATATCTGAGTGCTTGTTCTTGGCTAGTTTCAACAACCTGATTGTAATGAATGCATGTTCAATATCCACATCACTGAGGGTGCGTGCAGCAAGCTTGCACTGAGAAGTGCGGGTCACAGGATTCCATTCTCCGATCGATGGAGGTTTAAGTGGTGAGACCCACACTAATGAGACTTTTATTATCTATCCTATAGATAGGTGACAAAAGTCAATTTTTGAACAACCTATTTAACCCCTTCCCGACATGCACTGTTCATGTTTGGTACAGCGGACCAGTAGTTCCCACATCACGCAGTAGATGTACAGTGCTGATTACCAGGGAGTTCAATACAGACAGCGGCATCTAGTGGGATTGGAGAGGGCTCCCTTCTTCACTCCATTGGCAATTCAGTGATCCAATCACGGGGTGCCAATAGTTGTCATGGCAACTGGAGGTCAAATCATGACCTCTGGGTCTTCAATAATATGGGACCCTGTGAGAGTCAGTAGCATAACTGACAGTAACAGGTCATACTGTCAGTGATGAATGGGTGATACAGATAATACACTGTACTACATTACTAGTGCAGTGTATAATCTAAGTGATTAAAGGATCGCATCTTCAAGTTCCCTTGTAGGACAAACAAATGTGGTTAAAAAAAAGAAATAATAAAAAATATTTTTATGTGTAAACCCCTCCCCCCAAAAAAAGACAAATCCAAAAATTGCCATTTTTTCAATAAAGCGCTATTTATTATTCGACAAATGCAGATTTTAAAAAAAGTAAACACAAATTTGGTATCAACGCATTCATAATGATATATAGAACTATAAAATTATTGTTTTTTATCCTATTTTGTGAACACCATTAAAAAACGAACAATGCCAAAATTACTGATTTTGATCATCCTACATCCTTAAAAATTAAATAAAAAGCAATCAAAAAATCATATACATACCAAAATGCTACAAATGAAAGCATCAACTCATCCCTTAAAAATCAAAACCTCATACAGCTCCGTAGATCAAAAAAGTTATGGCTATCCTTCCTGTGCCTCTTAATACATTGGTCACCCATGTGGAGCACAGTTTCATCACCTCCTATAATATTATTATCCATCACGCTCTCCATGTAAGGTTTTCATTGCGCTTCTTCGCCAATGATGTGTGGTAAGAACGCTTCCTACAACTGTTTCTTTAAAAGCCACATGGTATTTGCCATATCTTCTTTATTCTGAAATAGTTACTGTAATTCTGATTTGAATGAGGCCTCAAAAAAACACATTAAGATTTAGTGAACAAATATAAGCGCCACCAACTGTTGTGAAATAAAGACTAATTAATAGAACCAGATAAATATCAATAGTTTTGTCTGTCTCTAACTTTGTAGTTATTTCATTATTTTTTTACCCGCTTTGGGGAAGGAAGGGACCCATTTTATTTAACAAAAAAATGGAAGTACATCTAAGGTGAACACTTTGACCAGTTTCAGATGAGCATATTGAAACACATCTGTAATACAGATCCATATTATGGACGTGTTACAAATGACATTTCAGGCATGTTTCATTAGTCTTTCATTATTAGCATTATTTGATATGTTTTTGCTTCCACATATACTATTTTCTACTGACAAATCCTGATCTGTATTAAAAAAGAATAGCAATATGCAGGTAAAAATACAAAAAAAAAGGCTATGCTGCATTTTTTAAAAATGGCCTTGAAAAATATGTCCATGTGAATAGATACATAGATTTACATTAGCTCCATATTAGGGTCCACAAAACACTGACAAAATACAGAGCAAACACATGCTTGTTAGAAAGCAGCCTAAAAAGAGTTGCTTTCGATACTTTTAGCAATGTTCTGCTAGAAGACTTAAAGGGGTATTCGCATTTTAATGTGTTTGCAATCGCAAAACAATACAATCACCCATAAGATTCTTATTTCCAAAATGCTCCGTTCTCCAGATATAACAGCTATTGATTCCTCTGTCCTCGTTTTGTTCACAACTCATTGCCAGTGAAACAGACCACCTCTTCTATGGAAAGCAATAACATGGTAGCTGGTGACCCGACCAAATGGTAGTGCGTATGTGCTCCTGAGATGTCAGCCATCAGACTTAGATGAAAGAAGTGCACAAGTGCTGCTCTGCTATTTCTTTCCACAGAAGAGGTGGGCTGCTTCCCTGGCAATGAGCAGCAAAGAACCAGAGGACAGGGGAATCTACATCTTGAATATCTGGAGAATGGAGCATTTTGAAAATAAACACGTTGAAATAGACTCCTGAGATGAGAATACTCCTTTAATAAAAATGAGTTGTCAGATGTTAGGCAGAACGTAATCCATAGGATACACCAATTGTGTTTCAATAACTACATGAAAACAAAAAAAGAACACAATCGCTTTTAGGCCTTAGTCAGACGGGCGTTTTTAGCCGCGATTTGCGCATGCGCATGCGTCCGGCGATTTTATAAAACCATTGCTTTGCAATGGTATCGGACACATGAGCGCTTTTTATGCGCTCGTCCGATAAATTATAGAACAGAAATCGCAGATCGCACCTATCTGCGATCTGCGATTCCTGTTCTCTTCTCTATATGCGCTCAATGGGGCCGGTGGCAGCAGCGCCGACCCCATTGAGAACATATAGAAGACAAATCATTCTTCTCTGCCACAGCTGTAACAGCTGTGACAGAGAAGAACGATGTTTGCCCATTGAATTCAATGGAAACGGCAATACAGCCGCTCCATTGAAAGCAATGGGCTGCCGGCGTGCGCGGGGTGAATTGTCGGGAAGGGCTTAAATATATAAGCCCTTCCCTGCAATTCATCCTAAAATGTGTTAAAATAAAAAAAAATTGTATACTCACCTTTCTGCTGCAGCCGGAGTCCAGCCGCGGCCGCTGTCAGTTCTCCTGAACTGCTTCTCAGCACTAGTCAGCCGGCGGGGCTTTAAAATCCCCGCCTGCTGAATGATCTGCCTCTGATTGGTCACAGCCCTGACCAATCAGAGGCAGGTTTCACTCACACACCCATTCATGAATTCATGAATGGGTGAGTGACTGCTGCCTCTCAGCGCTGAGCCAATCAGGGGCAGGTCTGACTCACATCCATTCATGAATTCATGAATGGGTGTGAGTGAGACATGCCTCTGATTGGCTCAGCGCTGAGCCAATCAGGGGGCAGGTCTGACTCACACCCCCTTCACACCCACTGCAGGACGGCCGCGCGGAGCTCCGCCTGCCGGAAGAAGGTGAGTATATATATATTTTTTATTTTAACACATTTTAGGATGAATTGCAGGGAAGGGCTTATATATTTAAGCCCTTCCCGACAATTCATCCCGGGCTTGCCCGCAGCGCATTGCTTTACATGGAGCTGGTTCTATTGCCGTCTCCATTGAATGCAATGCGCTGGACAGCTCCGGCCCGTTTCTAATGAAACGCGGCTACGAGCAGATTTTCGGGCGATTTGCGGGCGACTTGCGCGCACCAGTCACGCGATTTGCGGATGCGCATCCGTCATGCGATCCGCAAATTGCGTGAAAAAACGCCCGTGTGACTAAGGCCTTAGTTGCATTTGCCCAATTACCAATATTTTCCTTAGGAAATGTGGTCATGTATTCACAGACATACATTATACCCAAAGTTCCTGCAGTAACACTTTTATACAAGTGATTGAAATGAAATTCTATGTTTAATTGACAGTTTGCAAAACTGTTAAATCCGTCCAGTTCCAAAAGGAAAATTACCTCCATCCATTAAGTTGTTTCACTTTAATATGCTCCATTATACGTGAGATAATAAACCACTGCCTTTTTCTATAAAACTTCATTTTGTAGGCAGCAGCACCTTTTGGGTCGACTTTAACCATATTTCTCTTGTAAAATTTCTACTAGGCATTGATGTAAAGGTTTTATGAAGAATCATTTCCAGGAAACTTTCATTTGCCTTCCAATAAATGTTAAAACTGTTAGTAGGCTTTCAATAGAATTCATGAAGTTTAACATGGTAAAGGAGCTGTTCTAAAATTGTGTGTGTGTATATATATATATATATATATATATGTATATATACATATATATATATATATATATACATATTTGCGGGTGTAAGCTTTTTATGTTTTAAGGGACATAGATGCAGATGGAAATAGCACTCATTCATTTGAATGGCTGTATACACGCAAGCTTCTTCAAATAGTCTGAGCAAAAAAAATCGCAACATGTCCTATTCTTATCCAATTTTTGGACAAGAGTAGCACATGTCAATGTCTCAAGTTCAGCAAACGGACAGGAGGTCCAAGTGCTGTCCGATTGTGTTCAGTTTTTTGTGAGCCAAAACTAGGAGTGAAGAGTTAGTATAGATGGAAAGATTTGCAGTTCTTCCATATTTAGGACCCACAAAAAACTGAACACAAAAACTGTCATGTGAAAGCACCCTAAGAGCGAATTTTGGTGAACTATTTTGGTCTGTGAACTATTTATATTGGAGCAAAAGAAATGGTAGTTTTAATCTTTTGTTCTGTTTAATATATGGCGATCACTTTTACAATGATTGCATAAGTGAACAGTCTCGTTTTTCATGTAATTTAAAGGGGTTGTCCCGCGCCGAAACGGGTTTTTTTTTTTTCAACCCCCCCCCCGTTCGGCGCGAGACAACCCCGATGCAGGGACGTACAGAAAGCTTACCGGAGCGCTTACCTTAATCCCCGCGCTCCGGTGACTTCTATACTTACCTGTGAAGATGGCCGCCGGAATCCTCTTCTTCCGTGGACCGCAGCTCTTCTGTGCGGTCCATTGCCGATTCCAGCCTCCTGATTGGCTGGAATCGGCACGTGACGGGGCAGAGCTACACGGAGCCGGCATCCTGCACGAAAGGCTCCATAGAAGAAAGCAGAAGACCCGGACTGCGCAAGTGCGGCTAATTTGGCCATCGGAGGGCGAAAATTAGTCGGCACCATGGAGACGAGGACGCTAGCAACGGAGCAGGTAAGTATAAAACTTTTTATAACTTCTGTATGGCTCATAATTAATGCACAATGTATATTACAAAGTGCATTAATATGGCCATACAGAAGTGTATAGACCCACTTGCTGCCGCGGGACAACCCCTTTAACTGGGACATTTGGGGCAGGCAAATTAGAATTGTGCTGCTAACTCAAAGATTGTTGTAAAAATACAGTTTGACATGTTATTTACTGATGTGGTCATAGCTGTTTTTTAAAATCAAAGTGAAGAGCTGTTTCCATGTAGAATACACACAGAGTAACACGTATTACATAGTGTATGGCTTTGTCTATACAATGCAGTCTTCAAGCATTTTCTGCATAATTCTTTTTATCTAAAACTCAGGTTGGATTAAAAAAGGCAACAATGTGAAGATTCCCTCTTAGTTTATTTTATAAACTAATCCACTACTGGTATGGAAAAACAGAAGCAAAACTGACCTCCAGCATGTTACAACCTGCATACAGTTTTATATACCTTTTCTGGCATTTTGGGAGGGTTGGGCTCATTTACAGCTGTACATGTAGCTTGTAGAGCTCCTTAGCATAGAGCAGTATTTCCCAACTCCAGTCCTCAGGGACCCCCAACAGCCGCTACTCACCGCTCCCTCGCGCCGGCACCCGAACCTGCAGTCTCGAGTGGGGGAGATACTCGCTAAAGGCAATGCTCGCTCGAGCAATTGCCTTTAGCGAGTATACTCGCTCATCTCTAGTAGACACATACATACATACAAACAGACATATCTTTTTCTATTAAATCTGCACAGGATTTGGCAGAAAAATCTATCTGCATGCCTCTGTTGTAAGTGGGAGCCATGATGCTGGTTTAAACAGAACCTAAAAATGCCAGAAAACCACATTCACAAGTCTCCATGGGAATGTGTCTACTGAGCAACATAATCCAACATCAAATAAATTTAGGACACATCAGATTATTCCTGTGGCAACTGCTACTTATGGTCACATAAGAGTATTTACCTCCAAAGTGAGAGGTATCATTGTCTAAAAGTGTATATGTGACAATAAGTCTCCATGACTACATGTTTCTAAAGCAACAAATGTCTCCATAGGAAAAGATGTCTTTATGGCAACAAGTCCTTATGGCACTATGTGCTTTCATGACATTATAACTATAGAAACAGTTAATCAGAGCAATATTTGGCTCCATAACAATGAATACTCAGTTTGCCATTTACACATACAATGTTAAAGGCCAGGAGAGGTGAGTATAAGATCTTGTATTACATTGAAATACAAAGCAGGAATTAAAAAAAACTTTCAACCCATTTAACAGACTGTTTTAAAAGAGAAGCACGTACACCTTACCAAGCTCTGTAATCCTTTTCAGTGTGAATGCTAATATAATTTATGTCATGATGAACCACCCTGCTCACCTGCTGCTGGGGGCCACAGTGGGACGTCGATGTCATTCATGTGCAGCACACTGCAATCACTCACCAGCTTGCTACTTGCAGTCTGTCCATAGGACTCATGCGGGTTTCTGTCATCTCTCTTAAAATGTGAGTGCATGCTCCTGTTGTTGGGGCCAAATGGTCCCCCCTGAGTTCACTGTGTGAGCCAAATTGGTTATTGAGAAGTTTGTGCACAAAGAGTAACAGACTGACACAATGCCTGTATCAAACCAGTACACTTCTGATTTTCTTAATAGCATCATGATACATATATACACTCCAAATGACATACCAATAGAAATACATACCCTTAAAATCCTAAGAACTTATGTTTGGCTTAGTTTTTAAAGATTAACATATGTTAACACCTTAAAGTGTGTGTTACTACTAAAACACATGGTTTCTAAAAAACAAAACTTATACTGTGTTCATTATCCTTAAAATGTGAAGATGGGGGGGGGGGATGAGTAGTTTCTCTTATCAGATGGAAGGCCCCAGAGTGCACTCATGAGAAAGATCTCTGGAAGGGTAGCCTGATAACCATATGTAGGAGATAGAGGGCAAGAATCTAATATATACTATCATATAATATTGAGCAAGTTAACCATTTAGATGCTGTTCTTTACTAAGAAGGAAGATATATATATATATATATATATATATATATATATGCATATTAGTGTAGGCTGATGTGAGAAACGTGAAAAAAAAAATATATATATATTAGAATACATATATTATTGCTATAACACTCCCTAAATTGGTGCCCCCCAATCACCACTCATCCCTGGCTATATTAGGCACCCTCCTCTTATAGAGGATGCATAAGCAATTGGTTCTATACATTTTGTGACAAAGGCCCAGTAAGTTCTTTGTTCCAGTTATGACCTCTGACTTCTGTAATCCCTGAACTTGGCAAGTTTCCTCACTCTAATGTTTACTTGTTGCCTGCTCTGCCAGCTGCCTCGATATCAACATTGAACGTGTGCTGCCAGCCCTGACCATTGCTAGTATTTTGGACAAGACCCTGTTCACACCATCAGATATTGTGCTTTAGCAGCCACACAACTGAGGCTATCTTTGTGAATAGCAGCTTGGGGACCCAGCAGTAAAGACCAAATCCTACTTGGAGGGGTCAAGAGTGAAAAATGGAATTCCCCAAGTGTTGCCTCCTTAGATAGTACAAAGTCAAATTGGTGTGTGGCAAAGCAGATCATTGTCCACCTGTCTGACAATTTACTGCTTAGTATATCTATTTACTGGTTTGCTTTATTCCTCCGATCTTATGAGTTCAGGTCAATCACCTTCTTTATATTTAAATATTACCTTCAACCTGCTATTCACAAGTTCCTTTATCTTCGGTTGTCCTTATTACATTTATCATGTCTTACCTCTAGTGGAATAAATTAGGTTGAACCAGTATGAGCCTTGATGCTGTCAATGCAGGGGTCTTCAGTCATAAAGATAGGGGATTTTTTTTTGTCATACTCTAATAATGCGTTTCAGATTCATGCTAAATCCTTCATCATGTTTGTATAACATAAATATGTATGAACAGTTTCAATTAAAACTTAAATACAGAGTAGCACTAAAGGCAGAGCAGGCTAAAGGTCATATTACATATTACCAAAAGAACAATTATGTAATTATGTAATATGACCTTTAGGCCTGTTTCACATTGGCTACAAAATTGCACGTCTTTGTAGCGATGCAACATCGCTACCAAAAGCATGCATGGGAAGCCCATGCTTTCCAATGGGTTCTTTCAGGCTACAAAACATCGCTCATGTGAATGAACCCATTGGAAAGCATGGGCTTCACATACATGCATTTTGTAGTGATGTTGCATCGCTACAAAGTCGTGAAATTTTGTAGCCTGTGTGAAACAGGCCTTAGCCTGCTCTTCTTTGAGTACACTTTTGTCTTCCATGACAATCAATCTTACAGTGTTACAGTGTTTTTCTAATAGACATATTTTAGTCTATTTTCCAGCTTCTTATGGCACTATGACATGTCTTCTGAAATGTTCCAAAAGTTGTTTGTGTCGAAGCATAGTTAATAGAGATGAGCGAACGTGTTCGTCCGAACTTGATATCCGTGCGAATATTAGGGTGTTCGGGATGTTCGTTATTCGTAACGAACACCATGCGGTGTTCGGGTTACTTTCACTTCCTTCCCTGAGACGTTAGCGCGCTTTTCTGGCCAATTGAAAGACAGGGAAGGCATTACAACTTCCCCCTGTGTTGTTCCAGCCCTATACCACCCCCCTGCTGTGAGTGGCTGGCGAGATCAGGTGTCCACCGAATATAAAAGTCGGCCCCTCCCGCGGCTCGCCTCAGATGCCTTGTGAGTTAGATGAGGGACAGTGCTGTTTGTACCGGAGCTGCTGTAGGGAAAGAATTGGTAGTTAGTGTAGGCTTCAAGACCCCCAAAGGTCCTTATTAGGGCCACTGATAGCTGTGTGTTGGCTGCTGTTAGCAGTGGCAATTTTTTTTTTTCTCAAAATCGCCTCTGCAGAGCGTTGCACCCGGCATTAGGGACAGAAGTGTTGCATAGGCAGGGAGAGTGTTAGGAGTGAGTGTAGCCTTCAAGAAACTCAACGGTCCTTTCTAGGGCCATATTTAACCGTGTGCAGTACTGTGCTGGCTGCTGTTAGCTGTGCTGCATATTTTTTTTCTTCTCAAAATCGCCTCTGCAGAGCATTGCACCCTCCATTGATACTGCAGGGAAAAAATTGTGTAGGCAGGGCCACAACACAGTTATTATTCATTGAATAAACGCAGTGCGGCCTTTTGCTTGTAAAACAAGTGAAAAAAATTCTATTTGACCTGCCTCTGTCCGTCCTAAGGGCTGTGGACACGTGTCGGCTGCGTGTGCAACGTTTAAAAATCAGACGCACCCAGCTACGTTTTACTGCTGGCTTCGCCATTTGCTTTCCTTAATTTGGAAAAAAAATACCTGCTCTGCCAGAGTTATAATAACTCTGCTACCCTCAGGTTCTGTGCCACATTAGCAGGGCCACAGCACAGTTATTAAACTTCTCATGTTCATTGAATATACGCAGTGCTGCCTTTTGGTGGAAAAAAACTGAAAAAAATTCTATTTGTCCTGCCTCTGTCCGTCCTAAGGGCGGTGGACACGTGTCGGCTGCGTGTGCAACGTTTAAAAATCAGACGCACCCAGCTACGTTTTATTCCTGGCTTCGCCATTTGCTTTCCTTAATTGGGAAAAAAATACCTGCTCTGCCAGAGTTATAATAACTCTGCTACCCTCAAGTTCTGTGCCACATTAGCAGGGCCACAGCACAGTTATTAACTTCTCATGTTCATTGAATATACGCAGTGCTGCCTTTTGGTGGAAAAAAACGGAAAAAAATTCTATTTGTCCTGCCTCTGTCCGTCCTAAGGGCGGTGGACACGTGTCGGCTGCGTGTGCAACGTTTAAAAATCAGACGCACCCAGCTACGTTTTACTCCTGGCTTCGCCATTTGCTTTCCTTAATTGGGAAAAAAATACCTGCTCTGCCAGAGTTATAATAACTCTGCTACCCTCAAGTTCTGTGCCACATTAGCAGGGCCACAGCACAGTTATTAAACTTCTCATGTTCATTGAATATACGCAGTGCTGCCTTTTGGTGGAAAAAAACGGAAAAAAATTCTATTTGTCCTGCCTCTGTCCGTCCTAAGGGCGGTGGACACGTGTCGGCTGCGTGTGCAACGTTTAAAAATCAGACGCACCCAGCTACGTTTTACTCCTGGCTTCGCCATTTGCTTTCCTTAATTGGGAAAAAAATACCTGCTCTGCCAGAGTTATAATAACTCTGCTACCCTCAAGTTCTGTGCCACATTAGCAGGGCCACAGCACAGTTATTAAACTTCTCATGTTCATTGAATATACGCAGTGCTGCCTTTTGGTGGAAAAAAACTGAAAAAAATTCTATTTGTCCTGCCTCTGTCCGTCCTAAGGGCGGTGGACACGTGTCGGCTGCGTGTGCAACGTTTAAAAATCAGACGCACCCAGCTACGTTTCACTCCTGGCTTCGCCATTTGCTTTCCTTAATTGGGAAAAAAATACCTGCTCTGCCAGAGTTATAATAACTCTGCTACCCTCAAGTTCTGTGCCACATTAGCAGGGCCACAGCACAGTTATTAAACTTCTCATGTTCATTGAATATACGCAGTGCTGCCTTTTGGTGGAAAAAAACTGAAAAAAATTCTATTTGTCCTGCCTCTGTCCGTCCTAAGGGCGGTGGACACGTGTCGGCTGCGTGTGCAACGTTTAAAAATCAGACGCACCCAGCTACGTTTTACTCCTGGCTTCGCCATTTGCTTTCCTTAATTGGGAAAAAAATACCTGCTCTGCCAGAGTTATAATAACTCTGCTACCCTCAAGTTCTGTGACACATTAGCAGGGCCACAGCACCGTTATTAAACTTAGATTATTCATTCACTAGAGGCAGTGGGGCCTTTCATTTTCAAAAAAGGGAAAAAATTATATTTGGCCTGCAGTCTTGCGCCAATTTATTTCCTGCCTGTGAAATCAAATCACTGGTAATACAGCATGCTGAGGGGTAGGGGTAGGCCTAGAGGACGTGGACGTGGCCGAGGACGCGGAGGGCCAAGTCAGGGTGTGGGCACAGGCCAAACTCCTGATCCAGGTGTATCGCAGCCGACTGCGGCGCGATTAGTAGAGAGGCACGTTTCTGGCGTCCCGACAGTCATCGCACAATTCATGGGTCCACGCGGGAGACGGTTATTAGAAAATGAGCAGTGTGAGCAGGTCCTGTCCTGGATGGCAGAAAGTGCTTCGAGCAACCTATCGTCCAACCGCAGTTCTGCGCCGTCCACTGCTGCAAATCAGAATCCTCTGTCTGCTGCTCCTCCTTCCTCCCAGCCTCCTCACTCCACTACAATGACACCTGCTCAGCTGCGTGAAGACTCCCAGGAACTGTTCTCTGGCCCCTGCTCAGATTGGGCAGCAGTGGTTCCTCTCCCACCAGAGGAGTTTATCGTCACTGATGCCCAACTATTGCAAAGTTCCCGGGGTCCGGGGGATGAGGCTGGGGACTTCCGCAAACTGTCTCAAGAACTTTCTGTGGGTGAGCAGGACGATGACGATGAGACACAGTTGTCTTGCAGTCAGGTAGTAGTGAGGGCAGTAAGTGCGAGGGAGGAGCGCACAGAGGATTCTGAGGAAGAGCAGCAGGACGATGAGGTGACTGACCCCACCTGGTTTGCAACGCCTACTCAGGACAGGTCTTCAGAGGGGGAGGCAGGGGCAGCAGCAGGGCAGGTTGCAAGAGGCAGTGCGGTGTCCAGGGGTAGAGGCAGGGCCAGACCGAATAATCCACCAACTGTTTCCCAAAGCGCACCCTCGCGCCATGCCACCCTGCAGAGGCCGAGGTGCTCTAAGGTCTGGGAGTTTTTCACAGAGACGCCTGACGACCGACGAGCAGTGGTGTGCAACCTTTGTCGCGCAAAGCTCAGCCGGGGAGCCAACACCAACAGCCTCAGCACCACCAGCATGCGCAGACATATGATGGCCAAGCACCCCACAAGGTGGGACGAAGGCCGTTCACCACCTCCGGTTTGCACCGCTGCCCCTCCCCCTGTGCCCCAACCTGACACTGCTATCCAACCCCCCTCTCAGGACACAGGCACTACCGCCTCATGGCCTGCACCCACACCCTCACCTCCGCTGTCCTCGGCCCCATTCACCAGTGTAGTTCAGCGCACCGTCCAGCCGTCGCCTGCGCAAGTGTTTGAGCGCAAGCGCAAGTACGCCGCCACGCACCCGCACGCTCAAGCGTTAACCGTCCGCATAGCAAAATTCATCAGCCTTGAGATGCTGCCGTATAGGGTTGTGGAAACGGAGTCCTTCAAAAGTATCATGGAGGCGGCGGCCCCGCGCTACTCAGTTCCCAGTCGCCACTACTTTTCCCGATGTGCCGTCCCAGCCCTGCACGACCACATCTCCCGCAACATTGTACGCGCCCTCACCAACGCGGTTACTGCCACGGTCCACTTAACAACGGACACGTGGACAAGCACAGGCGGGCAGGGCCACTACATCTCCCTGACGGCACATTGGGTGAATTTAGTGGAGGCTGGGACAGAGTCAGAGCCTGGGACCGCTCACGTCCTACCCACCCCCAGAATTGAGGGCACCAGCTCGGTGGTTGTATCTGCGGAGGTGTATGCTTCCTCCACTAAAGCACCCTCCTCCTCCTCCTCTGTCTCGCAATCAAGATGTGTTAGCAGCAGCATGTCGCCAGCAGTCGGTGTCGCGCGGTGTGGCAGCACAGCGGTGGGCAAGCGTCAGCAGGCCGTGCTGAAACTACTCAGCTTAGGCGATAAGAGGCACACGGCCCACGAACTGCTGCAGGGTCTGACACAGCAGACCGACCGCTGGCTTGCGCCGCTGAGCCTCCAAGCGGGCATGGTCGTGTGTGATAACGGCCGTAACCTGGTGGCGGCTCTGCAGCTCGGCAGCCTCACGCACGTGCCATGCCTGGCCCATGTCTTTAATTTGGTGGTTCAGCGCTTTCTGAAAAGCTACCCACGCTTGTCAGACCTGCTCGTAAAGGCGCGCCGGCTCTGCGCACATTTCCGCAAGTCCCACACGGACGCTGCCACCCTGCGCACCCTGCAACATCACTTTAAGCTGCCAGTGCACCGACTGCTGTGCGACGTGCCCACACGGTGGAACTCTACGCTTCACATGTTGGCCAGGCTCTATGAACAGCGTAGAGCTATAGTCGAATACCAACTCCAACATGGGCGGTGCTGTGGGAGTCAGCCTCCTCAATTCCTTTCAGAAGAGTGGGCCTGGTTGGCAGACATCTGCCATGTACTTGGTAATTTTGAGCAGTCTACCCAGGTGGTGAGCGGCGATGCTACAATCATTAGCGTCACCATTCCTCTGCTATGCATCTTGAGAAATTCCCTGCAAAGCATAAAGGCAGCTGCTTTGCACTCGGAAACGGGGGCGGGGGAAGACAGTATGCCGCTGGATAGTCAGAGCACCCTCCTGTCTATTTCTCAGCGCGTACAGGAGGAGGAGGAGGAGCATGAGGAGGATGAGGAGGAGGGGGAAGAGACAGCTTGGCCCGCTGCTGACGGTACACCGGCTGATTGCCTGTCATCCTTTCAGCGTGAATGGCCTGAGGAGGAGGAGGAGGAGGAGGATCCTGAAAGTGATCTTCCTAGTGAAGACAGCCATGTGTTGCGTACTGGTACCCTGGCACACATGGCTGACTTCATGTTAGGATGCCTTTCTCGTGACCCTCGCGTTGCACGCATTCTGGCCACAACGGAATACTGGGTGTACACACTGCTCGACCCACGCTATAAGGAGAACCTGCCCACTCTCATTCCCGAAGAGGAAAGGGGTTCGAGAGTGTTGCTATACCACAGGACCCTTGCGGACAAGCTGATGGTAAAATTCCCAGCCGACAGCGCTAGTGGCAGAAGGCGCAGTACCGAGGGCAAGGTAGCAGGGGAGGTGCGGAGATCGAGCAGCATGTACATCCCAGGCAGTGCAACAGTCTTTAAGGGCCTGGACAGCTTTATGGCTCCCCACCAAGACTGTGTCACCGCTCCCCAGTCAAGGCTGAGTCGGCGGGAGCACTCTAAAAGGATGGTGAGGGAGTACGTAGCCGATCGCACGACCGTCCTCCGTGACGCCTCTGCCACCTACAACTACTGGGTGTCGAAGCTGGACACATGGCCTGAACTAGCGCTGTATGCCCTGGAGGTGCTTGCTTGTCCTGCGGCTAGCGTCTTGTCGGAGAGGGTGTTTAGTGCGGCTGGGGGAATCATCACAGATAAGCGTACCCGCCTGTCAACCGACAGTGCCAACAGGCTAACACTCATCAAGATGAACAAAGGCTGGATTTCGCCAGACTTCTCTTCTCCACCAGCGGACAGCAGCGATACGTAAGCAATACGTAGGCTGCACCCGCGGATGGAAGCTACGTTCTCTCTCACCATCCAAAACGGGGACATTTCTGCTTCATCAATCTGTGTCTAATATTCCTCCTCCTCCTCCTCCTGCTACTCCTCCTGAAATCTCACGTAATCACGCTGAACGGGCAATTTTTCTAAACAATTTTTAAAAGTTTCAATGCGCTTAAAAGCGTTGGAACTGTAACTTGAACCAATTTTTCGTTACACTGGGCTGCCTCCAGGCCTAGTTACCACTTAAGCCACATTAACCAAAGCGATTAATGGGTTTCACCTGCCCTCTTGGCTGGCCATGGCCAATTTTTGGGATGTACATTAGTACTGTTGATACAGCAATTTTTGTGGGCCCTCGCCTACAGTGTAATCAAATAAATTTTTAGCCCACCTGCATTAAGCACGACATTACTACCTCAGCTGTGTTGGGCAATGCAATGGGATATTTCTATGTACCGCCGGTGGCTTCCTGGCACCCACCCATGCTGTCGGTCCACAGGGAGTTGTAAATGCATCTGTGTCCACTTCTAAAGAACCCCAGTCAGACTGGGGCATGCAGTGTGGGCCGAAGCCCACCTGTATTACGCACGACATTACTACCTCAGCTGTGTTGGGCAATGCAATGGGATATTTTTGTGTACCGCCGGTGGGTTCCAGGGAGCCACCCATGCTGTAGGTGCACACGGAGTGTAACCTACATGTGTCCACTTGTAAAGAACCCCAGTCTGACTGGGGCATGCAGTGTGGGCCGAAGCCCACCTGTATTACGCACGACATTACTACCTCAGCTGTGTTGGGCAATGCAATGGGATATTTCTATGTACCGCCGGTGGCTTCCTGGCACCCACCCATGCTGTGGGTCCACAGGGAGTTTAACCTACATGTGTCCACTTCTAAAGAACCCCAGTCTGACTGGGGCATGCAGTGTGGGCCGAAGCCCACCTGTATTATGCACGACATTACTACCTCAGCTGTGTTGGGCAATGCAATGGGATATTTTTGTGTACCGCCGGTGGGTTCCAGGGAGCCACCCATGCTGTCGGTCGACAGGGACTTCACAATAGGGAGTTGTACCTGCCTGTGTCTATGAATTAAAAAGCCCGGTCTAACTGGGGCATGCAGACACCTTGACAGAATGAATAGTGTGTGGCACATAGGTTCCCCATTGCTATGCCCACGTGTGCAGCTCCTGATGGCGGTGGCACAGGATTCTATTTCTCATTGCTTCTGTACAGCATTGTGGGCTATCACCCCGCCCCTTTTAAAGAGGGTCGCTGCCTAGCCGTGCCAACCCTGTGCAGTGTGTGCCTGCGGTCCCTCGTCATGGCAGACGCACTTCTAAATAGACATGAGGGTGGTGTGGCATGAGGGCAGCTGAAGGCTGCGCAGGGACACTTTGGTGTGCGCTGTGGGGGGGAGGGGGGGTGGTTGGGCAGCATGTAACCCAGTAGAAGTGGCAGTGGAGTGTCATGCAGGCGGTGATTGTGCTTTGTTGGAGGTAGTGTGGTGCTTAGCAAAGGTATGCCATGCTAATGATGACTTTTCAGAAGTAAAAGTTGTTGGGAGGGGGGGGCCCCACTCTTGCCGGTATTCTGGCTTAATAGTGGGACCTGTGAACTTGAGATGCAGCCCAACATGTAGCCCCTCGCCTGCCCTATCCGTTGCTGTGTCGTTCCCATCACTTTGTTGAATTGCCCAGATTTTCACACATGAAAACCTTAGCGAGCATCGGCGAAATACAAAAATGTTCTGGTCGCCAGAAGTTCGTTTTGAATAACGAACACCCGAACATTTTGGTGTTCGCTCATCTCTAATAGTTAACACTAATCAATCTCTCTTGAGGACAACAAATTTATCAGTAACCAAGCTTTGTATGCCTTTATTTAATGGGCAATAGACCTGTGAAACCAAAACTTCCAATCTCATCTCCTTAAAGGGGTTGTCCCGAGCCAAAACCTCAAAATTTTCAATTAGCCCATTCCCCCTGTCACCCCCCGGCATAAAGCAGCCCTTTAAAGCAGTTATAAACCGCTTCCTACTTACTGTTTAGAAGAAATAATAACTTATAAAGTTCTTCATCTAAGATGACGCCTGTGATGTCCCAGGGTGCGTTCCACGGTGCACCGCGCTTCCAGGAGGCTTTCAGGTGCGCTCCCGAGACGCCGGTCACGTGAGCAGGTGACTGACGTCATCGGTGGAGGCGTGCACTTGTAATGAATGAAACGCCGATCCAGCCACCCCATTGACTGGTCGGCAGAACGCATCACAGCGGGAGGTGGAGTCTGCCGGAGAATATAGCAAACAGCTGTTTCTCCCTTCTCTTGACCACACAGAAGCGCAGGTAAGCGCACCTTTCTGCTTATGCACACATATCCAGCCATGCATTCATTCATTCATTCATTCAGCCTCATCCATCCATCCATTCATCCGTCCGTCCATCCATCCATGCATCCGCACGCACTTATGCACACATATCCAGCCATGCATTCATTCATGCAGCCTCATACATCCGTCCATCCATCAATCCATCCATCCAGCAGGCCGCAGAAAACTGGCCCCTTGACCCCACAGAACTGGCCCCAGGTACGCTGCGGTAGTGCCCGGGACACAGTGGTAGGCGAACCATAAATACAGCAGGGGACTCAGATTCTGAGTCCCGGGCAAAGACAGTCCCCCCCAGCGCCCACAGCACCCCAGACACCTCACTTACCCAGGCGGCTGCACGGCTTGGATTGTGTTCGTCCCGGCTGGCGGCTGCTGGTCCCGTATGGCTGGCGGCTGCTGGTCCCGTATGGCTGGCGGCTGCTGGTCCCGTATGGCTGGCGGCTCCTGGCTGATGGTCCCGGCTGGCTGCTGCTGGTTCTGGGTGAAAGCCTTGACTGCGCCTTCACCAGTATTTAAAGGGAGGCCGGGAGCTGAATGGCCGCCCCTGCGCGCTCCCGTGCAGTGATAGCTCGTCTGCGCTGTATCGCGCAGGCACGCTGGAGCGGCTCGTTCACAGCGGGGAGAGTACAGACTACGCAAGCGCGTCTAAAACAGACTGCTGAGGAAGAAATTAGATGGCACCATGGCGACGGGGACGCAGAGACAGCGCGAGGACGGAGACAAGTGAGTGAATAACTTCTGTATGGCTCATATTTAATGCACAATGTATATTACAAAGTGCATTAATATGGCCATACAGAAGTGCTGAACCCCACTTGCTTTCTCGGGACAACCCCTTTAATTTAAACATTTTTTGTCAAATAGCTCTTGGATAAATCATTAACACAGAAGTTCGCTTGCTTTTACTCCCTGCACTGTAGATGTTTTCAGTAAAATACATGAACAGTATAACTGTCTATTAGTTTAGTTAGGTTGAGTATGTCTTTAATTCTGACTAAGGCTAACTTCACACGGGCGATATCGCACTCACAAAAAATGTGATTTCCCTGCAGATGCAAGGCATTTTTATCTGAAAACCGCATTGCATCACTGAATGGAAGCGGGTGAGCTGGAACGATCCCCGGCAGGATGTCTGCTAGAGGAAAGGACAGAACCCACCACAATCAACAGGAGAGGTAAGCTAGCAGCCATGGCTGGGAACTGTGACATGTACTTTTTTCCTGCAACTAATATCACTATAGATTTTGTATGTCTATGATTTTATATAAGCTGTTAAAAACTTTTACATGCTTCTATTTTACAATTATTTTAAGGGGGGCTTGACTATATAATGAGAAAATTAATCAGGGGAGTCTCTTTACTCTCTGTGTATACTTTCTCCTGTGTTAAATTGTGTTATCTACTTGATTAATTGACTACAACATTGACAATGGTTGTAATGTAGTACAACTTATAGGAACTCTTTAGTGCCCATATCTACTATGCTTATCACCTAACTACATCCTACAATTCACACAAAAGACTTAAGGGGCTTTTAGATGGCCCTGATATTGGGCACGAACGTTCACCGGAACGTCTATTCACCCAGTCGTTATTTTGTTCAAACCCACTCATTCACCAAATCGTTCTTTGTCAATTGACACACATTGCAATTGACTCTCAGCCAGTGTAAAAGCACAATAAAGCCTCAATTGAGAGACAGAAAAGTGAATTAAGAGAAAAAAGTAAAACCAATTGCACTTAATTCATGCTCTCAACGAACAATTGCAGCGGATGAACAATAGATTTCAATATGGCTCATATTAGCAAAAAATTCTGTGTCACATTATTATTTTGCTACATATGATGGAAGCACAAATCTCTCTTTTTTAAATCAATTTTCTCCCCCCTTTAATCTTTGCTGCATCTGAAAAATAGCATCATTCGTTATTTACTACTATTTATTGTTTATTTGCCATTTCTGTTGTCAGTAATAACAGAATCCTAATAATAAAGACATGTTTCTGGCATATTATTACATAAGTAAGCATTCTTGATTTTTCTCATTGTTTCTTTTAGAACAGGTACGCAGCACATAGTTTACTTGCTACAGACACTAGTTTTACCATTAATTTAAAATCTGCTGTTACCTTACTCTAAATTCCCCAAATGTGTGCCCACTGTTACTTATTTATCTCTGTGCGTCTTCACATTCATTCTTAAAATAATTTTCACCTTTCTCTTCTACCATGCATCCCAATCATTCATAAGACCTCACTGAATTTCAAATAGTTACCTTGTACATAGACCTGCACTCACAAATCTCTTCTGAGAAAGGAGAAAACATTCACACTTTACTGCTAGACCCCCTTCTCTAGGGATACGTTCCTGTTAGAGATCTAATATACTGTCTACTAGAACACACTTTTACAGGCTCAAGGATCACTTCAGCTCTACAGTGTAATAGTTTAACCTGACAATTTGCATTTAACTCTTTGCTTCTAGTCCAGATAGTATTCCCGGACCGTTGGCCTTGGAGTCACATGTGGCTTTCAGGCCTCCAGCATGTTGCATTTTGCTGTTGGCAGCAGTAGATACTACTGTGCATTAGGGATGTTATAGTGTTACTGCTTTAGAACCACATACCTGGCTGTTCCCTCCAGTCACGGATCATTGTCATTTGGCTCCTGAGTCCGAATCATATAACATATAATGGCCACTACCTTCAGGGCTGTCAAACTGGACTCTGCACAAGCAGCAGCTTAATTGTAAAATGTTGATTAGTTTGACACATTTTATTTCAGTGAAATCTTAACTTTTTTTCTCTTAATTCCTTGGTTCAATACCATATGTTATATTTGAATGTAGCTCTCCAGGTATAAACATTAGGAAAAGGCCTTTTTATATGGCCTGATTATCTGGAATGCCATCACACAACATTTGTCATTGCTTGTTCGTCAGCAGATCGTTTCACTTATGTGAGAATAAAAATGCTCACTGGTTGGTTGCACCTGCCCCCATGTAAAAACAGGCAGCTGACCAATAATAGTGGTAGGAGGAGGACGAACTATCATACTAACAATCATTCATCCCCATGCAGTAGATAATTCTGCCTTTATAGACAAAAGGAATAAGTGCTTACCAACATACTCATTGTTGCTTAGCATTCCTTAACATGGAAAGATTATCCGCCGTGGGCGTAACTATAGAGGGTGCAGGGGATGCGGTTGCACCCAGGCCCAGGAGCCTTAGGGGGCCCATAAGGCCTCTCTTCTCCATAAAGGGAGCCCAGTAGTATAATTAAAGCATTATAGTTGGGGGCCCCGATACAGGTTTTGCATGGGGCCCAGAAGCTTCAAGTTACGCCTCTGTTATCCGCCCCTAATAAAAGTTCCCAAACTCTATTATAGATACCACTAGTGCAAAAGTAATTCGAGACCACCTTAGGTACTGAATTTCAATATAAATAATACATATGACAAAGGTTAGAGGAAAATTGCCACTGCAGTTTACAGGGGAAATATTAGAAATGGAACAGGAGAATCCACATTCTTTATTATTGAATAGCACATTCTTTATCATTTCCTTTAACATTCTCTATTTGTGAGCTAAGCTTTGCCCAGGGTGCTACAGGTCAGTAGAGTTATGACATAAAATGAACTCATCAAAGATTGAACTGTTAATACTGAATACATTGTGACTGTGAAGCATTTCATAAGGAAATGTATGTGCTAAAATGTGTTATGTGTAATTCATGCTGACACTTCATTACAGAGTTTGCCCACTTTGGACAATCCTTTTTTTTAAGTAAGGTCCCTGAAAATAAGCAGATCACATGGTGCCTACCTGCTGGGACCACTCAGCGATCTGATATAATCTGTTGGTGTACCCAGCAGCAAGTGTTAAATTCTCCTGCCGTGTCCCCATGGGAGAAATTAAGCATTATGCAATTCTCATTGTAATCAATGGACTGTCAGCGTAAAGGCCCTTTTACACACAATGATTATATTGCTCAAAATTCATTCAAATGGCCAAAAAATGAGTGATATCATTACATGTAAATGCAGGCATTGTGGACTTTTCATTTGAATTATGATTTAAGGTTAACTTAAAATCCATTGTTTAGCCACTGAAAGTTAAAGCAAACACATTTATCTTTTCAATAGACCACACAGTGTTCTCCCCATGGCATGTTTACAGTGGCCGGGAGAGAACAATGGAATGTGCAGCAGAGCTGGGAGTGTGTTTAAACACATGCTGGGATCTACAAACAACTTGTGCAGGCCCTTTTACATGCAAATGAAGATGACAAAGTTTTAATGGCCACTCATGGCAAATAAATCATGGCAACTAAATATTTCAGTTGTTTGAAAGATTATCTTTGCGTGTAAAAGGGCCTTGAAACTTAAACACATCTGGTCCCTCAGAGCAAGAGACAGCTATTCAGACAATAAAGGCCCTTTAACATGCAAAGATGTCTTTCAAATGACTCAAAAGATTGAAAGGATTAGCGATCTATTTCCATAAAGTCTTAATTTGCATTAACACTTTATCATCTTCATTTGCATGCAAAAGGGCCTGCAGGAATAGTTTGCAGAGCCTATTGTGTGTTTAAACATGTGCTCAGCTGCAGACACATTCCATTGTTCTCTCCTGGCTAGTGCAAACATGCCGTGAGGAAAACAGCATGCGGTTTAATGAAAAGATAAATGTGTTTGCTTTATCATTCAGTGGCTGAACGATGGATTTTAAGTTAACTTTAAAATCATCGTTCAGACAAAAAGTGCACGATGCTTGTGTTTACATTCAACGATTATCACTCATTTTTGACCATTTGAGCGCATTTTTAGCAATTATTGTTGCGTAAAAGGACCTTAAGATTTTGATTACTGGAAGTGCATGCAAATTTGTTTCTTTAAGTGTGTAAACAGACGGGCGCATGTGCTAATAGGCTCGCTGCTACGGAGCGTAATAGCGCATGAACCAGGTTTTTTTTTGACTATTCAAAATCCATGCTATTGCGCATGAGTTAAAAAAAAACAGGTAGAGAAAAAACTACATGCAAGAAAGATATGGCAAGTCCCATGCGTAGTACTAACGAAACCATTTACTAGTGTAAATGAAACCTTTGAATAGTGTGTTGTTTTCTCCCGTTTTGCACAGGACATAATCATGCCCATCTGTTTAAGCCCTTCAGGTAAAGTGTTCCATAGGAAGATAAAGAGAACATTAAATACAGTTTTACCTGCGTCTTCCACAACATTTTACTCCGTTTTCTCTCCATGTGGTTTCCATGGTTTTCATATCTATTTTCATTCGTGTTTTACCTCGAATTGAAGATTTAAATAATGATCCTTAATAGTAATGTAAAACAAGTATATGCATTACTGATTCCTCTGTTGACTTCTATGAGAAATGTTGGGTTTAATACAGCATATACGGTAATTGTATGCATCTAAATGACTAAAATCCCACCGATTTCTGCATCGTAGTCATTAACTAATTTTGTCTTTTTACGTTGAACAAAATAAAACAATCTAGTTGTGAACAACCCGTATCGCCAAGTGCGCAGTGTGCTAGCGTGGTGGGCCTCCTCTATAGACTGATGTGTTTCTCTTTGCTTATAATCAAATGTTATTACCAAGTCAGTGGAAAAATATCATTTTATCTGCTGACTCGTTACTGTCTGTATTTTTCTAAATGGAAGTAATAATGCATACATGCAAATAAGCTGCTTGCATGATAAGTATATGCATGAAATGAATGGTTTCTATTAGAAGCATAAAATGCACTCCTTATTTGCCAGTGGAAGTGGAAGTTTCCTCTGTGATTCGAACCGGCCACTAGCAGGCATCAGGGAATCAAAGAACAACAACGTTGCAAGCAACAATGCTCGAATAAGATGAGTTTATTTTACCATTATTTATGCAGTACCATCAAATTCTACAGCACTTTATACACATTGTAGTTGCTCACACCAAGCCCTGAATCCGTGAAGACCATTTTCACATGGGTGGATTGTGTATTCAGCATTATTTAACAGTATATGTATGCCAGAACCAGAAATGGTACAGAAATTGTGTTTTGGACCCTTTCCTAGTTTTGGCTTTTAAATATTAATGCAAAATACTCACCCAAGTACTGCTGTGCAACAGTGGCCTTAAGGCTCAGTCACACGTGCGCCCGTGTGACTGCAGCCAGCAGACGGCAGTACCTGAAGACGGACATCTCTCTGGAGCGCCAGGAGGAAGAACATGTGATCGGCTTCATTGCCGGTCATGTGTTCTTTCATCAGCGCTGGAGAGAGACGGCCGTCTTCAGGTACGGCCGTCTTCTAACTGTCAGTCACACGGGCGCATCGGTGCCGGTGTACGGGTGCAGAGGTGCCCGTGTGACTGAGCCCTTAGGCAGCTTTCAGACGAGCCAGGGGCGTACCTAAAGGCTAAGGGGCCCGGGTACAAAAGTTCAGCTGGGCCCCCCCTCCATCTGTACCCGTACCTATACCTAAACCGTGCTAATTTACATACATGATGCAGCCCCTTGGCGTAAGCCTTCTCATCAGGACTCCTTTCCTTGCCTACATAAAAACCTGTTGGTAATGTCTTAGGCTGCTTTCACATGGCCGCAAAAATTTTGCGAGATTTGTGCGTTGCAAGGCGTACAAATTGCACATGAATATGAACCCCATTCTTCTGAATGTGATCATACGCAGGAGCGATGCTTTGTTTTTTCTCTGCATCACACGAGAATATGATGATGTGATGCGAGTTGGTTTTAACACAACAACCGCTCACATCCACGGGGACGGCACACGTTGGCGAGTGTGATATGAGGCATAGTTTCACGGCCCAATATCAGACTCACTCGTGTGAAATTAGCCTCAGGCCGGCTGCACACGGCTAGATCTGCATTGTGGAATATGGAGCGTCCGCCTACGGATTCCACAGCATGAACCACCCATAGCATGCCATGGAAAAGCGTTTTTTCCTCTACCCGAGAGGAAAGCAATTATGGTTTTCCACTCACGGAGGAAAAATCACGGCATGCTGTATTTTAGTGCAGATTCTGCACGGACGGCCTTCGCTAAACTCAATGCAAGCCGTGCGACCCGCTGCCCTGACATTGTGAAAAAGTCACAGGCACCCGCGTCATCTCCTAGCGACAGCGCTGGAAAGTCAGTGATTAAAAGAAAAAAAACTGTACTGTGCAGGTCCGACAGCTCGCCTTGTGGACCATCCGCAATACAGAAAAAAAGAAAGAAATTACAGGGACATGCAGATGCCAACGGGGTACAGGGTTGTATTCCACAGCAGGCTCACGCATGAGGAATCTGACCCGGTTGTGTGCAGCCGGCCTAAGACTGTGTTCATGGATTTTGTTGCATTTTTGAACCACAATTAGAATCACATCCAAAACTGCGTGCAGTATTATAAACCGCACGTGGATTCAAACAATACAGGCAGGTTTTAAACTGCATGCAGGTTTCTGATGCGTTTTTCAGTTGTGTGTAAAGTGTTCAAATATACAGTATATACCCAGGTTATACCAGCTGTACATATAATTATATACAGGAGATCTCCAGATTACACCAGCATGGTACATATCACTATATACAGGATGTATATTCCCCTATATCCCTGTATATAGTGGTATGTCCCATGCTGGTGTAACCTGTGTATCTCCTGTATATAAATATATATATACAGCTGGTATAACTTATACCAGCCATACATATATAATTACAATTCCTCCTCTACTCACCTCTGCAGCAGTCTCTGGGCAGCCTGTAATGGAAAGTCCCATCCTTTGATCACATGGCCAGAGCCTGGTCATGTGATCTGCAGCCACAGGTCCTCTCTCAGGTCCTGTGCATCCAGCGCTCCGGAGGTGAGTAGAGCCGCACTAGCCCCTTCCCCTGGTAATCGCTGGTCGGCAGAGACTGATAGACTGCAGCTGTGTCACAGCTGAAGCCTATCAGTGGGAGGGCCGCGCCGTGGGAGTCTGCAGCCTGTAATTGGCTGCCGACTCCACGTGTAACAGCCCTCCCCTCTGCTCTTGCCGACCTGCGGCGCTGCCTCCCAACTCTCTCCTCTCCCTCCTCCCCTCTCCCTTCTCAGCCATCATGCGGCCGACAGCACCGGTCCCCTGGGCCCCCTCAGCTCAAGGGCCGGGTCGCCATTGCGACCCCTGCTTCCTATCACCGTACGCCAGTGAGACGAGCGTATATTAGCTCTGTATTTGGTCCGTGTTTTTGGACCATAAGGGCAAAAACACACGGGCGCATGCACTACTAGCTCACGGCTAAGGAAAGTATTAGCAAGTGAACCGGGTTTTTTTTTTCCTGGACTATTTAAAACTTTGAGTTTGAAAAAAAAAGCGGGGAGATAAGTCCTGTTCTATCTTTCCTGCATGTAGTCATAACTACTCGCGACAAAGATAGGGCAAGTCCTATCTTTTCTCACACATGGTAATAACACACAGGAATCTCGATAGTGGAAACCAAGTCATTGAGATCAATGGTTTCGTTTTGTCCTGTTATGCACCCATCTGTTTAAGCCCTAATAATGAGCTAATCTAAATCTATGGAAATTTACATGCTGCAAAAATAATCATTCCTATATATGGAATAGATTTTCTGCAACAAGTTTGATATGTGTGAGTTAAAATTGGCTCCCCTCTCCTGCATTCTCATATATACGTGCATTCAAGGGGGCAGGATATATATATGTTTCATTATATAAATATACACATTTATATATATGCTCACTAAGGCCTCATGTCCACGGGGAAAATATATATTTATCCAATCTGCGCAGTTCTCCCGCGCGTGAAATCCACACATCAAAATGCCCATAGTAAAGCATTGACCACCCGCAGTTAATTAAATAGCTGCGGATGGTATTTCTAGCGATTTGCGGATTTCACGCATGGGAATAAAACTGCAGCATGCTCCATTTTACCGTGGATTACGTGCGGATGGGCCTCCATTGATGTCTATGGGTGCAGGAGATCTGCAGTGCATCCGCAAATACATTTGCGGATGCACTGTGGATTTGAAGGTTAAATTCAATTAGGAAGGTGGGGAAAAGGCTGGGAAGTGGGGTTGCATTGTTGATCCGCAGTGCATCCACGTACATCCGCTCGTGAAAAATCACAATCCGCGATCTCTTGCGAGCCAAAAAAATACAATTTAAAGTTCATCCACAGTGCATCCGCTGAAGAAATCCGCATCAAATATCCACATGGGCTGTATTATGCCCGTGGACATGAGGCCTAAGGCCTCATACCCATGGAAAGAATATCGCCCGTGCGGATTTCTGCAGCTGATGCACTTTTAATTGTGGGGTTTTTTTGCATGCGGGAGATCCATTGAGGAAGAGGACAATTGAGCCCATCTGCGCGTGATCCGCGTTAAAATGGATCATGCTGCTTTTTAATTCCTGGGTGGGCCATCCGCAAATCACTTAAAAATACAATCTGCGGCTATTTAATTAACCATGGATGGTCAATGATATCCTATGGGCAAATTTATATGTGGATCAGGCATGCTGGAGACCCGCACGGATTTAATAAATCTATTTTCCCCATGGAGAGTACTAGCTAAAACATTGTAAATATCCATGAAAATACAGTATACGGTGTGTGTGTGTGTATATATGTATAAAAATCAAGCACCTAAGAAGGGTTGTCGGTTCAAATGAAAGATTTCTATATCTTGATATAAGCGATTACAATATTAGGGTAAACAGATAATGTGCTGAGGGATACTGAACACTTAATTGGAGGCTCCAGTTCCCTGTTGGGCCACCTCCAGCCTGGATGCAAGATGTGATACAGGTGGGCATGGAGGGGCAGGTTCCATATGATATCCAGTGGCATATCTCTTCTTTGCTGTAACTGAGCCTCTAGATTATGCAACATATATGAGAGACCACATGTGGCTGCAGAATGTCTTGAACATATCATTGAGCTATCATTGTCCCTCGTACCATCTCATAGCGACAGTGTGGCCTATTTTGTACTGCACATGTGTTCCGGTGCACCAGCTGGCAGATCCGAAGACCAGAATAGAAGATGCCAGACAGGTATGCAGATGTCACCGGCTGGGCACAGTGTTGGATTCCGCTGCAGGATTCTGCCTGCAGAATCCGACCCGCCCGTGTGCAGGTGGCCTTATGCACCATTTACATGCAACAGAAAAGATTCTCATGGACTTTTATGTTATTGGGCATTGTAATTCTTCTCTCAGATTGTGCATGGAAAAACTGGAAATTAGCCACATCCAGATTAACCCATTTGAAAGGGGCTAATCCCTGTGCGGATCTCCCAACACATCCAGCCTTGGATTTCTGTGCTAGATCCTCCTGTAAATACAAGTAGGATTTGCCATAGGCAAAATCCATGATGTGTGAACTTAGCCCAATGGTTCCCTTTTAGAGATGAGCGAGCATACTCGATAAGGCAAACTACTCGAGCGAGTAGTGCCTTATTCGAGTACCTGCCCGTTCGTCTCTAAAGATTCGGGTGCCGGCAGGGGGCGGGGAGCGGGGAGGAACGGAGTGGAGATCTCTCTCTTCCTCCCGCTCCCCCCTGCTCACCGCCGCAACTCACTGCTCTCCCGCCCCGGCACCCGAATCTTTAGAGACGAGCGGACAGGTACTCGAATAAGGCACTACTCGCTTGAGTAGTTTGCCTTATCAAATATGGTCGCTCATCTCTATTCCCTTTACATAAACAGTATTGAAGTATCTCTAAGGGCTTATTTACACATGTGTATGCAAGCTGCACCCAAGATTCGGACGGGCCATGGGTCAGGCGGCTTCCATTGACTTCAATGGAAGCCGTTCGTGCAGGAATCACAGGAAAATGGAGCATGCTGCGATTTTTCATCCGTGAGCAAAAACCGCAATTGGTTCCCGCTCATGTGCATGAAGAATCATTTTTCCATAGCATGCTATGAACGGTTATTGCTGCAGAACCTGGAGGCAGACGCCCGCTCCGGATTTCGCAGCAAATATCCGCCTATGTGCGTGAGACCTTACTTTGGACAGCGGGCATTACATTTCCTACTATTCTCCATGATGCAAACAAAATTAGGACATACGGCAACTCTCCTTACATGGACCATGGGTTTATGGGAAAAAAAAATCACATTAATGAAACAGCCCATTGCAGTCAAAGGGTCCGTGTACTGTCAATGTGCAGCCCAATGCAAACACACGAATGAAATACACAGATGTGTGAATGGGCCCTAACCCTGCTGTTGTAATATACAAAGGTTTAAATTAATAAAATACTATACTGAATGTTTCCCCATAAAACTATATATGATTCTGCTCAGCCCCTCCTGCTCTATAACATGATCCCTGTGGTTTGGACAGTATGTTCCAGCTGACAGACTCCCTTTAAATAAACATCCCATTTAACCAGTTTTCATGTATAAAACATATTCTGATGGGTTGTTTTCTACTAATCCATTTAGAGAATAATATCAGCCCTAGCGGAGGGTCAGGAGGGCATAGCAAAGCATTTTTCAGCACTACAGTATGAAGCTTGAATAATCAACATTACTGAGGCACATCTTTACCCATTCAGCAGGAATAGTAAATATAGTACATATTTATAACCACGGGAATATACAGATAATGAAATATGATTTTTAAATGGTGGAATACTTTCCCTTTACAAAGAACATCCATTTATTGGCACATAATTGGAATTTTTTGACCTCACATAAAACCTCCCTCTGGATTATGGATTCACTGGTACACTTCTCCCTCTTTCCATGTAACTAGAGTGTGCTTATAAAAATGCCAATGAACCATTTCAAGCTACAGAAACTATTCTGTCGCTATTAGTCAACAAGAAATTACCATTCATCTAGCTTTTTATCGACAGACTACAAGCGAAGCCTAAAAATGTGACATTAGGCTGCATGTATTAGCTGGCTTCTCTACCACAAAGGCTACATCTTGTATGACTGCACATCCCGGAATTTATATGTGCAGAACACTGTAACCAGCTACTGCTGTTGTTCTGGTATGACACCGTAGTTTAAAGATTTGCCCCTGAATTTTTTGTATAGACCAGCTGTACAAAACCTTATTTTCTTCTAACTGTCCTGATGACCAGTGCTGGTTAAACCCTGTGGTGGCCCCTAAACAGTCTAAATTTTGGGTCCCCCTCACAAATGATCTCGTAATACATTTTCAATTTTACCAACCAACAATTTTAATAAAGCAATTATACACTCAAAATACACTGTACTGGGGAAATAGGGAACAAATGGGGGAATGAAGGGTCATACGAAATAAGGGAACGAGGGAGCAAAAGATGGAAAAAAGAAAACTGGGACAGAACACGTAATTTTTGTGTCACATATTCTCACTTTTTCTCCCTTCTATTTCCCAGGTCTCACTATGCTCCAACACTGAGGACCCTGGGCAAATTTAGTGGCACCCAGAACTCCCAACTGGCCAGATAAAAGTGATCATACAGTTAATACAATACTGGAACATCACCCATCGCTATCTGCTCTTGGAACCATATTATCCAAACAAAACAGTCATATGGTGGATATACAAAGTCTACACACCCCTTTCATAATACCATGTTTTTGTCTTGTTAAAAAAATCCAACAATGATCAATCATTTTAGATTTATTTCCACCTTCAATGTGACCTGTGATCTGCGCAATTCCATTGAAAAACAAACTGAGAAATCTTAGGGTGAAAAGTAAAAATAATATAACTAAAATAATGTGGTTGCACAAGCTTGAACACTATTATATTTGTGGATATAGTTATGTCCAAAATCACATTTAGGGCTTATTCAGACGACCGTATATCGGCCAGATATTTACGCCGGCCGATATACGGCGTCTCTCTCTGCACTATTTGCAATGAGAGGAGAATTAGCTCCGCCCCATCCCTCCTCCCCTCATTGCAAATAGTGCAGAGGGGCGGAGAGGGGGCGGGAGCTCAGAGCACTGCTCTTAGCTCTTCCAGCTTCTCCCCCTGCAGAGAGAGACGCCGTATATCGACCGGCGTAAATACGCGGCCAATATACGGTTGTCTGAATAAGCCCTCAAACCCATGTTAAACAGTAGTCAGTTCACAGCTGCCATTACTTTTAGTCAAGATTCCCCTGTAATTTCCTTAGTTGCATTTTTCAGCAAAAGCCAAGGTCCGTAAAGAGCTCACAACACATCAAAGGGATCTGACTGCTGAAAGGTAACAGTCAGGAAAAGAGTACCAAAAAACTTCCATGACATTACATATACCAAGGAACACAGTGATGACTGTGATCAAAAAGTGGATTAAATTTGGCATAACAGTGACATTACCAAGAACTGGACATCCTTCATGAATTGATGAAAAGGTTAGAAGAGGCAGGAGGCTGCAAAGAGGCACAGAGCAATATTAAAAGATCTGCAGGAATTTTTGGCAAGTACCGGTTGTGTAGTGAATGTGACTGTTATGATCGTGTGGGTAAACTAAGCACAGGGCCCACATGATCGTGACCAAGAGAGATGCACGCACACTGGATTCTGACAACTGACCCTGTGCTACAAGGAGGATGATATGGCCCTATATAAGCAGGGACATCGCCCCAATAAAGGGCGGCCCAGCGGTCTTCGGATCTGGGCCCTAGCTGATCCTAGGAACCACACCCCAGAACAAGATACACATGCATGCCACTTGACAGGGACAGAACAACAGGACACACAGAGCCAGAAAACACAGCATACAGCAGCCAAAATGCAACTACTAGTAGCAGATAATAAGCTATATATAAATACCAGGTATTAGTTGACATTTTGATCAAAACGTGGAAGCTAGCAGGCCACTTTACGGCTCCTGGCTATACCACTAGTCCCTACACTAACCAGGAGTCTAGCAAAACAAACTGACACAAAACTGGCAGAAAATAAACGTACAAACAGACATGAACCAGCAAGATACCAAACACGCAGCAACAGACAAGGATTCATGACTGCTCACTCTGGACACTAGTCAGACACTGACAGGATTAGGGTTTATGTGTGAGCAAAGACCCAGGAGATTGGCTAGCAGGAAGTCTCACCCAGCCATATCAATCATTCACCACCTGTGTAGCTGTGCGGCTAGAAACCATAGTACTACAGGTCTCAGCAGCACAACGTAACAGTGACAACCATCTTCCATATTCTTCATATGTCCAAGCTGTGGGGTCGGAGAGCAAGACGGAAGCCTTTTCTAACAAAAAAACCCATCCAAGCTGGGCTATGTTTTGCCAAAACCTACTTCAAGTCTGCCAAAGTATGTGGGAGAACGTGTTCTGGTCTGATGAGACCACAGATAAACTTTTTGGCCATACTTCCAAAAGAAAAGGTATGTTTGGCGCAAAGTCAACACATCACCAAAAGAACCCTATAACCCCAGTGAAGATGGTGTAGGCAGCATTATGCCTTGGGGCTGTTTTCTGATGCTGGAACTCGGGCTTTAGTCAAGGTGGAGGGAATTATGAAGGGTTCCAAATATTAGTGCATTTTAGCACAAAACCTCCAGGCCTCTGCTAAAAAGCTGAAGGTGAAGAGGAATTTCCCCTTTCAGCACGACAATGACTTAAAGCATACCTCCAAATCAAAAAAAGGATGGCTTTGCTAGAGGAAGAACAAAGTTTTGAAATGGCCCAGCCAGAACCAAGACCTGAATCCCATTGACAATTTGTGGGTTGCCCTGAAGAGGGCAGTACATATGAGATGCTCTTGCAATCTGACAGATTTGGAATGCTTTTACAAGGAAGAGTAGGCAAAGGTTGCCAAGTCACAGTATGCCATGCTGATAGACACCTACCCAAAAAGACTGAATGGTGTCATAAAATCAAAGAGTACATCAACAGAGTATTAGTTTCAGGGTGTGCATATTTCTACATCCACATTATTTTAGTTTTTCACATTAAAAGATTTCAGTTTGTTTGTCAATGGAATTGTACAGATTATGGGTTACAGTGATGGAGGAAATAAGTTGTTTTCAATGGGTCTATTTACATGTGTATTGTTCCTCTAGCAGCGATGATACCAGATAGAAAAAATGCAGCATGCCCTATCTTTAAAAATTGCATCGCGCGTGCATGTGTAAAGTAGGTGTTCAGCGTTGCAATTTTTAAAACATTTTCCCACAAATCGCATTACAATGAAAATTGCATTTTTACAAGCATGATATTGGTCTGAGTTTCTGGACGGATATCGCGCTCGCCCAGTAAATATGGCCTAATTGAATTGGTTGTAGTACTTATGGTCACTTCATAATGGACAGAGAGTCCCTTGCGAGCTTTAGGTTTCTGGCGTATCCGCTCTGTTCTCCCTACAGTTAAGCTTCTGTCTCTCTCTTCTATGAAAAGTCAGTTCACATACAGAACAAAGTGTCATCCACAATTTTATTACAACGCTGCTGTAAGAGTGAGAGTAACTATGAGATATGGGAATTTCCACAGGCTCCTGCAGCGGCTGTATATCTTGCCCATTTCATATCCTCTTATCAGTTTTAGCATGTATATTTGCAGTGTTTATTAAATAAACTGGAGTACTCTTAGCATAGTTTATAAGTGCCATAAAGCTGCCAGCATCAAGTTGTGACTAAGGAATCTGTAATCAATATAATCTTAAATATGAGTTATAAAGTGTATGCAGGGATAGTTAAAGATCCTATAAAATCTGCCATGACATTTATACAGTGACACTTTAGGATATTGATTTCATGATTGAATTATTTTGCAGGTACTGGATGCAGCTCTCAAGGCTTGTTCTACATCTTACATTGCATGTTTACAAAGTTCAACTAGAAGTAACAACGCACGCAGAACTTTCCATCATTGAACGAAAATCACACACCATTCTGTGCACATCTATTTCATCCTAATGACACAGGTGATTTAAATGATGAGTCTTCACGAAATGTAACAAATATTGGCTTCAAATTGTAAAAACACCTCGCAGAAGTAGATTTATTGCACAGGGGATTTCATGCTAATCAGGCTAATTAGAATGCTAATCTACCCAGCTAGCATGCTAAACAGCTCTGTGACTCCTGCCCCTTGGTAGATATCAGTGCTCTCCACAAGTAAGTTAATGGACCAAGGGATTGGGGGAGGGATAGAAGTAAGTTCTCTATGGTTCAAGAATTTTTAATGCATTTCTTATTTATCCTCCTTGTAAGGGAGTAGAAAAAGAGATTCTTTGCGCAATAATGGCAAAAATGTATTGTTACAGATATGTTCTGTCCAAGTGCTGCGCTCACTTTCACATCTTTATTTTTTCTCTTTCACCCAGGATTGGAGGGTGCTGCTGGCCTATATTGCTCTTATTTGTCCCTTTGGGTTGTGGTCTTCTAGCCGCCATTCATATCACTGAATTGCCTTGTCCATCCCATGAACCTATAAGTTGACAGTGCTATAAATGTTCATTAGAGTATGACAATGATATATCATATTAATTGTACAAGGTTGCCCTGAGTGGAATTATCTCCTGTAACTCCTTAAGGCTGGATTCACACGACCGTATATCGGCTCGGTTTTCACGCCGAGCCGATATATATGTTGTCTCTCTCTGCAGGGGGGGAGGCTGGAAGAGCCAGGAGCAGTGCTCTGAGCTCCCGCCCCCTCTCTGCCTCCTCTCAGCCCCTCTGCACTATTTGCAATGGGGAGAGGCGGGGCGGCGGGGCTAATTCTTCCCACTTAGCCCCGCCCCGTCCCACCTCCTTTCATTGCAAATAGTCCAGAGGGGCGGAGAGGGGGGGAGAGGAGGCAGAGACGGGGCGGGAGCTCAGTTCCTGCTCCTGGCTCTTCCATCCCCCCTCCCCCACCCTGCAGATGAGAACGACGTCTATCGGCTCGGCGTGAAAACCGAGCCAATATACGTTCGTGTGAGTCCAGCCTTATACTTATGTTAGGTTGTGAATTTATTGTTAATAAAATACATAACATTTTAATATGTAATGGTTCATAACCTCATAGCTAGGTAGTGAGGCCAAGTATGCACTTTGAAATAGGATCCAGAAGACTCATGTTATGATACATCTACCTTAATCCACTGAAAGGGAATGGTCCGTTCTAGGAACAATAGAAATGTTCAATAAAATTCTGGCAAAGGGGAACCAGAAAGTCTGAACATCTCAGAATTGTTTATGGAGCATAATATTGGGAAGTGCTTTGAATTTACTGTATATATGCATCATACAGTACATCTAGTTAAAAAAGATCAGGGTGTACTTGTAGATCATGGAATAAACTACAGCATGCAATGTAAATCAACTGCCTCCAAAGATAGCGGGGTAGTTTTTTTGTTTTAAGGAGACATAGATTCAAGAGACATACATGTAGTGCTGCAACTTTAGGGATTAGTGTGGCTTCATCTGAAAGAACACCTGTAAGCTCTTGTGGCTATTCTGTTTTACTGAATAATTGTATTCCACAAGAAATAATAATGTTGTAGCAAGAAAATAAAAACAAATCATAATACATGATATGGATCAGAAAAAGGTGCTGTTACAAAAACAAATTGTCTGGCAGAGAACAAGTATTATATCAATGGAAAAATCAGATATTATCATTGCTATGCCCTCAGGCCAAAACAGGATGGGCTGACTGGATCCTTAAGAGATTGTGCATCTTTATTTTTTTAATTGAGCCTTTACTTCCATCGCTTTTGCCAGCTCAGAACTCTGTGTTGTGCTGTTACTCTGTGATTACTCCTAGAAATTTATGAATACTGTAAGGTCTCCGCCCTTCCTTCCTGCTTATATCCATCACTGAGAGGGTTAACCAGCACTGACAAGGTTAACCAGGTCTCTGCCTCTCAGTTCACCAGTGGGGTTCATTAGGCATTACTCCCCTATTTAAGGTGATCTGATGTACTTCCTGGTTGCCTTTGAATTGGTGTGTTTGTTAGTTCTTGTCAATCAGCCTTCACTGGTCATTCTGTTCTGTGTCAGTACTGCCCGCTCTCTGGGTCCTGTCATGTCTGGGTCCTGTCTGCCTATCTGCCCTGGGTCTGTTTCCTGACCTTCTATCCTGTATGTGGCTTCCTACAAATCTGCATCTGTTCTTAGGTTTATGTTCTGTCAGTTTGTCTTCGCTCTGCCAATTCCATCTGGTTCTGTGTATTATCTCTTCAAGGATAGTCGGGTATGAGGTTCCAGCGCGGGTCAGCCTTTATCGAGGTGATCGCCTTACTTTTAGGTAGGATCCTGCCATTTCCCCTGCAGCCAAGGGCCAGTCTCCCTTTCCCTTAGTTCTGTCTATGCCTTCTCAGTTCCGCCTGGATTCCCGTATCTGTGTTGGTTCCATATTCCTATCTACAGTCTGTCTATACCAGGAGTCAGCTACCAACCGCTCCAGGACTGTCCTCAGCCTTGGTGGGTTGGCCCAGTGGATCCACTAAATCCATAAATAAAATATTATTCTGCAACACATACATTGACAACTAGGTGTGATCAAGTTGGGGTGAGGCCCTACATAGTCTGACACTGGTCAATCAATGCTTAACATCAGGCTATGTAGAGTTGTGCCCCTTTGCAGGAAAGATAATCAGTTTATTCATTTGCTTCTAGGAGGAACAGCAAAGGAAGAGCACAATGGAGGGGTTTATTAAAAATGCCACAAAATTGTTGTTTTATGGGGAAAAAGTATTTAGTAAAGCAGATATGTCAGGAGAGGTAATGAATCCTCTTCAAATATGTAGTTCAGTTCTCAAAACAGTCTACACAAAAGATGCCCCAGTGTTGGCAAATGTGAAAAAGGAGAAAGAAAGTTAAGGGACCCACTATATATTTTTATTAGAACTTGTATAAATAGTCCATACAAAAAATACTCACTGTGCGGACAACAGAAGTCAAGAGAGCGCCCTCTACATAAGGTTGGTTTTAAGGGGGCAAATGCCCAGAGCTCCAGTTATCTAAAGGAGTTCTGAGGACCGGACCCCAGGAACATCAGAGTAGAACAAATAAACAATTCATTACACAGGCAGTACAGTTAAGGCCCATTTACACTGGACGATTATTGCTAAAAATTCTCTAATCAACTATCGTTTTAGTGATAATCGGTGCATGTAAATGGGCGGGGGGCACCCGCATTTCAGGCACTTTTAGTTGATCATTAAAATCAAGGTCACCTAAAAATCATCTCTGGCTTTTATCAGTCGTTCTCCATAGGGGAGTGTTGATAGCATTGTTTCCCCGTGGAGAACAAAGGATCTGAGTGCAGATAATAGTCTCCGGCTATTAGCCTGCATTCAGGGAAGGCTTCATTTGCATACATAATTAATATTTAAGTAGCTGAGTAGCTAATTAAATACCAATTATTTTTTATGCGTGGCCCCTCCTCTCCTATTGCCCCCTTACCTGCCCCCATGCTGGTAACACTTAAAATATGGCACAAGGCCTTGCAGCTGACCCCTGTAGTGGAAGTCACATGGTCTCCACATACTCCTTTGTGGGATAATCCACACTTGCCGCACCTGCAGCGCCTTACAGAGTCTGCATTCTGGAGAGCTCATGGTATTAATGTACTATCTGACATAATGACTGAGGACACTTTCTGCACTTTCCTCCAATTGCAGATAATCTACAACCTGCCTGAGCACTCTTATTTCAGATATTACCAGCTACGACATGTGATCAGGGCTCAGTTTCAGGGCCTGTCCATACCGCTGTTCCTGACTCGGTTGGAAGGCTTGGCATAGATGTGCAACCTAGTAAGACCACTGTCCAGTTTCTATGCCTACTTGGTGCAGTGTCTTGCCCCGTTGAGGGAGAGGGCGACCCAGAAGTGGGTCATTGACATTCTTGATCTGTTAGCGGGGGAGAGTGAAGACATATTGGTGAGCTCTGGTCCTCCTTTGATTAGTGCTAGGGATAGTCTTGTCCAGGTCAAGTTTCTACACCGTATATACTACACCCGATCCAGGCTACGTGTAATGGGTCTGCTCCCCTCAGCGATCTGTCCCCGATGCTTAATTGTCGATGGGACCATCATGCACATGTTCTGGGACTGCGGTGTCATGCGAGACTACTAGGGGGACATTCTTGTATTTACCTGGGGATCCCGAGGATCATGCACCCTGGGGTGTGCCTCTTTGGGCTTGTTGGAGACCTACCAGTGGCAGCAGCAACCCGCACCTTATATAAGCTACTGTTTTTCTATGCTAAGAAGGTGATTTTGTTGAATTGGAAGCACCCTGGTAGGCCGACCAGAATCGCATGGATCCAGGTGGGGAACTCTGTGCTTCCAATGTATAAACTGACTTATATGGCCAGGGAATGTCCTGAGAAGTTTGACAAGGTTTGGGGGGGCTGGGTGAACTGTCCGGCAAAAGCAACAGAGATGCCTGTCTAGATTTTGGGAATGGATATGGTGAGGGATACCCGCTTGAACCGTTCTACTGTTTAGGCTAATTCTTTTTTTTCTTTAACCCCTTCACGACCAATGACGTACATTTACGTCATGGAGCCGCGGGGTATGTATGAAGAGAGGTTGCGTGGCAACCTCTCTTCATACAGTGCGGGCGTCAGCTGTTTATAACAGCTGACACCTGCGGGCAATAGCCGCGAGCGGCCGTGCGGCCGATCGTGGCTATTAACCATTTAAATGCCGCTGTCAGTTCTGACAGCTGCATTTAAATCCCCCGAACGATGTTCGGGGGTCCCACACGGCCCCCCCATGGTGAGATCGGGGGAGCCATGCAGGTGTCATGGCAGCCGGGGACCTAATGAAAGGCCCCAGGGCTGCCTTAACAGACTGCCTATAAAGCCATCCCCGTTGGGTGGCTTGATAGACTGCCTGTCAAAAAGCAGTATGACGTAATGCTATAGCATTACGTCATACTGCAGGAGCGATCAAAGCATCGCATCTTAAAGTCCCCCAGGGGGGCTTCAAAGTAATGTAAAAAAAAAATCAATAAAGTTTTTTTTTAATTGAAAAAAAAAAAAAAGTTGTAAAAGTTTAAATCACCCCCCTTTTGCCATATCTATTATTAAAAAATCAAAATAATAAATTAAAAATACATATTTGGTATCGCCGCGTCCGTAAAAGTCCAAACTATCAAAGTAATGCATTATTTTTCCCACACGGTGAACGTCGTCCGAAAAAAAAAATAAAGAACGCTAGAAATGCATTTTTTTAGTTACCCTGTCTCCCAGAAAAAACGCAATAAAAAGCGATCAAAAAGTTGTTTGCATTCCAAATTGGTACTATAAGAAATTACAGGACATTAGGCAAAAAATGAGACCTTGCTCAACTACGTTGACGGAAAAATAAAAAAGTTATTGCGCGCACAAAATGACGGCAGAAAATAATTGAAAAAAAATTTATGTTTTTGAAAAAAAAAAAGAGGAGTATAGTAAAGAAAAACTATACAAGTTTGATATCGTAGTAATCATACCGACTCATAGAATAAAGTTATCATGTATTTTTTGTTGCCATTCGTGTGCCGTAGAAACAAGATGCACTAAAAGATGGTGAAATGTCATTTTTTTTTCATTTTACTCCACTTAGAATTTTTTTAAAGTTTTTCAATACATTATATGGTACTTTAAATAACACCATTGAAAAGTACAACTCGTCCCGCAAAAAACAAGCCCTCATACAGCGACGTCTATGGATAAATAAAGGAGTTACGATTTTTTTAAAGGGGGGAGGAAAAAACGAAAATGGAAAAAGAAAAAGGGCCGCGTCATTAAAGGGGTTGTCCCGTGAAAGCAAGTGGGGGTATACACTTCTGTATGGCCATATTAATGCACTTTGTAATGTACATTGTGCATTAATTATGAGCCATACAGAAGTTATCAGAAATTTTTCACTTACCTGTTCCGTTGCTAGCGTCCTCGTCTCCATGGTGCCGTCTAATTTTCAGCGTCTAATCGCCGGATTAGACGCGCTTGCGCAGTCCGGTCTTCTTCTTTTCTGAATGGGGCCGCTCGTGCCGGAGAGCGGCTCCTCGTAGCTCCGCCCCGTCACGTGCCGATTCGAGCCAATCAGGAGGCTGGAATTGGCAATGGACCGCACAGAAGCCCTGCGGTCCACTGAGGGTGAAGATCCCGGCGGCCATCTTCACCAGGTAAGTAAGAAGTCACCGGAGCGCGGGGATTCAGGTAAGCAATGTCCGGTTTTCTTTTTTAACCCCTGCATCGGGTTTGTCTCGCGCCGAACGGGTGGGCTATTGAAAAAAAAAAACCCGTTTCGGCGCGGGACAACCCCTTTAAGGGGTTAAGAGTCGCGCAGGGTTGTTGTTTGAGGGGGAAGGGTTAAAGTTTTGAGGAGGGGGGGTGTTCTCTCTATTTCTTTGTCCCTTTTTTTGTTTGTTTGTTTTGTCTTGTCTTTTTTTTTTCTTTTTCTCCTGGTGTTTTGGGGCTCCGAGGCTAGGAGCCCTCCCTGGTTTGGGTTTGTTCCATTACGGGTAAATAATAAATGTGAAAATGAACAGCCAAGTACTATGTTTTATGAGAAATGCACACGAATATGCGAGACACTCAGTGTTTTCACTTTTGTCTTTTTTTTCCCAGTTCTCATGTACTGTAATGTATCAGCAAGGTGTGCATTCTTTATGATGTCTGCTGTTTTTGTATATTTGTTTATTTTGGCTAAATAAATGTTCCTTTAAAAAAAAGATTATTTTTTATGCAAAATAATTGCTCCAAGCTGTCACTCAAAATGTTTGAGCGATCTTTGAGCGATTATCTGCTCGTGTAAATGGGCCTTTAGTCAGGCAAAATGCTAATTTACACTGCGTGTTCTGTCCGACAATAGAGAGAACTGTATGGCTATTATATCACAGCCATACAATTCTTTCTATCTAATGCTCTGCACAGCCATTCAATGACTTCATGAATGGCTGTGATTAGCTAATGCCAGACTAAGTTAGCCAATCAGAGCATTAGCTTTCTGGAGGCGGGGCATTCAAGCCCCGCTTGCAGAAAGCAATGCTCTGCCCACGTGCACGGGGGGGGGACAGCCTGCAGCAGTGCCGCAGGAGGTGAGTATTCATTTTTTTTTCCAACAACTGTATACCCAGCGTATAAGACAACCCCTGACTGCAGAGCAGATTTTTCGTGGTTAAAAGGTCATCTTATACGCTGGAAAACACGGTACCTAAAAACAAGTAAATCATAAATGCTAAAGTATATACATTTTTATGGAAGTCAATGGCAGTGCCAATGCATATCTGGCAATCATGGTTCAACTGTTTCCCAAAAACATGGTTGGAAATGGACCACCACTAAGGTTATTGAAGATGAAGTCACTGTGAGCACATTTGGCGACTATGTATTACAGAGAAATTATACTGAACAACCTGCTAAACAATAAATCATAGACTATCCAATAGCATTTTTTCTGCATCCCCTGCTATCAAATGAGATAGAACATCATTTGCACAAAACACCTTATGCTTTAACTCCTCATATTTGACAATGATGCGTAGATAGAAAAGGAATATATAACTTTAGAGCTCCATTATTTCCTAATTTCCATCTTAAAAACCCATATGGCTGCTTTAAACACCGCGTACCTTTGAGAATCTTAACCTCATTAAGGCCCTGTTAAATCACTTACCACTTCGTGTACAGTAGGTGTATCCTCTAGCGGCTATAGATTGCATTTTGTGGCGTTGACATGTGTAATGCTTTAGATTGCCTCTGGCAAAACATTTATGTTTGATTAGCTTTGCTTTAAACCATGCCATCCATAGAGACTATAATTCCAAAGGATTTTTTGTGTCAATCCAGCTGCTTCCACTAGACAGCTGCAGTGAATGTGTAATATGTATTTTTTCCATGCTGGCGGGCAAAGAACTAATCAGTCATAGAGCAATTTTGTATACAACACATTTCCATGTTTAACAATCCCTCCTAAAAGATATATACCAATTATTTCACTCAACTGTAACTTTTTCAGGTTGATTTAGTTTCCCAATTAATTAGTGAAACCTTTAAAAATAAATGTAACCCTTTAAAGTTAATAGCAGCATTTTTACACGCCTGAAATAGATGTATTTTAAGTTTTTCTCATTACTAGTAAATGATAAAAAAATAAACTCCGATAACTGCTAGGATCCAGTATCTAGAGGATTGTAAGATTTAAGCATATATTTAGCAGTTAGTATTTTACTAATAAGCTTAATGAATTTTAAAAGCCTAATATACTGTCCCTATCGGCATGCATGGCCACTCAGCAGTGCATTAAACAGCTTCTGCAGAACATGAATTGCATGTCAATAAAAGCCGAATATTAACGAAGACCGCAATTAAGATAATCTACCCATGCTCTGAATTCTTGATGGTTTGACTGAGAACAGCACATTTTTAAACCTATTCAATATTTTAAGAGGAGGGAAAGCTGCATAACCCGTGAAACTAAACTGCGTAGTTACCACTGTTTTATAATTCAGACTTTTTGCATGAATTAATTAATAACTTGCAGACATATTACCATTTCCCTGCTGCAAGGAATGAAATAGACATTTATTCATAGCAAGTTAGTAGCAGGTATTATTAGAAACATGGTTCATGAAGTATTTATCCTCTAAAAGTCACACAAAAAAAAACGATATTGTTTACCGCCTAAAAGCTCGATCTTATTCTTTATGTTTAGACTAAAACCTAAAACCATAAAACTGCAAAAAATAATAAAATAAAAATTTTTCCACATTTCTACATGTTTATTCCCTAGGCCTCTGCTTTGCATTTTCTCTTATTTTGCTGTTTTAAAGGGGTTTTCTAGGCAAAAACTATTGATGACCTATCCACAGGATAGGTCATCGGTATTTATTCTTCAAGCACCCCCAGGATTCCTGGTGATGAGCTGGTTGCCCAGCCCACTGTCAGTGCCGAGGGGCCAGGCATCATCATAGGGGACACCTATGAGCTGAAACGACTATTACACCTTTGCGTCCGACTCCGGTGTTGGAGGCGGAAGTGCCAGAAGTGTAATAGCAGTGTTCAGGTCTTATTGATTTCAGTGAGAATGAAGATATGGCCCTTCTGTTCCTTTTCCTTATGATGATGTCCAACCCTTTTGCACAGACATCAGGCCGGGCAATCAGCTCATTGCCAAGAATCCTGAGCAGCGGGTCACCGGCGTTTAACTATTAGGTAGGTCATCGCTATTTCATGCCTGGAAAAGCCCTTTAAGATATATCAAAATTAGATAACCTATTATTTTATGGCTCCTAGAGCATCCTGAAAATAAAGTACATCAATACATAAACGTAGGGAAAATATATTTTGAAAGTTTATATACAGTAGGTTATATTAGTATTTTGTTGAAGCTGTCCATTTGTAAAGAAATGATAAGAATATTTCTTGACGTTGAACAGATGAATTGCGTGAAACGGTTTTTCATATCTTAATAAACAGTCGCTTTTACATAGTAATTTTACAATTCTTAACTTTACATACATTATATTTCTGATGATTGAATTTTGATTGACTACTGTGTGCTGTATATGATCACCAGTAGTAAGCTGTTTTATAATGTGTCTTCATCAATTATAGCATATATATCTACTAGAGGTTTTACCCGGGATTGTGCTGGCAGATTGTTTACAACAATAACAACTGACAAGTTACTGTGAGTTAAAAGACAAAATGGGTTTAACAAATACTGTATTCCCTTTATTGCCACTTACAGTCTAAATACTATCGGTCAATTTACAAGGGCTAGGCAAACGGTAGAAATGCTTTTTATGGCATAACATTGATTCCCTTTTGTAATTTCAGCCATGGCTTTTCTCCATATATTTCAATTTTATTCATGCTGGAAAGAGCTTGTGAGATTAATCATGCATTCATTGCTATTCCCCAGATAGACCCTTTCAGTAAATGTTGTTTCTGCCAATCCTCTTTACAGACTTCTTTAAGGAGAACGGCATTTATTATTTGCCACTATTATGTATGGCGCACATTCATTTACTTTTTAGCACTTTCACTTTAAGATCAGTTCCACCTAAATGTGACAGTATTCAATAGCTGCTCTTGGTAGCATTACAATTTAATAAACCTCCTCTGCCTTGTCTAGTCCATCCTGACACTATCTCTTCCCTGGGTAAGTGACATGCACACACCAGGAATACCACTACTGTACTTGGTCTGCAACAATGTTTAGGTTTGTGGTAACTCTCAAAGTAACATCCACAACAATGCCAAGATACAAGGTTTCCCAGCAGAGCATTGCCAAAAGCATCCATTGTCTCCACCGGCTTGCCTTCTTCCCATAGTGCATCCTGGGGTTCTAAATCCCCATTTACACGCAAAGATGATTGCTCAAAATTCGCTTAAAATATAGTTTGTGTGACAGTTCTGAGCGATCATTTTGCATAGCTACTAATGGGCACTAATGCCTATTAGTAGCTTATTAGCCTCATTTGCATTTAAATGAAGCTCCCTTCACTGTGTGCAGATAACAGCAGTGGTCTGTTATCTGCATACAGCTCTATTGTTCTCCAGTGGGACAGCAGCTGAAAGCAATGTTATCGGTGCTACAGCAGAGAATCACAGTGTGTAGTCCCTGCTATCCGATTGGCTGGCCGAATGATGGTTTTTATGCTGAACTAAAAATCATTGTTTGGCAGAAAAGGTAACGATGGTAGCATTTACAGGCAACGCTTATCGCTCAAAAGACATTGTTTAAACAAATTTTGAGCGATTATCATTGTTTATAAATGGCCCTTTACTCAGTGTTATGGGAAGACCTGTCATTGCTATTCAGCCTGTCCACCTGTCTTCTCCCTTACACTCTGGGCAGGCAGCAGAACAGCAATGTCAGGTCCTCCAATAAGGGTGCATATTAAATCTTCACCGCTTACAAGAACCTCGCTTGCTGTTATTTATGTCCCCTTTTATCATAAAACTGGAAAGTCCTCTTTATATACTTTACTGGGAATAACATAATACAGTATATGCATTTAATACAGGTGACAAAAAATGGTCATGCATTTCATATAAACATATTTTACTATACATAGAATGACAGACAGGGTGGTTTCACACTTAAAAAGCACACCATTTTTAAAGAAGTTTTTCATGTAGTTTTAAAGTCAAACCCAGAAGTGGATGCAACATATCAGATGACTTTTCAGAATAATATCGTGTGTATGAATGAGAAATAACAGCATATCTGGTCATTATATGGCTTGTGTCCTGCATTGTTTTCAGGCTATATATCTAATTCTCAATTAGCTGCTCCAGCATCTTTTTGAGTCTCTCTCCTTCCTCCTCGTCTTCTGGCCTTAAATTTCTATAATTTCTATGGGCAGCATGTGTCATTGCCCTCTTCCAGATCCTGTGTTCAATGTTAAACCTCATTTGACACTTTTCTACCCAAGCCCTCAATTTATCTAGATCCATTTGCAACCATATATTGTCCTCTCTTGTATTAATTGTTTTGTATAGATTTATATCATCTGCATAAATATATTAGAAAGAATAGGACTCAATACTGCCCCCTTCAGTACCCCACTGGTAACGATGACCCAATCAGAGTGTGCACCATTTATAACCACCCTCTGTTTTCTATCACTGAGCCAGTTACTTACCCACTTACACACATTCTAGCCTAGACCAAGCATTCTCATTTTATATACCAACCTTTTATGTGGCACAGTATCAAACGCTTTGGAAAAATCAAGATACACAAGATCCAGTGACACTTCCCGATCCAATCTAGAACTTACCTCCTCATAGAAGCTGATCAGTATGATTTGGCAGGAGCGACCCCCTTATAAACCTATGTTGATATGGAATTATAGAGCTATTTTACTTGAGGTCCTCCAAGATAGCATCTCTTAGAAACTCTTCAAACATTTTACTCACAATAGAAGTAAGACCAGCTTATAGTTTCAGGGTTCCCTTTTCGAGCCTTTTATTGGCATCACATTTGCTATGTTAATCCAGTGGAACAGACCTCATTATTATATAGTCTATAAATATAAGAAACGACAGTCTATCACATTACATGGGGGTGTATGCCACTGGGATGATTTGTATATTTTAATCTTCCTGGGTTAAACTGGTGTCATTTAATGGAGAGTTTACTTTATCACTCTGCACACTGGTGAAAAGAACTATTTAAGAGATTTGCTTTCTCCTCATCACCCTCTTTAATTTTCCCCTAATTTTTAAAGGGCCAACACTCTCCATTTAATCTTTTTGCTTTTTATATAGTTGAAGAACAATTTAAGGTTAAGGGCCATTTACACGGGACAATTAACAGTCAAAATTATTCAAACAAACGAATTTGAGCGATAATCGTCCAGTATAAAGGTAAAAAAATTATTTACTATTCATTATCACAGACTTTCAGTCATCATAAAAAACATCACTGGATTGCAGGCTTGTCATTGCGTGTAAATGCTTTCCACTCAGCACTTCACATAGAAGGTAAAGTGCTGAGTAAGAAGCTGGTAAGAAGCCCGTGATACAGCAGTGAAGTCTGCCTGTCTTATCGCTCAGCACGAGTGCCAACGACCTTAGTGGCGAAGTCAACGCTCGCGCAATTGTTTAGATGACTGTTGTCCTATCTAAATGGGACATTAGTTTTACTCTTTTTGGCAATGAGTCTCTTTCTCTCCACAATTGCAGCTTTTATTTGCTTTTTACATAATTGATTTTCTTCCTTATAGCTTTCTATACTTCTTCACTGTGTTCTTGTTTTAGTAGTTTAAATGTTTAAATGCTTACTATTGTTGTTTATTGCACCCTTTACATCTTCAGACACATTGGTTTTCTTCCACTCCTAACTATTTTATTCCCTTTTATTATGGTATGAACTGTTTACACTGAGTATTTAAGATAGTTTTTTAAAAATGCGATTTATTGTCTGCACTCTTATTTCTGAGGACATTGTTCCGGCCAATGAGATTAAGGGCATCTTTAAAGCTGATTAATCTTTGACTTATTGAACTTTAGCATTTTTGTGGCCCCTGACAAAACGCCCTATTGAAAGAAAAGTGGAAAGTTATATTATTGTCACTACTTCCCAGGTGCCCCAACATGAACCCCTGTCAGGTTTGTTGGTTAATATTAAGTCTAAAATGTCTGTCCCTCTATATGGGTCCTGCAGAAGTTGGGAAAAATAATTATCCTTAATTATTGACAGAAACTCATTCCTTTTTTGAGATCTGCAGGTTTCAGTTTCCTAGTTTACATTCAGAGAGTACCTCATATTAGAGTACCTCATAATAATTACCTCATTGTGATTTGCCTTAGCAATAGATTTTCAGAGGCTTTGGTTATATTTAGTGATACTTGTTGGGCTATTGCAAATCTATACAAGGCTTTTATTATTGTTTTTTTTCCTCCACGTATCTCTGCTCATAGAGACTCAATTTATTAATTTCCCTGACACATATATCTTCATGTAGTGTGGGCTTCAAACAGAACTTTAAATAAAGACAAATCCCTCCCTATTTCTGTTTCTTAAAATCCCTTTTGAACAAACTACAACCCTGTAAATTCACTGTTCAGTCACATCCAACCAGGTCTCAGTTATCCACAATATCTCATAGTTTTCCTCAGACAATATTACTTCCAGTTTTTCAACCTTATTGGTCAAACTTCTCACATTAGTCACCATACAGTTTAAAGGTTTTTGGTTATTTTTTATTTTAAGTGTATCCCTATTAACTGGTCAGCCAGTTCTAATTGTACTAACCCGTCCAACAACTCCACCCCCATTTTCATTACTTAGTATCACTGTCTATACTATTGCCCCCTCTACCTCTCTGATTGCCCTCCCCCCAGTCGATAGTTTAAACACTCCTCCAACCTTCTAGCCACCTTCTCTCCCAGCACAGCTGCCCCCTCCCCATTGAGATGCAGCCCATGTCTACTGTGGAAACTGTAACCAAATCCCTTCTTTCAACATCAACTCTTGAGCCACATATTTACCTCCCTAATCTCCTGATGGCTTTCTGGTGTGGCGCACAAAAGACGTAATATTTCAGAAAATACTACTTTGGAGGTCCTTGCCTCAAATTTACATTCTATGTCCCTGAAATTGTTTTAGGTACCTTCTACCTACCTCTAGCTTTGTCATTGATGCCAATGTGTACCACAACCTCTGGATCCTCACCATCCCTTTCAGTAATTTGTCAACCCAGTCTGCAATATGTCGAACTCGAGCAGCAGGGAGACAACACACCATTCAACAATCCATCTGTTCACCCTATACCAAGACCTGTATAGCCTGCCCTGCACTCCTATTCCCCTTCTAAATGAAGCGGACATTACCATGGCAGTCAGAGGGCATGTCATGCTGCAGCAGTGATAATTCTGTAATAGCATCTCCCTCATCTGCCCCAAACTTGCTGGGTTGCGCCAATTCAGAACTAGCCTCCCTGGCACTTTTCCCTCTACCCCTTCCTTCTTACTGTCCACCAGCTAGCTGCCTGATCATCCTTCACTCCCATGCTACCATCCATCCCAAACTCCGCTCCAGCAAGTGTCTGCTCAGGGAGCAGTAAGCTCCTTCCCAGGTTGTCAATGCATCTTAGTGTTACAAGCTGTGCATTTATATCCAGAATCTGGCCTTCCAAATGCCCAACATGCACACATCTCATATAGCATTATGCACCTTCTAGGAAAGCCAAATATAGCTACAATGTATTGTATAAGTTATAAGATTACTTTGACTTAATATAAAACACAAATAAATAAATAAAAATGCAAATAAAATTAAGCAGAGATTCCACATGATATTAAGTTACTCATACTTAAAAACAAATCTCACTTTAAATCAAACCACACCCACAGCTCGCACACTCGCACTTCTGTTTGCTTTAAATAGCTTTTAGCAACAGTAACTCCTCCAATGAACCCTTTGTTTGGAATTCATGAGAACCAGAAAATGGCAAACAGCTCCTTTTACTTTTGGGGAAATGGTAAGAAGCAGAGATAGTAAAGAAAGACCTGAATAGAATGCTTCATAGACAAAGGGGCTAAAGCACTGATATATATCTTCTGATTCACTTATTTTGTTTCATGTGGAAAATGCTCTCTTAGGAATTGCTAGTAAGTTTACTAATATCTTTCAATATAGCTACAAGATGGCGCTACAGTATAAGCAACAGTAGCTTCATGCCATGATTATTATATGAATACACCCAGCCTAAGGCAGGGCTCACTCAGGCGTAAGCGCAAAGCACTGCGTGGGTTCCACAGCATTTCACAGCTCTGGAGCTTGCGAGGACCCGGTGTACTGCTGCATATGGTGGTGAAATTGTACTGCGCATAACAGCGTATCTCATGCATGCTGCCATGCGCAGACCACCTGTTTTTTTTCTTTTTAGATTTTGTATATATACGCCCATTGAGAACAATGGGCTCTATCATGCGTATATACTCGGGAAAATAGAGCATGCTAGATTCTTATGCAATTTCGACACACAAATGTGAGCGGAACTGTGTAAGGCAATGGAATTGATTGCCTGCAAGTTACCAATTATCACATGGGCATACAGCACATGCATAATACATACACCCATTTGAGCCCGCCTGATATTAATCATTTTCACTAAGGCCTCATGCACATGCTTATGCCCTCATTGTACAAAATCAAGCACCTAGAAGGAGTAGTCGGAATTTAAAGAAATTTTCTATATGTGATTGTAACGTTGATGTAAGTAAGTGATTACAATATTAGAGCAAAAGGAGAATTTATTGTGGAAAACTGAACACTTGAAGGGAGGCTCTAGTACTCCGTTATACCACCTCTAGCTTGCATGCATACAAGCTCCGTATTGTATCCTGCGGCTTATCAGTCCACTCTTGCTGTAACTGAACCTCAAGATCATGCAAACTCATAGCTCTTGAAGTTGGCATCCTAGATGATTCTATACATGGTCTATTGGAGATATATCTTATAACCGGGCAGCCACAGAAGTTTGGCAGTGTTGTGGAGATTTACTATGACACACTTGTGTGTGCGGCTGTGCATTGTCCTCCTGAAATACGCTTCTTGGAAGCCGCCATGAGAGGAATACATGTGGCTGCAGGACGTCCTGAACATATCACTGAGCTGTCATTGTCTCTCATACCATTACTGGGGGTGACCAACTGTTATATGTGATGCCCCTTACCCCGCAGACCATCACACCAGCAGTGGGGGCAGTGTGTCGCTCCACAGCAAAAGCAGGATTGAGGCCACTAGGTCTCCAGACATGAACACTGCCGGCGTCAGTGGCCAAACTTAACCTAGATTCATCGCTGAAGACAATCTGGAACCACTCCATAGAAGGCCAGTTTCATTGTTCACGACACCACTGCAAATGGAGGTGACCATAGGTGTCAAAGACAGTACAGTTAATAGGAAAATAATAGGTGTAATAACCCCAGCGCTCCTGTGCGTTTGCTCAGTACGAATGATAATTGATGGAGAGGCACTTACTTGCACATACTGGGTGTCCGCATCTTTATTAATCACCACAGAAGTTTTGGCTCACCGACAAGGCACTCTCCTAATTTTCCTATAGTGCAGTTAATGGGCACCTTAAGACCAAATTTCCTTCACCCAAGTGCCTGGAAATTGTTCCGACAGATGCAGTGGCCTGTAATGACGGTGCCACCTGTCTCAACAACGGTTCGACCGGTTGGTCTTTGTCATCCAGTCGAAACGTTGCTGGCTCAGTTTTATGTCATAGGAGAATAAATCTTGATTACTACTTCTGCAACCTGGATGGTGACGCTTTTCTTCATTTTTGGACTCAACTTTGGGAATATGTTCAGATTCTTGGTGGCTTGTGCATATTGAAGGTCTGGCCACAAATGTGGTGAGGAGGAATGCTGCTGGGGATCTATTGCATTTTACCCGGTGCCACCTATCTCTGGATGGTGGACAACAAAACAGTTGGAGCTGCTCATGCTTGGGAGATGATCAGACAATCTTCTCTACTAGTGGTCTGTCAAGGGCGTCCAGAACCCGGTTGTCTTGTGTGCATGCCCTCATGTATCTACTGGTCCCAACACTTCCTAACAGTCTGGTCAGAACAGCCCAGCTGGCGTGCAATTTGTCGATATGACCATTCAGCTTCCTGCATTCCATTAATGCTCGCCCTCTCAATTTCTGCATCGTAGAGGTATATCTAGTGGTCAACAAGCTTTACACAAGTGGAAAAATAGGTCACTACACACAAGTAGCTTCTGAGTGCCTTTTATAGACCTTCATCTAATTATGACACAACTCTAATCATTTGCGCATCTGCCTGAGATGTAAATGAATGCCGAGTTTTGCAGCAAAACGACAACTTTTTTTAGGTGATTGATTTTTTTTGACAATGACTATATTTGGTATCTGTATCACATATCCATCACTGACATTGCACTAGAAATCTTTGAATCCTATAATATATGAAAGAGGAAAAAAAGGCTGTTTAATGAAAATTGACCAAAGGTCCTATTAGACTATCAAGTACTGTTACAGTGCTGAATTATAAAACTCATATTATACAATCTAGTTTATGGTTACAAAAGCAATTAGGAAAAAAAAATCAGTGAAATGTAACAAATTGGTTGGAAGAATTCTGACCTCCATGTTGTACCTGATTTGGTATTACCCCATTAGGTGTCAATTATTTTGCTAATTGAAAGCTGAATGCAAACAGAATTGTTTAAAGGCATTGTTGGCTGAAAAGGTCAGTCTGCTAGGTTCTATTGGCAATTACTAACTAATGTTGTTCATCATATTCTTTTAAATATCGTTTCTGATAAGCTGATTGAAATGAGCTCTGCTTTAGGCACATTACAGCCTTGTACACCTCTGCATAGATTAAAATAAATTTACTGTAAAACAATGCATTAATTGAATGAAATCTGATTTGTAGATTTATGCAAATGTGGCTGATGTGAATGTAATGGCCACTTTTATCACAGATCAGAGAGAAGAAAGGCAGCTTGCTATGAAACCGCTGCTTTATCTCCTCTTCACAAAATGTTATTACCCCAACATATGTACAGAATTGCTTTCCTGCTTTTTCTTTTCTCCTCCGTATCTGTGAAATATTATTTAGTGTTCTGTTAGATAATTGTTACTTACGTAGTCTTCGCAGGTTTTTCCAGCAATATAAAAAGCATATAAATCAAATCTATATGGGTGCAGACAAACATCTTTTTCATTTCCATCACACAAAGAATCATATCTACATATCATGATATATGAGGATTCAGAGCACAACTGTACACATTCCAACACTAAACCATACATTTATCTTTACTGCCATTTGGAAATGGTGGTTGCACAGACCAGGATGGGGACTGGCAACAGTTTTCTATCTTTAATGGCAAGTATTACAAATAGCCTATTTTGCTTAGACATTATGTGTATAACTATAACTTTTGGAATCTGCTAGAGATTTCAGTTGCAGCTTTACAAACTTGAGCAGGATGAAGAATAAATATATTTGTTGTGTAACCCCATCCAGAGTTGTATTCTCTGGTTTTGATTGCATGTATTATACTGATTGTTTAATTTTGCAAAGATTTCTCCTGCTTCAATCAGACGTCAATAGAAGTGAATGGGAAAACAACAGTTATTAAAATTCCAGAGTCCTCATTGACTGGTACTGGAGTGTGTCTTAGGCCTTTCTGTAATTTCAGTAAGTGAAAAACTGATCTATTTTAATGCAAGTGTATGTCTATTTGACATTTGTATGTTATCTGTATGTGTGTTAATGTTATTTTTTGCATTCACATCTGATCTATTTCAACAGCTTTTTTTTCTCATACTCAAAAAAAAACTGAAGGAGGGCCCAATTTGTTTCTAGCATAGCTTAACAATGATCAGTGAACAATGTATTGCACATCAGTGTCTTCCATGTGCGCTCTAATTTGTTTGTGCACCGATGGACTTGAATGAGTGGTTGTTGGCCGAGTGTTAGGTTGTGCTGCTGAAACATGTTGCTCTATATGGGTTTCCAGCAGCACAGCTTCAGAATAGTAGGATAATTGAGTTGGCTGGGTGTGGAGTTCTCCAGTCAGTCAATTCCCACCAGTCTGCTGCATATGTATGCCAGCCCCTCTGGCTAGACAATGCAGGTTTTCCTATATCCTGGGGTTTTGCTTTCATGCATGATGTGTTGTGTGTGTCCGTGCAAGTGGTCAGATCCTGGGCAAGGTAGGTCTGTAGGTTCAAGTGTGGGGGCATCCCTATTAGGATGATGAACCTGCATGAAGATAGGTTTCATGTGAAAGTTGTCTTGTGAAAGTAGGGACCAATGAGAAAATGAGTACCCTTGACATGGGCTCTTGAGCTTAAGTGTTTGGGCCAAAATACAAACCAATACCTTGTATTGTATCTATTCCATCTGGTTATGTGTGCAGATATGCTAGGTGAGTGTTTTGAGTGTCTGACAGTCATTGGTTTATGGTTAGAGATGAGCGAGCGTACTCAGCCACGCCCCTTTTTTGCCCAAGTACCGCGAGAGGGCTCCCCCTGTTCCCCGCTGCTACCCCCCGGCGCCCCCGGAATCTTTTCACCCGAGTACTGAAGTACTCAAAAATAGCGGTACTCAATCGAGTAATTACTCGAAACGAGTACGTTCGCTCATCTCTATTTATGGTCGATTGCAAAATTCACAGATCCTTTAACTGTTCCTCATAGGACATGGTTTGCAGAACACTTACCATCCTGGCAACTCCTCTCTGAACTCGTTCCAGTTTGTCAATATCTATTTTAAATTAGGGGTGGCCCAAAACTGGATACAATACTCCAGAAGAGGTCTGACCAAGAAAGAGTAAAGGGGCATAATTACCTCACGTGATCTAGACTCTTTTATTCTCTTAATACATCCCAAAATTGTGTTTGCCTTTTTGCTGCTGCATCATACTGTTAACTCGTGTTCAGTCTGTGATCTATTAACATAGCGGTCTTTTTCACATGTGTTGTTTGAAGATCTTTCCCAGTATAGAGGTCAGGCTCACAGGTCTGCAGGTTTCTGGCTCCACCTTTTTTCCTTTTCTGAAAATAGAGGCAACATTTGCCCTTCTTCAATCTTCTGGGATGCTGTTACGGCACTCTGACCCCCTGAGCTCCAGGTGGGGTGCCCTGAACTTCCCGCACCCCACTGTCCCTGCCTACTTGCCTCGACCCTGGCTAACCCCAGGCGGACAACTGGACGGCGGTCCCTACCCTGGCTAGGGACCTGGCGACTACACAAGATGGAACTACCTAACAGGGGGCAGAGTACCGACAAAGGAGGCAGATGGAGTTACCAACAGAAAATGCTGAGCTAAGACAAAGCTTGGGAAGGGAACTGACTAGCAACCTAGCGAGCTGACTGAGGAGAACCAACAGACAGGACAGACTAGCAGCTGACAGAACCAATAACTGGCAGTGAGCTCAGGTCACTGCCAGCCTTATAACTGCGAGACTCTGCCCAGGGGCGGAGAGTGGGAGAAGCCAACTCCCCCACTCACAGTACAAGAGAGAGGAAGGGGTACGGGCAGACCCGCCCACGCCGCCGCACACCGGCCGCCCCACGTCGCCGGAAGAGCCCTGTCGTCACAGCTCCAGGACGCCGGAGCCGAAGCCGGTGCGGCGCGTGCTGGCCGCGGGACCCCGCGCTGTGCTGCATGGTAACAGATGCCTCCTGTTCTCCAGGAATTTTCAAGGATTACAGCGAGTGGTTCAGCATTTACCTCTGCTATCTCCTTCAGTACCCTAGGATGTAATTCAACTGGACCTGGAAATTTAACTTCATTTAAGTGTTCACTCAACATCTCTCAGCTAAATGATAACTTGTATTTTTTTATTCCTTCAATAACACGGGGAAGATCAGTTGATGTTACATTTACTTTCTGAGAGGAAACAGATAAACTAATCATGTTTTAATTTCCGCCTTCTCAACATCATTTTACCAATTCCCCATTTTTATTCTGTAAACATCCTACAGCATCTTTGGCTTTTCTTTTGCTTTTGACATACCCCCAAAATCTATTTAGATTGCTTTTGGCATCTCTTGCAAGCTTCAATTCATGATTATCTTTAGCTATTCTGACACTTGCCTTACTGGAAACTGCATTATATTCTTCTTTAGATATGATTCCCTCTTTCCATTTGATAAAAATGTGTTCTTTTTAGCATGTTTTTGAGTTCTGTGTTCTTCCATCCTAGTCTCTTTAAATGCTTCCCATTCTTCCTTTTGTTAGGGATTGATCATGATTGTACTTCCAGAATCTAATTTCGCAAAATTTTCCATCCTTCTTGGACATTTCTGTTTTTAAGAACATCCAGCCATTGGATATTTCCTACCCTCTTTCTGAATCCATTAAAATCTGTGTTCTGAAATACAACCTTGAGGTCTGAGTTTTCCCAGGTCTTCCTCTCCTTGTTATCCAAAATTTAAGGCTAGCATGATCACTGCCTCCTAACGTCCCAGCCACCCTTACTTCCTCAACTATTTCCTCCCTGTTGCTATGAATTACGCCCAAGGCAGCAGATCCCATTGTTTTCTATTCTACCTTGTGGAAGATAAAGTTGTCAGCAAGAGCGGATAAGAATCTGTTGAACCCATTACTTTTGCCTGAGAGAGATTCCCAACAAAAGTCTGGATAGCTAAAGTCTCCCATGATCACTATGTCATGCTTTTTTGAGAGCTTGGCCATCTGATGTAGAAAGGGTTCATCCATATCTTCTGCTTGTCCTGGTGGCCTATAGTAAATGCCTACAATGGTGTCCTTTCTGTTGTTTTCTTCCTGTATTCTTACCCAAACAGTTTCTACAGAACTACCATTCTCTGAAACGCGAATCTCTGTGGAGATGTATGCTTTCCAATGCAATACTTCTTCCCTACCCTCTTATTAGATCTGTTTCTTATACATACATTAGAGCCTTCAAGCCTTGTATTCCAATCATGAGTATCACCAAGTTTCAGTAAAATGCTGATGGCATCATATTTCTCTTCATATGTTCGGAGCTGCAATTCTCCTTTTTTGTTTCCCATGCCCTGTGCATTTGTGTAGAAAGATTTTATTTTGTGATCAGTGTCTCTTACTCCTTTACTTTACCTCCAAATTTTTAGTCTTTGTTCTTTCTTTCTACTTCTAATAGCAAGATTATTGATTGTATTCATTAGCTGTATATTATGTCTGGCCTTTCACTTCTCTTCCCATATTGTTTAAGTTATTGTGAAGCAAGCCTACCAAATAGATGCTTTCCTGTCTTTGTATAGTGCAACCCGTCTCTAGCAAGCAGTCCATCATATAGCTAATTAATTCCATGGTCTAGAAATCAAAATCCTTGTTGACAACTCCATTGACATAGCCAGTTGTTCACCTCTAGAATTCTTTTTTCATCTCCTTATTCCATGGTCATCCACCTGTGTTCCTAATTCCTTCACTTTCCTGCCGAGGTCTTCAAAGTCTCTGCAAATAGTTACAAGGTCACCTCACAAGTATTATAGCCAATAGCCATGTCTACCTATTTAAATCTAAACAGCATTGTTCCCTTTGTCAATAATGCATTCTTTATCTCACATTAAATCAAACCTATCTGTGTGTTATGATTACCTCCTGAAGTTGCACTTGAAAATAATAGAAAAAACACAAATTCTTTACCTACCAATGAGTAATATATTAACAAAGTATGTAAGGCTGAAAAAAGACACGTTTATCCAGTTTAACCTATTATTCTGTAATGTTGATCCAGAGAAAGGCAGAAAAAAGACCAAGAGGTAGAAGCCAATTTTCCTAATTTTATGGAAACAAATTTCTTCCTGAATTCAAGTCTGGCAATTAGAATAAATCCCTGAATCAACAATCCTTCTAAAGTAAGCTAGTGACTATAACATGTAATATTGTATAGTAGTGCGTTTGCCATCACCATGTCCTCAGGCAGAGAGTTCCATAGTCTCACTGCTCTTACAGTAAAGAACCCCTTTCTATGTCGGTGTAGAGACCTTCTTTTCTCTAGACGTAGAGGATGCCTCCTTATTACAGTCACAGTCCTAGGGTATAAACAGATCATAGGAGAGATCTCTGTAATGTCCCCTAAAATATGTATTCATAGTTATTGGGTAGCCTTTCTGCCGTATTTTTTTCTAAACTAAGTAACCCCAATTTAGATAACCTCTCTGGGTATTGTAGTCCGCCCATTCCATTTATTACTTTAGTTGCCACCCTTGAACCTACTCAAGCTCTGATATGTCCTTCTTGAGTACCAGTGCCCAAAACTGTACACAATATTCCATGTGTGGTCTGACCAGTGACTTGTAAAGAGGAAGAGCAAATATACTCTTCATGTACACCTATTCCTCTTATAACAGTATCCGTGTTATAACTAAGCAATGGCGCGATAAATACAAACAAAAAAAGGTGTACTGCGCATGACTGCCTGTGTGAGTAGGCAGTTATGCGCAGTACATTACAAGGCCATATGCAGCGCCACGGCCGGGCTCACAGCTGGAATCTGCTGCGCGCCTCCGCAAGCAGATTCAACATACGGCCGCGTGAGCTTGGCATTATTCATATCACTACCTGTAATACGTAATACAAGGGCGCCCAGTAACGCTCACCTTCCTGCAGTTCCAGGAGCAGCTAATTGAGCGCCTTCTATTTGAGGCCGCTGCACCCCAGCAAGCTTACGAAGCCTCACAGAGCACCACTTTCTACACCCCATCCCTGCGACTGAGGTCAAAAAATACCCCCCAAAAAAGCATGGGAGGAGGAGGGATACCTGGTTTTATTGCCCCATGTGCCCATTCTAACTGGGCCTCCATAATTACCCCTGTCTTTGGACATATCACATAGTTCACAATATTACTTTTATCTAAGATTTAGGGAATGCCAAAAAGGGGAGGGGATTATTTTTAGGGAGCCAATTTTTTCTGCACAAGTGTACAATGGGGTCTGGAATTTATTCAGCTGTGCCCTAAAATCCAATGGGTGTTCCCTCCATTACAGGCCTAACCATGCATCCTATAAGTAGATTGGGGCTATAATGGGTATCTTTCTGAACACATGACAAACAGGGGTATGCATTTGGGGATGCAAGTCTTCATTCATATATGTGCTGTTTTAAAAATGGCGCAATTGCCAAAAAACATAAAAATCGTAATTTTCTTTCTTCTGCTTTGCTTAGATTCATTCAAAAACTATGGGGTCAAAATATGCAGTACACCCCTAGATGAATTCGTTAAGGGGTCTAGCTTTCAAAATGGGGTCATTTGTGGGGATTCTCTGTCATTGTGACCGTTGAAGGTCCCTACAATTGTGCTAAGGGGCTTAAAACGCCTTCAGGCTAAATTTCTGTTCTGAAAGCCACGGGCTGCTCCTTTCATTTTGGGCCCTTTTGTGTATACAGACATAAGATTAGGGCCACAATGGGTATGTTTCTAACTACAGGACAAACAGGGGTATCCATTTTGGGCTATAAATTCTCATTTTCATGTGCACTATAGAAAAAAAAACTGCCTTTAAAATGACATATTTACAAAAATATGAAATATTATTTTTTCTTCTCTTAATTGCAGTAACTTCTGAAAAAAGAATGTCGGGTCAAAATACTCCTGACCCCCCTCAGTGAATATATTAAGGAGTGCAGTTTTTAAAATGGGGTCATTTGTGGGCGTATCTATCATTCTGACACCTATGAGCCTTTGCAATCTTGGCTTGGTGTAGAAAAACAAAGTGTTTCTCAAAATGTTAATAATAAATGTTAACTTTGTGCGTCTCCTAAATGGTTAAAAAAAAACCTAACGTTTTTCAAATGTGCACCCGGAATAAAGTAAACAGATGGAAATATATATCTTAGCAAAAATTTGTACAGTATGTTTACACATATTTGAGATATTGCAGTCGAAAATGTGAAAAATTAACAATTTTTGAAAATGTGAAAAATTAACAATTTTTCAAAATGTTCCCAATTTTGGCGCTTTTAATAAATATACACAAATTCTATTGGTCTATTTTTGCCACCTAAATGAAGTGCAACATGTGGTGAAAAGCAATGTCAGAATCACTAGAATATTCAAAACCTTAGTGGAGTTATTATTCTATGTTAAATTACACATGTCAGATTTCCAAAATGTGACTTGGTCATTAGGGCACAAGCAGGCTTGGTCACTAAGGGGTTAATTACTTTACATAGTTTTGTGTCATCTGCAAATATTGAGACTTTACTGTGCAATCTTTCTATCAGGTCATTGATAAATGTATTAAAAAAATAGGGCCCAATACTGCCCCTTGTGGTACCCCACTAGTAATGGTGACCCAATCAGAGGATGTGGCATTAATACTCTCCCTCTGCTTTCTATCACTGAGCCAGTTACTTACCCACTTACACACATTCTCACCCAGACCAAACATTCACATTTTATATACCAACCTTTTATGAGGAATAGTATCGAATGCTTTGGAAATATTGAGATATATGAGATCCAGTGACTGTACATGGTCAAGAATCTCACTATGTCTATGTTGCCCGAGGGCATGTGAAGCGCTGTTTCTGGAAATAAAGTAGACCACACAATAGATAACATAATGTTATAAACTCTATGTAGATAGCGGACAAATACTTACATTTAAACAGTGTGATGTACATTAAAGAAGGCACACTAAAATTAAGTGGTACAGATGTAGCAAATGTTAACTTGACATTTAACATGTTAGGATAAATAAACCACAATGTACTACAATGCTGTAAATTAGTGCCAGTTATGTTAACCATTGATACATATGTAAGTAGTAATTAAGATGAGTAGAATATGAGTGTCCTGTTCATTAAAAGATGTTGCTTTTACTTTAAAGACATCCACTGGTCCTTAATAAAGATCAATTTACATTCAGTAAGGCCAAATATTCTTAAATGAATGGAAGAAGGCATGGTTAGTATTAGTAAAAAATACCAATAGTTTTCGCTGTCGAGTCAATTTTGATTGACTTTTTTATAAATTTTGTTTTGTTGCCAATACATACAGAAGAAAGAATAGAAATAGATCCGCTGGTCGGTATAGGTAGTCAGAGTTGGCATCTAGTAATAAACAAGAATATAAAATGCAGGCAACGATGTGGTTTACAGGAGCACTTCACACAGTATTTCAAATTTGGGACCTTTCACACGGGACGGAGTAGGCCACATGACACACCGCAAGTCGCCATTAATTCCACACCACAATCTTCAGGCTATCTTAAAAAAAAGTTGGGAAAGGTCCCTTTGGAAGTGGCTGAGATGTTGCTGATACAAACAGGTGAGGAAATGTTAATGGAAAAGGAGGATTGACCCTGGACAAATGCCTTGGGATTAAAAAATAAGAGAATTGAGAGACAGTTACTGTTCTTTGTTCCAAGACCTTGGGAAATTTCACTTGAAAAAGTGTTGTAATGAACATAGAGAGGCTTCTGAAAACCAAATGTGGTAATTATGTTTTTGAAGAGAAGTGCAGCACTAATCTCTAATGAGCAAGATCTACTTAACCCTTTGTATTGGAATGCCGTTGGAAATCCTTTAACATATTTTAGAGCAATGAATTGTAAGAATATTGTGGATATTGAATGGTTTGGGGACTTAATTAGAAACAGTAATAAGAACTATTGCATTGAGATAAAATATACATAATTCCACATTAAAAGGTGCTCATTAGAGAGACAGCACACAAGGCCGATGTACGGTATTGTATATCTAATATTTAACGACATTTCTCAGAAAAGAAAGAATATAAACATTTGCAAGAAATGAGGGAAGCAGATATAATAAGGTGCTTGTCATTGTCATAATCAGTGTAAGATTAAATGTAATAGCACTCCTGACACATCTGTTTCAGTAAATCAAGAAGGGTATGATTTCTCCTTAGGGAGAGCATCTAGTGAGGAGACTTATAAAGCCATGCATGATCCTCTGGGAAATGTATGCTAATTGGAAGATGGAACAATGCCTCTACAGCGCCCTCTATTAGAAGGCAACATTCCTGCAAATCAATGTGGGACCTTTTAACAAACCTTGTAGCAATACATGTCATTGTTAGAAGGCTTGTTAAAAACTCTGAGATTGACTTGCAGGAGTGCTGCCTTCTAATAGGTGGCACTTTAGAGGCCTTGTTCCATAATCGTATTTGCAAATTTTAGTAAATGCTTGTGAGCAGAGCCCTCACTCCTATAGATCCAATTGTTTGTTGATCTAATACAATATGTAATGCCTTATTTTGTCTGTTCATGTTCCGTCTGATTTGTAGGTTGCAATGGAATATGTTGGCACTATAGAAATTAAGGATATTATTATTAACACTTGCATTCCCAGTGAAAGGAGGCATGTCCCAAAGCATCTTTTCTTAGAACTCTATGTACTTCCGTCTTTCTGCTATTCCTCCTGGAAGTTTATGAATAATTTATCAACTGAGTGTTTCCATTCCCTTTGTCTACACCAACTAGCACTGCCAGCACTGATTTGACATTGTTAGGCCAGTTCTAAATGAGTGTATTATGCTATTATGCGTGCATTTGTGCGTCCCAACTTTGTCCACAAGTCCTGGCCCAACTGGCAGCATCATAGGGATCTATGATGCTGTCAGATCAAATAATTAGACCTGCAGTGAGGCTAAGACCTGTGGCAATAATATGGGTGCACAGAATATACAGGTATTATGCTGTATAGGGTCCGACTCCAGTGACAATAGGAATAGGACTCCAGCTGTATATTTGTTCATCCATTTCCAGACACAATAAAAGAGGAATGGCAAAACATACTAAGGCTGATAGGTCCTCTTTATGTACTGTATTTTGTTAGTAATTTACGCTTCAGACAATTTTTAAGATTTACAACTTTTTTCATGTCTGCTTTTAAAGTTTACTATTTACTAATATTTCTGTTATGTTTGTGATTATTATTGTTATCATTATTGTAAACTGTACAGAGTCTTGGCTACATTGGTACTGAGTGCTAAACAAATAAATGTGTGACAGTGTACAGAAATATAAAATATAACAGAAATACATACAAAAATAATTGCTGAATGGTCAATTTCATTATAGGATTGGAGATATAACTAACTGGTACCTGGTTACTAAAAGGCATTTGCCATACACAGTGGAAGCTTGTTCTAGTATTCCCTCAAGGTGATCAAGGAAACAAGAAAATACATGAAAAATGAAAAAGCAATTTATATCCAAAATATGAAAATTAACTTGGAACTGGGATATGAATCCATGTAGGACCGGCTAAATATACAGTGCTTGGTCCTGGGCTTTTATACTGTCCGATAGTAAAAACAAGACCGGGTTTAAAGCTCCTGCAGTGCAGCAAGAATAGGTTGGGCGCTCGTCTGTCAGAGATGGCAAGGACCTGGAGAAAACAAAGCAGTTTTTAACCATTTCTGCTTTCTCTTTTGCAGGGTGCATAGCGCCTAATGAGTGCTATGCAGAGTAGAGGAAGCTGTAGTGCTGTTTCTTTTATTGGTGCCAGTGATCGCTGGGTGACCCCTCGCATGGCAGAGTTGTTTAGTCTTAGCAGACCCAGATCAGCCCTGGCAGTGACTATTGTCACTATAGAGGAATATTTCAGTTACAGTAAAAAACTGCAAAATTGAAAAATAAATATAGTGTGAATATCCCCCAGAGGTTTTATATGACACAAAAGGGAAGATACATGTTAAAAAAATGGTTACAAAAATAAGTTAAAAAAGTATATAATGAAATATAAATGTATATGAAAAAAAGTAAACAACCACTGTCCATGCCAGCCTAAACCATCGCTATAGCTGCCCTGTAATCCAAGGCCATACAAATTATATATCAAAACAACCTAAACAAAACAAATAACAAACTATAAATTTAAGAATTTTTTTTTACTTTTTCCATTTTACCCCTAAACAGTATAAAGGTATTTAAAAAAAGGCCAAACAGCATCTTGTCATAGAGAAAAAGGAACTGATCAGATTGATAAATAGTTTGTAAGACAAGTTGTGGTATAACTTGTCAGTTATTTCTTTAAGCCTCTGCCCATTCTGGGCTTAGGAGTCAAGTGGGCGGTCCTATCAGTAATTTAGAGCATTCCCTACATGAGGGTGCATACAGAGATAGCTATTAATCACTAGATCGAGCCTCCCACTTGACTCATAAGCCCAAAAAAGTGTATGCATAACATAGAGGTTATACTATATGTTTGCACAAAACTACCTCTGTTTCCCCAAAAATAAGGCAGGGTCTTATATTAATTTTTGGTCTAAAAGATTTTCTTTTTTTCCCATGTATAGCTGCCTGGACACTATATAAATTGACTTTTTTATTACCTGTAACTAGGGCTTATTTTTGGAGTAGGGCTTATAGTTCAAGCATCTTCAAAAATCCTAAAAAAAAATCATACTGCAACCTCCAAAAAAGCTTGAAATATCATGCTATTGCTTATGTTCAGGGAAATAGGGTATATATTAACCTGTTCAGCTCCTTCCACTCCATAACATGATGCCCACAGATTAGACTGTGTATACAATGTGACAGGCTACCTTTAACCCTTTGCAATCCAATTGGTATCCTGGTTTTCCTAGGGGGCTTACTCTTTTTCTGCCGTTATACAACGGTGCTATATGCTGGCTAAAGCCAGTACTACATGACGTCACATGTTGGATAGGCTCTAAAAGCAGAGAGGCTGGCAATATACAGTAAGAGAACCCCGACGGATGTCTTCCAACATTGGAGCTGTACAGCCTTAAATCATAATGTCTTCAGAGGTCAGACAGTGGAATGGAAAGGGTTAATAAGATAATACATCTAAAATATTGGTTGCAGTTATCTCACTAAACAACACATTGACAACATCCAGATTAAAAAGTGTCAGTCTTTCTGCCCTCCACCCCCACTACAAGTGTTTTCTACATAATGCTCATGAATGTGTGGGACTCAGCTAGGTTGTAACCTGCAGCACCTGGAAGGGGTCAGTGATTGGGAGGGGTATAGTATTGTTTAATGTACAGTCAATAGCATGTACTGTAAGTATGTGCAGGGTTTCCGCACATCCATATAAAGTGAGCAAGCTAATATTTACTGATCTGTATTAATGTTGTCAAAGAGAGCCCCTTATCTGCCAACATTTACATGCCACTTAAATGTAATTGAAAGTCTTGCCACTGAAAGGGCATTCACTTGAGCAAATAGATACAGACCTTATAAGTGCTGCTGTTCAGAACAACAATGACTAATGCTTGATGATTAATAACACACTTGTAGATTTCATAACTCAAGACACCCTTTGTTTTGCATGACAAATAGGACGGCTTTAAGCTTTATGACTGCCCAGAGTGGATTAGACATTTGCATGATAACTGCTATTCTTGTACTGGAATAATGGAAAATGCATTTTGTAAAAAGTCTCCTACTGGTTCTGGAAAGAAGAGTGCATTTGAATCCAAAATTAAGTATGCTGCAGTGCATTAAATGAACAGCATCCAGCCCACACTCAGGATTTTCAATAGATTCCAGTAAAATATCTAAATCTTCGAAACTTGTCCTGCTGAGACAGGAGGAAAATGTTTAGCAAAGTGCAACAGTGTGCCATTAATCTGTTGATGAAAACACAAGGGATTCCTTCTGTATGAAAGATAGATTTGATTTGACTTGTTAAATAATATGTAGCTCAGGGCTTATTCAAACAGGTGTATGCGTTTTTACGTTCGCCCGCCGGTGACGCAAAAAACGCATGAATGGGCGCACAAATCTAACTTTTGTGTGCCCATTCAGACAGCATGGGACAGCCGCATTTACCCCGAGCCCGCAATGCCGTTGGGCGGGGGGAGACAGTTTAGCTCTTCTAAGCTGTCTCCCCCTTCCCTCCCCTTTGCCGGTTTTCAGCAAGGGAAGTGTTGAGCTCCTGCCCCCTCTCCGCCCCTTGTCTGCAGCCAGCAATGGGAGGAGGCGGAACAGGGCGGGAGCTTAGCAATTAGCTTCCACCCAGTCCCGCCCCCTCCCATTGCAAACAGCCGGCAGGGGGCAGAGAGGAGGAGGGAAGGGGGTGAGAGTTTGGCAGTCACGCTGCTAAGCTCCTTCCTTCCTCCCTTCTATGGCAGCTGTAATAGGCTCCCACAGGAGTCTCTGCAGCCACTGCCAGCGTAAAAGTGCCCAGCCGAAATGCACTTGGCCGGCCGGACGCTTATACGCCGCGGGAATACACCCACGTGAATTGATGCATTGTAAACCAATGCATCAGAGTGGCAGTGTATATCAGCTGTGCGTTAAAGCGCGGACGATATACGCTTGTGTGAATCCAGCCTTAGGCTGCATTCACACCTGCGTTAGGGCTCAGTTCAGGGTTTCCATCTCTTTGCTCCATTTTTTGAAGGAGAGAAACTGAAATAAAATGAAAAAAATGGATTAATTTTTATCCTCATTGACTTCAATTGGGTTTCCAAAAAACGGAAAGACTACAATTTGCTTCCCTTCTGTTACGTTTTCGTCTTTTTTGTATAGAAAAATCTATAATTTCACCATTTTTGATGTAGCATGCATAATATACAATCATTACTCGTGTTTCATTTAAAGCTTATTTTAAGCTTATTTTTAGGTAATGTTCATAAATCGAAACATGCTTTCTTCACTCCATCTGTATTTTGTTTCCATTCCTTAGTAATATCCGCTACAGTAAAGTTCATTTGCCACAAGGGCAATGTTATCCAGTCCACTATGTGTAATGGTACTGAGATATTCCTCCAATATTTATTTCCTTTAGTGCCATTAATTAACAGGGAACATCTGTTTTTGCATAATAATTCTTTCACAGTTATAAGTACAGCTAAATAAGGCACTGTTAATCCAGCAGTTTGAGAGGTTAGTGATCAGGGACACAAACTTGTTCTCCAATGGATCTGTTAATTCTTTGTAGTTCTCTCTCCAGGATACATAGCCTTCCCAAAAGGACCATATACAGCAGCATATTCCTTAATGATCGCCTCTGTAAGTAAAAGTGAAACACATTATTTCCATAAATAATGTGTTAGAGGGAACATAATCCTACTTTTCATGTCCAAGTTTCATGATCAACACTATATTATCATGACCAGTGGCTTTCACTTCTGCTTGTTCTGGGGGGCCATTGGGGTCTGGACCACTGGGATAACTATAGAGGATGCAGGGGATGCGGTTGCACCTGGGCCCAGGACCCTTAGGGGGCCCATGAGGCCTCTCTTCTCCATATAGAGAGCCCAGTACTATGAATAAACCATTATAGTTGGGGGCCCTGTTACAGGTTTTGCATTGGGGCCCAGAAGCTTCAAGTTACGCCTCTGGTCTGGACACATACACAAATACTTTGTGGAGTCAGTGTATCAGCAGAACCAATTTGGCCAGGCAATCACTCTTGGGCCAATTGTGCTTTGACGCTGTATGATACTTCTCATTGCTAACTATGTTGACTAAAGGCCCATTTAGACGGGACGAGTGTCAAATGAGTGTGGGCAAATGATGCAGCATAAACGATGGACGATGAGCTGATCACTGATCGCTCAGTGTAAATAGCAGCCGTTTAGTACTGAACAGCCGCTATGTTATGTCAATAGAGACGGGCGGGGGAGCAAGAGGAGAGAAATCTCCTGCAGCCGCCCCTCTGTAAGACAGCGATACTAGCTCCCATGCAGGTGCACGAGAGCTAGTATGTGCAGGGACGAGTGTCGAGTATCGTTTGCCTGACACTTGTTCCGTCTAAATGGGCCTATACTAGGCTATAATAGTTTTGATAACATCAAGTGTAAGAGGTATACCTCTCCTTTTTGCCCACCTGTAAGTAGCTGTCACTACCATGTGTCCACATTTTTGATGGTCTCACTTTTCCAAACCTATATGTCTTTGTTGTTGAGTCTCTTCCACATCTACTTTTGAAATTTTTGATTGCTCATCTGTAATACAATCATGCCACCATTCTAGAGTGTCTGAAGTATAATGAGCATCTACATGAAACACTGTTACCCTAATTCTTTGCTCCAAACTCCGAATTTCCTTCCATGCATCTTTTCCCCACACTTCTTTTGCATGAAGGTAACACTCATTTTTAGCCTATACAGGCGTCCATGTAGATAACCCATTCACAACAGACCATGTACATGACACTGACTGATATCTTCCTGTCTCACTGCTTGGAACACTGCATATAATTCTGCATACTGACTGCTCTTTCCCTCACCTGTAGTGACAAATAATTTAGTAATTGGAATATAGGAAACCACTTTCCAGTATTTTTGGTTTCCTACATGCAATATTTACGTGAACAATTAGTAAACCAGGCAAGTTTTCTTGCCTCATCTGCCGATTGGTCAAAATTATTTCCACAGACTACTGGAGACTTTTGTACTGGATTAGTTATGTAAGGAATTGCTTGATCTATACTGGGGGAGCCGCGATGTAATGTAGCTATATCCCCTATACCTGTCTTGGCTCTGTCCTGTATGTACTATTTCCATTTAATGACATTGGCTTCCTGTGCATTACCTATCTTGTGTGTCTAAGGGCTCTTTCACACAGGCACTGTTATAACACAGAATAGGCATGTGAAAAAATTGCATCTATTAGAACCAATGGTTTCCTATAGAAACGTTCAAATAATGACATTTTAGACGCGCAAAAAACTCGCACCTTAAAAAGATAGGACATGCGTGACTGCAATGCCACATCTAAGCTCCGTACTGTGAGTAAGGATAGGACCAGACCTATCTTTGGTGCGGAATGCGCAGGAGTTTCCATAGACTCCTATGGGAGCTGCAGTTTAGCTGTGTCCAACGCTCAGAAAAGAAGATTAGAACCCATTAGGAGGAGGGAATTCCAAATAGCAATGGCGCTGCTAAACCCAGAAGCACAATTTAAATGTCCCGCTGTAAACTCCTGTTAGTCCCGCATGGATGAGAGGAAGCCCCAAGGGTTACGTTCATCTCCCCGGGGGTTCCCTTAATCCTCACGGGGACTAACAGAAGTTAACAGAAGAACATTTAAAATGTGCTTCTGGGCAGCAAGTTTTAATTGTCCCACTGTAATCAGCATGGTATTCCTCCAGCCCCACTGCTGGGGAATTGCCCAGCAGTGGGTGGCATCGGGGGACTCCCTCCACCTCTCTCCTGAGCAGCAGGTTCCCCAAGGGATTTCCCCATAGCAGCAAGAGATAGGAGGGAGCGAGGTTAGAGGGCTTCCCCGAGAGCGTGAGGGGAAGGGACAGGGCTAGAGGGATCCTCATACCCCTCTTCGAGACACCCAATCAACACTCCCGTAACTCCCTCTGTCTGTCCCCCTTGCTCCAGGTCTCCATTCTCCCAACTCACTAATTTGCCTGGCTGCTTTGATTGATCAACAAAGTCATTATCACCTGCTTGTAAGCGGGTGGAGCAAGTCGGATTATCTTATTTGGAATTGCTACAGACAACACAATATCCCTAAATCTCCTGGTTAATTCATAGCTATGGTGTTAGTCTCCTCTCTAATTCTCTCTATGGGATCTTTTAAGGTAAACTGAGGTTTGTCATTTTGGAGCCAATCTGTCTCTGAAGGATGCTTATGTTGGTACCCCATAGCAGCAACACTCCGCATATCAATTTGTTCCTATCCCTGCAGAGTACGAAAAGCTTCCTGTACTTTAGGGTCTATTGTGGTACTGGTGAAATGCCAAGCGTCTACTTGATCCAATATCATTCTGACACTGAAATTGTTAACACATACTGCAAATCACAATTCTTTTGTTCCCCCTTTAATATTGACTTTCAATTAATGCTATTGTCTATAGCAGTGTTTCCCATTTCTGGTCCTCAAGGCACCCCAACAGATCATGTTTTCAGGATTTCCTCAGTATTGCACAGGTGATGTAATTATTGTCGGCGCCTCAGACATTGCCACAGGTGTTCTTACTATAGGATATTCTGAAAACATGACCTGTTGGTGGTCCCTGAGGACTGGAGTTGGGAAACACTGGTCTATAGACACATTAAAAAATCCATCCAGGCCTCCCCACAGCACTTGACTCCTTTCCTTTTTCTATAACAATTCTTTGCAAACACACTACAAGGCCGACATTCTTAAACATCCATCTCATGCTTCACACAAACCCGCACAATGTGACCACTCTGCGGCCAAGCTCCCAAAGGGAGGATTTTCCTATCTGGGAACACAAGCATCTAAATCAGAACTGTTAATAGCATTGGACTTCTTTTTCTTCCTACTAAGAAACATTTTATATTGTATCCTGTTCACAGCGCCAAAATATGTTTTACCAAGTCAGGATACAAATAGAATAGATGTGTCACACTGTTATAATCATATAGTCTTTTTATTGTAGGAGTTGTACAATGAATATAGACTGAGTAAAACATAATAGAATGCATCACCCAGTAGATGTAATCTTTTCTCCTAGCCAGCAGCTCAGACAGGATAAGCCCTTGACTTCCATTGAGGCAGGAATCACTTCTACATCGGAATAAAGGTTCCAGGCACCTCATCATGTCTGTAGGTGAGCTTCTGCCCATGTACTCTTAAGCCTATCCTGTAAACTGTTTTTAAAAAGTGTCTACATACCTATGTGCGAATAGACATTTTATTGTTCATTCATGCTGACTCATCTTAATATTTGCCTGACTGTGTTATCTCATCCCTAAATATTGGCCATATACCTGGAGACGTAACAAGTCAGCCAAACAAACATGGACCCATTTTTCTAGATAGATCCTATCCTAGATACACTTTTAAGAGACTAACCCATTGTTTTAGATAGACCCTATCTTAAAGGGGTGTTCTAGAGAAAATACTATTGATGACCTATCCTCAGAATAGGTCATTAATAGTTGATCGGCCAGCGTCCACCACTCAGGACCCCGACCAAACAGCTGATTGTGCGCCCACTGACAGCACAAAAAATGAACAAGGATCAGAGTGGAAGCAAATTCTTTGACATAGCTGTAGTGGCCAGTGCTTGTAATTGCAAGCACAGCTTTCATTGAAATGAATGAGGATAAATCATTAATAGTATTTTCCCCAGAAAACCCCTTTACATATATTGTCAATAGACTGACTACTGACCAGAAAAGATTACACCAAATGTCACTATGGCTTCCCAAATACAATATGGAGGACATAGGGAAAGTTATATATCTGTGCAGCACTACAGTGTATTAGAAATACAGTATGAAAAACCCACTAGAAGTGCCTTTTGCTACAGGTTTGTTGACTAACAGTCAGTGTCTCTATTGGTATGCACACCTAGCATTTGTGTTGAGGCCGGCCTCACTTACAATTTGTTGTGTGAGAGTAACAGCTACCACTGACCCAGGCTTGTCTAGAATCAGGAGCTCGGCTCTACCACTAAAAAGTTGACTGGATCGTGGGCAGGGTACCATATACAATACCAAGGCATCAAACGTACACCAGAGGTTGAGGGCTAATACTCAGCTAACTTCCCAGCTCTTCTCAGCAGGGTGAGGCAGGATCTCAGTTACTGGACCAAAGGTTTATTCTCATGGTTTGTTAGGGGAGCAATTATTAAGATGAACATTCTTCCCAGGGTGTTGTATTTGGTCCAGGCTCTTACCATTCACATTCCGAAACAGTTTTTCCAACATCTAAACTCCCTCATGACAAAATTTATTTGGGCGGACAGGCCTACTCGTATTGCGCGGAACACACTCTCTAGACCAAAAACCGAAGGGGGTATGGGCCTTCCAAATTTTACGCGATATTACCAAGCAGCACACTTAATGTAGACTGGCACAGACACTCAGCAATTAAGCAGTAGTTCGCTATAGAGCAATATTCCGCTCCCATGTCACTCGTAGTTCTCCCCTGGACCAAGACAAGGTGCCCTTGGAGGTAGTCCAGCACCCCACGATTGGCCCCACGTTGTAAGTTACAGATAAAATATATACTAGTATAAACATCTCCCCTAGGCTTTCCCCCATGTCCCCAATTTTAGGGAATCCTGCCTTTCCCCTGGCATTGAGGACAGAGTTTTTGCAATTGGTTCTGTGGGGGCATATTCAGAGCAGAACATTTTCTGCAGGATGGCCAATGGCTACCAACAGGCGCATTGCTGGATGTGATGGATAGGGTTTCGCTGTCAATTTGGCAGACGATCCAATTAAGGCACTTTCTCATCTCACTCCCCTGACCCAATACTTTTACGCGTCCAAAAACGCAATTTGAATTCATTTGCAATGTAGAGGGACCTTCAAGGCACACATTATCTAGAATATACAACATACTCAATTCACAATCTGAGGCTTCGCCACTGGGATATATGCAGAAGAGGGAAACGGATCTCGGGATTATGGTCTCTCTTGAGGAAAGCAAAAGAATATTTACTATCACACACTCCTCATCAATATCTAGCAAGATTCAGAAGCCTGGATTTAGGATTCTCTTGCGCTAGTACAGGGTGCCCTCCCACTTACATACAATATTCCCGTCAGTCTCTCCTCTGTGCTGGAGGTGTGGCACGGACCAGTGTAACTTGCTGCACGTGTTCTGGGAGTGTCCAGCCTTGACGAGCTTCTGGTTGGAAGTCTGGCAGATGACATCAAAGTTCACAGACCACTCGCTTCCGAAATCCCCGACTCTCTTTCTCCTGCATCATAGCGACATTCCTCTGGTGGTGTACAAATAAATCACTGGTGTGCTATTTGGTGAGCACGGCAAGATCCTGCATCCCTAGACTCTGGAGGCAGGCCGCCCCGCCCACATTGGGCTTGTGGCTCAATACAGTAAATCGGAACATGGAGATGGAGGACCTTACGGCATCACTTAAAGGTCTAAAGGAGAAGACCTGGTACTACTGGATAGAGTTTTAGAGTTCAGAGGAATATCGGCAGTTTCTCCGTGCCTAAGTTACTTTACTTTACACCTTTTCCCCTTGACTCCCCTTTTTTCCTTTCTCTCGTTGGATGTTGGTTTGTCTCCCATCTGTGTCCTGTCTTTATGTATAGAACGATATGTTGGAAGGGTTTGCTAATAGAAATATGGGGATTATACGTAGCGTGCCAGGAATTATCACTCCGGTACTATTACAAAATGCAAGAGAAGTATCAAGATTCAGCTATATTCCCAGACATGATCGCACTCAGTGGTGAGAAATTTTATTATGGGACTCTTCTCTTTTTTCTCTTTTTTTGTGTTCTATATGCAACAGAGTGGCAGAGAGCAATAATGGTTTTGTTTTTATTTTATAAGGATCTTAAACCTTGTTTATGCAATTTTGTGTGGGGTTGATGAATTGATTCTAGGTTTTATCCTGCCAGAAGAGAAATGGTAGAAGGGGTGTACTGAGTCACCCAGTAATACACAACAATTAGAACAGAAATAAGAACAGAACGACAAGGTTTTGTTCACTTAAGGGTTGTAAGATGTTTAAGGAAAATGTTTTTTTTCTTGGTATTGTAAGACAAATGGGAATTGAAAATGATAAAGAATTTTTTTTAAAAGTTGACTGGAGAGGGAGAAACATATAGAGACGTGCGGCAAATTATAAGGTGCTCAGCTTGAATGATCTCAAATGCCATGAAGTGGCAACCCAAACCTGAAAGATGTGGAAGTAAGCGGGAAGCTACTGTTCGGATGGACTGAAGAATAGCCAAAATGGCAAAGACTCAGCCAATGATCACCTCCAGCATGATCAAAGAACTTACCAGTGAGCACAGCTAAAATCAGAAGACGATTAAGTGAAGCCAAGTTACCTCCAAGAACTCCCCACAAAGTCTTATTTTTGAAAACAAGACATGTTCTGAGCAGGTTAAAATTTGCAAAGGAGCATAGTGACTGGACCAAAAAGAAATAACACAACATTTTATGGACTGATGAAAGCAAATTGTTCTTTTTGGGTCTAGTGGCCGCGGACAGTATGTCAAACAACCACTGAGCACTGAATTGAAGCCACAATATACTTTAAAGACAGTAAAGCACTGTGGTCCAAAAATCGTGGTATGGGGATGTTTCTCATACCATGGTGTTGGGCCTATTTATCACATACAAGGGATCCTCAATCAGTCTGAATATATCAATATATTTGAGGAGATCATGTTGCCCTAAGAAGAAATGCCCTTGAAATGGGTGTTTCAAGGTGACAATAAACCAAAACACATCTTGGTTACAGACAAGCAGATTTGGGATAATGGAGAGGCCAGCCCAATCCCCTGACCTCAATCCCATAGATGACTTGTGGAGTACCATCAATAATGTGGCTTATGAGGCAAGACCTGAAGGCTGCAAGTTCAATCCCCGCATAGTTCAGTTGGATGGCTCAAGGTTGACTCAGCCTTCCGGGGTCGGTAAAATGAGGCCCCAGCTTGGTGGGGGGTAATAAATAAATAAATCAGAAAGAGCTGCGAAATAAGTTGGTGCTATACAAATAACAAGATTTGTGGGGTTTTTTAAGACCAAAAAATGCTGAATTGTGGAATGTATTGCAAACTTCCTGGACTGGGATACCTGTTCAGAAATGCCAGAAATTGGTGCAACACAGATGTCAAGCCGTTCTCAGAAAAAATGGTTACAACGTCGGTCTTCAAATTGTGATAGGTGGCTCGTGGATGGGCCAGTACAACCACAAGAGAGGACATGAGGGAAAGATTAGGAACGAGGCAAGACAGGTGTGGGTAAACAAATAAAGAAGAAATAAAGCGTGAAGTGGCCAGGATGACTGGAAATTTCTTTTCCTTGTTTCTTTTTTCTTTCTTTTTTTTTCTCCCTTTCTCTTTTTGTTGTTGTTTATTTAGTATGAAGTAATGGGCTAGTTTATAAAGGAATCTTAAGGGCTGATGGTGTCTAGCGGGACTTCGACAAGAACCACCATGGTTATCTGGGTACCGAAGTGGCTTGTTGGAGCCAAACTTAACACTAAGGCAAGCAAGTTAAGGTACTATATATACGATTAACAATAATGATATATATTGTTTAGAGTGGAGTTTTTGCGGACTAATGATTACTAAGGGGTGGTACTTAGATGTTTATTTAATTCTTGTGATCTTTAGTTATATTTTATATTTAATATATGTTCACTTTGTAAGCCTGTTAAATGATAAATGTAAATTCTTTAATAAAAAATAATTTAATACATAACAAAAAGAAACAATGGTTATGCCACTTCTTATTAGTTCAGTAAGTCAAAGTAAAGTGAAATCGTAAACATTTTTTCAGTTTATATAGAAAAATGCTGGCACTAGAGATGAGCGAGCGTACTCGCTAAGGCAAATTACTTGAGTGAGTATTGCCTTTTGCGAGTACCTGCCTGCTCGTCTCAAAAGATTTGGCTGCTGGTGGGGGGCGGGGAGTTGCGGGGGAGAGATCTGTCTCTCTCCCCCCCCCCGCTCCCCCCTGCTCACTCCCGCAACTCACCGCTCTTCCCCGCCGCCACCCGAATCTTTTGAAACGAGCGGGCAGGTACTCGCAAAAGGCAATACTCGCTCGAGTAATTTGCCTTAGCGAGTACGCTCGCTCATCTCTAGCTGTCACTGCTATTTTTTGGAACAGGCAAAAACTACTTTTCACTCAAATCGAATACATTTTGTTTTGATTTGGAATTGAATATGTGGCATTTGCAGTGCATTTGCATTCAGGAAATAAAAGTTATAATGATTTTGCGCTTTATTTGCTTTTTTTTAGCCCTGCTGTATGTCTTAAGGCCACAATTTTTGTGCAAGGCATGGCTTTTATCTCATATCTAAATTTTACTCTAAAACAATGGATGAAATAAAATGGCTGATACATAAAAATAGTATCAGCATTGACCTTAGCATTAAATTCCATCTCTCACTTCCGGATCCTAGTTATGGGCAAATACTATTACAACGAGGCCTGATCTACATTAGTACCTACTTTCAGTCACACAACTAAATTCCTCTTGCTAATGTTATTACTTCTATGACATAATACCGTATATCACTATATTTACTGAAGGCTTTAAATGTTTTAAGCAAAGATTATAGAAAGTCTTTCTAACACATCAATTTTGATCACAGTAGAAATACATTAAATCAAGGTGTTCACTTACTGAGTCTCTCAACAGGTGACGGTATGCCATTTACAAACGTACATCAATACGCTACATGTGCCACTGAGGATTAGGAATGATACAGTAGGTTTTCATTAGCCATAATGTTACAATTACCATATGCCTTGGGTGATTGCACAGAAAACTGACTACATAACAGTTTATTAGTCTTCAAGGTAGTGCAGATTTATGCAATGATTTAAAGGCATAGAACTTGCATGTATGTACACCTCTCCAGGGTGCATGGGTTATATATTCAGCTAAAATCTTCCTTTATGCTTTACAGCTGTCAATATGTAGCTGATTTTAGATGTCCGAAAGGGGCAATTCAAATCATATCCCCAGGCCACAGAACTAAGCAGAGATTGATCTGCAGTTTGCTATTTTTCCATGTTATGTATCTTTTTCAGACCAACTATTAAAAACAGTAAGTCATTCACTATATAGTCACTATCTATCTATCTATCTATCTATCTATCTATCTATCTATCTATCTATCTATCTATCTATCTATCTATCTATCCTTCATCCTATTAATATACTTTGATGTAACTAATGGTTGCTAATATACAGTAAGATTTGTATTGAGGTTTCAAGCAGTATATACTAAAATCCAAGAAACTACATCAAGTACAGAGGTTATCATAGAATCATAGAATGTTCAAGTTGGAAGGGACCTCCAGCGTCATCTGGTCCAACCCCCTTCTCAGTGCAGGATTTACTAAATCATCCCAGAGAGAGATTTGGTCAGCCTTTGTTTGAACACTTCCATTGAAGGAGAACTCACCACCTCCTGTGGTAACCTGTTATACTCATTGATCACCCTCACTGTCAGAAAGTTTTTTCTAATATCTAATTTGTGTCTCCTCCCTTTCAGTTTCATCCCATTGCTTCTGGTCTTTCCTTGTGCAAATGAGAATAGGGCTGATCCCTCAGCACTGTGACAGCCCTTCAGATATTTGTAGACCACTATTAAGTCTCCTCTCAGCATTTTTGCAAGCCAAACTTTCCCAGATCATTTAACTGTTCTTCATAGAACATGATTTGCAGACCGCTCACCATCTTGGTAACTCTTCTCTGAACTTGCTCCAGTTTGTCTATATCTTTTTTTAAAGTGGGGTGCCCAGAACTGGACACAGGATTCCAGATGAGGTCTGACTAAGGAAGAGTAGAGGGGGATAATTACCTCACTTGATCTAGACTCTATGCTTCTCTTAATACATCCCAGAATTGTGTTTTCCTTTTTGGCTGCTGCATCACATTGTTGACTCATGTTCAGTCTATGATCTATTAGTATACCCAAGTCTTTTTCACATGTGCTGCTTAGCTCAATTCCTCCCATTCTGTATGTGCTTTTTTCGTTTTTCTTGTCCAGATGTAGGACTTTGCATTTCTCCTTGTTAAATACCATTTTGTTAGTCGCTGCCCACTGTGCAAGCTTTTCAAGATCTTTTTGAATACTCAGTTTCCCATCAATTCCCTTCTTTAGATCATTTATAAAAATGTTGAACACCACTGGGCCTAGTACAGAGCCTTGTGGTACCCCACTTGATACATTCTTCCACTTGGATGTACAGCCATGTATGACCACTCTTTGAGAACGATCACTCAGCCAGTTCTGAATCCACCTAACAGTTGCCTTTGGTCATTTATTTCAATAAGTATAGTATGAGATACTTTGTAAAATGCTTTACTAAGGTCAAGAAGCGCATCACAGAAGGGGAAATCAAGAATTAAAAACAGAAAAATGGCCGTTACTTACTGACTGAGGAGTGCATATAGATGCATCCTCCTCTCACCATGCAGGTAGCTGACTACCAAATGGAGGAGCAAATAAACACCTGTGCAAGACACCGATAAAACAGCCACTCACACTGTCTCTTGATAATGAAGGGGGTTGGTGCTTGGTGTAAACTCCCACACATAGTGGATAGAGGGTGCCAGACCATTCTGATATATGTAGTTCACCATGCAGACCAGCAACCTATTAATGACGCCATGATAATTCGGTGGGTTGCCCTACATATCCATCAGTGAACCACATTGATACTGCCACCGTGGGCTCCCCCTGGAGTCTTAATGCCACACTGCATGTGAATGATAGATAATAAATGCAAGGCATTGGTTGGATGTTGGCCAAGATACATGAGCCCACTAACCACTTCACGGTTCCTTGCATTGTAGTGGGTCCCTACACTAATATAAATGCATCACAGAAGGGGAAATCAAGAATTAAAAACAATCACAGAAAAATGGCCATTACTTACTGACTGAGGAGTGCATATAGATGCATCCTCCTCTCACCATGCAGGTAGCTGACTACCAAATCGAGGAGCCAATAACACCTGTGCAAGACACCGATAAAACAGCCACTCACACTGCCTCTTGATAATGAGGGGGGTGGATGCTTGGTGTAAACTCCCACACATAGTGGAAATGGCCATTTTTCTGTGATTGTTTTTAATTCTTGATTTTGTTCCTTTCTGGTCTAGTGTAACGTAGTGGGTTTATACTTGAAGGTCTAGTGGCTAACCCCAGGAGCTACTGAAGTGATATCTGTCTAGAGGTTAAGCTTGTGCACACCATGTTCTGATTTCTCTCCTGGGACAAAGAGAACTGTGCAAGTGCACAAAGTGCTCAGGAAGGTCTGGTGCTGTCAGTTCTCCCTCATTGTGGACCATAAGAAGCTCACACTTTTTAGCAAGATTTTTTCTTGCTAAAAGTAGAATCCAATAGTCTAAAAAATATGGTAATCCTAATTTGCAGGCACTAAATTTTGCACTGTAAAAGACAAATGATTAGAGATGAGCGAACGTACTCAGTTCAGATGTTTTTGGATTCAGGCACCGCTTTTTCCGAGTAACTGACTACTCGGACGAAAAGATTCGGGGGGCGGCGTGGTGGAGCGGGGGGTAGCAGTGGGGAGCTCTCTCTCTCGCTCCCCCCCCCCCTACTCCCCTCTGCAACCCCCCGCGCCCCCGGCGCCCCACGAATCTTTTTCGTCCGAGTAGTCAGTTACTCGGAAAAAGCGGTGCTCGAGTCCAAAAACACCCAAACACAGTACATTCACTCATCTCTACAAATGATATATTACACCTTTTTCTGTACAAATTCCAAAAATAAAACCATATAACACAGTCACTTGTAGCGGGTAGGATCAGGTTTTACAATGAGGATATCATTATAATCATTTAAAAAACGACATGCATACTTAATAATAATATATTATGTTCTCTAAATCCCATTATATCATGTCTTAAAATATATTTGTTACAATAATGTTATAGGAAAGGTAGAATAGTCCTATCGTACTTTCATTTTCATAAGTTGAAGATCTCCGATTTCTTCACTGAAATGAACAGTTTGCGTATCAATAACATAAGAACAAGTCCTTTCCAAATTGATGAACATGACGGCAATGTAATTATTTACTGCTACCAGTTGATAAGCAGAAAATGAACTGGTGAATTGAAGAAATCTCTCCCATCACTTGGAATAACCTATAACTCAGTGCCAGACATGCGGTCATGGCATTAGAGCTGCATACTTGTTTATAGCAGGACAGGCTGTGTGCCAAGAGGGTTGTTGCCCAAGTGGTTTAATCACCTCCTTATGCTTTATTTCTGTTCACTTAAACTGTGTCCATATGAGTTCTACAGACCCTTCACACAGCATAGAAAACTGTGTGAAAACTAAGGAAGGAGGCTGAGATGTTATTTAGGTATATTCCCAATATCAGCTCTGGAATGTTTATTTTATTTCATAAAGTTTTGATTTGATTGCACTTTGTATTAATTTCACTCTGTTATGGGGGGGGAGCTATACACTGAACTGAAATCCAAAGATATTGTTAAATAGCAAAATAGTGACATCTAATCCCACACAATTACACTTCTAATGATGTACCTGTACATCCTATTACTTACCTGTATATTATCTTTATTCAGTACAATTTGCAAATAGAATGCTGTTTTTTTAGCTTCCATGTTTTGGAGTAGTCAGTGATCACTTATACATTTTAATCGGATTTGGTCTTATTTTCATAGTTTAACATTCAGAGTATTATAAAAATGACTACTAAAAATTGTGCTGTAATTTCCTCCTCTCTGACATTACTAACATTGATATTTAGACTGTTATTCTGTTTAACATGCTTTTGGGGAAGCTAGGTGATAACGCAAATGTCCAGTATGTCCTACTTGTCAAGACAGATTTGCCACTAATGCCCCTGTTACACAGGCCCAAGCGAATGAACTGGGGACATCATCACCAGCCCGTCTGTGCTCGGGCCGCCTGTGTAGACTGCTTGATTCTCATTAACAATGGTGCAGTTCTCATGTACTAGTCAGTCAGAGTTTCACGAAAAGTATACAAGCCGGCGCTAATTTCTATGCCGACTGAAACAAAACAAGGAACGAGAACCTCACGATTCTTGTTCAGTCGTTGCCTGCGTTTAAACTGACCAATTGCTATTCAGCTTCCCCTATTTGAATAATTTTCTGAACAATAATCGTTTAGTCTAAATGCAGCTTAAGGAACCCATATAAATAGATGACAACTCCCGTGGGGGCTCTAAGGACAACCAAATTAGTTACCACTCTGTTATTAAACAAATAGACAACCAAAAGAGGGGTGCATAACATTTTACAAACTTCTCTGAGGACAAAAATAAACATCCCAGATTAATATTTAGTATCTCTTGCTTCCTAATTTGCATAGTATGATAATTATATGTATTGTAACAATTTTTATTTATATTTATGCTGTTATTTTTACATAGGTTTATTTTACTAATTAAAACCAGATATCGAAACATTTTCCCTTTTTGTAATCTGTTTTAATTTTCTGTTTGTAGATTTTTTTATTCTGGCTGTCTGTTCATAAGGCCTTATTCACACAAGGTTTTAGCACAGTACAGGTGTGTGAAAAGATCGCATCTAATAGAACCAATGGTTTCCTATGGAAGCGTCCACATGAAGGAGTTTTAGATGTGCAATAAACTACCACCTAACAAAAACAGACATGCGACTGCGATGCTCGCATCCAAGGCCCATGCTGCGAGAAAAGATAGGACCTGACTAGAGATGAGCGAGTATACTTGGTAAAGGCAATTGCTCGAGCGAGCATTGCCTTTATGGAGTACCTGCCCGCTCGAGATGAAAGGTTCGGGTGCCGGCGCGGGGGAGCGGTGAGTAGCGGCTGTCAGCAGGAGGGAGCCGGGGGAGAGAGGGAGAGAGAGATCTCCCCTCCGTTCCGCTCCGCTCTCCCCCGCAGCTCCCTGTCCACCCCCGGCACCCGAACCTTTCATCTCGAGCGGGCAGGTACTCGCTAAGGGCAATGCTCGCTCGAGCAATTGCCTTTAGCGAGTATACTCGCTCATCTCTAGACCTGACCTATCCTTAGTGCGAGCTGTGCAGGATTTCCATTGACTCCTCTGGGAGCTGGATAACAAGTGACATGCAGCTATTAGTTGTATGAATTGGCAATTTCACAGCTAATTAAGCTTGAGACTTAACCCTTTCCAATCTAATTTGTATCCTGGTTTTCCTAGGAGGCTTACTCTTTTTCTGCTGTTATACAACGGCACTATATGCTGGCTAAAGCCAGTACTGCATAAGATGACACATTGGATTGGCTCCGACAGCAGAGAGGCTGGCAATATACAGTAAGAGAACCCCGACGGATGTCCTCCAACATCTGAGCTTTACAATCTTAAATCATAATGTCTTTAGACGTCAGACAGTGGATTGGAATGGGTTAATAGCTGGAAATAGCTGTTCATGCTATTTTTTGTGCACTCTTTTCACGCGCCTATACTGCGCTAACATAACGCTCATGTAAACGAGGCCTAACTATGGCAGCCACCATCTTACCTGAGCTGCAGGTAACAACATTTAGTGATATGTTTTACAGCAGAACTCATGGTCTATTCACGCATTGGACAACTCATTGACTTCTATGGGAAAGTGTTTTAGGCGTGCTCGCTCTGTGACATGGTGAATGTACAGAGGTCATTGTGGAGGGAGGGGAAGTAGATAAACTGCGCCCATAACTTATTAGAAATGGTGGGTGAATCCTATCTATATATAGTTGCCACTCTTCACTGTAATCCTGCCTGTGCAGAAGAAGTGATAGCCTATTATTAAGCCTAGTAGTCACTGCAAAAACTGCAGTATTTTAGCATTTTCTATCACAATATCGAATAACCCCCCCCCCCCCCCCAATATATACTTTAAAAATATGTATAATAAAGAAACTTGGTTTATACAATAGATCATTTTCTGAACACACTTTTCCTTTAAGTGCCCATAGTTGTATGCCTATATGTATACTATATATACAAATGTGTTTCTATATACCAACTGTGAGTATATAGATACAAGTCTGCATTAATACGTGTTTGCGTATCTGGATAAAGATATATAATTAGGAATATATGATAGACAGATATGAAATAGATAAATAGATAACAAAAGCAAAAATTGCATAGAAAATGTAGTAGAACCTCACTGCCCCTGCCAAGCTTAATGCACACGGAAAAATTGAAACATGGCTTAAATTCCCACAAAGTGGAGGACGTGTCTGTCACGTTTGCCCCTGAAAATGCAGCCCAGAAATAAAGGAACAGAAAATATGGTTTTTACTGCACAATAGTCACACGCTGCCCATGTTTGTGTCGATTTGGAGATTAAACTCCAGAAACTCCACTGCCTGCTGTTAAGGACAAGCAGTACAGGAGAAATCGGTTAAACACATTTTTCAGAAACGTATCTTGGGCTTTCTTTTGTCCTTGCAGAATAAGGACAGCTCAGCCTTTTCCTATCTCTTTTATTTTGAAACAACTGGAGACAATGTAATATACATTTAAATTGCTTTTGTGTCACACCAACTGCTTTGGCTCCTATAACAACATAAGAAAAAGTCTCAGCCCCTTTGAAGTGCCTTTTGGATAAATGAATGGAACACTGTGTACCAACTGCAGATACAAACAAGTGAAAGTATCGCTCTGTACCAATGGTCTGTTTATTTCTACATTGTCGGAAGAGAAAAAACATATCGGGTCAAATCAGCACAAGCAATTGTCTACTATATGTCTCATTGTATCACTTAAATGAATAAATTACAGACCTTGGAAAATCAAGCTGTTCTTTACACTGAGCAAAAGTATCTAAGTGTTTTATTTAAAACAGAACAGCAAAATATCTTGGCAGGGAATTTCTTTTATTAGTGTTATTGGTACAACATTAAAAGATTGTTAAGAATGTTTAATTAGTTCTCATATTTCTAAGTTAATGTCTGTGCAGAATAATTACTTTCTCTAAATAATTAATATATCCCTATAGTGATGAGACCTCAGATTTACCGATGAAGACTCCCTAATCCTGTGCATAGAAGGTTACCTGATGGTTATCTGCAGCTTCCACTAAAGGAACTTTCTGCAAACTGTAATATTGACCTCATTATATGTTCCTAATTATCTATCTTTATCCAGACTCACACACGGGTATATCTATACATGCAGACATGTATTTATATACTTGTCTATTAGAGATGAGCGAGTATACTCGCTAAGGCACATTACTCGAGCGAGTAGTGCCTTAGCCGAGTATCTCCTCGCTCGTCTGTAAAGATTTGGAGGCCGGCACGGGTGACAGCTGAGTTGCGGCAGGGAGTGGGGGGAGAGAAGGAGAGGCAGATCTCCCCTCCGTTCCTCCCCGCTGCTCCCCACCGGCCACCGAATCTTTAGAGACGAGCGGGGAGATACTCGGCAAAGGCACTACTCACTCAAGTAATGTGCCTTAGCGAGTATACTCGCTCATCTCTATTGTCTATTCTACATGTTTTAGATTTTTTGGAATACCAAAGATGTACAGTATCCTCTGAAAGTTTGGAAACACCCCATGGTCTCAACAGCAAATCACTAGATTTGGGAGTCTAAAATCGTAAGTTATTTCCAGATTCCAAGAGTAAGTTGGAAGACTGGGCTGTTTTAGTTTACCTTTTTAGTTTAGTTTTAGTATTTTTGTTTCTCATTCATTTTATTAGATTTTGAATCCAATAAAAAATACATTGAAACATATATAAACAATGCAGTCATTATTCAACAAACATCGGATAAAGAATGCCTCACTGGAGATTATATTCCTGACAGGAATAATTATCTTGAAATATGACTGCTGAAATGAAAACAACAAAAAAAGGGTGATGGGGTTGTTGGGGTGAAGACACGAGGGTTGTAGGAAGGGGGGGGGGGGGGGATGGTTTAGAGTTGGGAGCCTATGACGTTCTTCCAATCTCATGGTTTCACTTGAGGAACAAACTTCCTGTTTAACAGGAGGCGTAGAGGTAACACTAAAAGTCTGACTAAGGTCGCGGGGGTTGGTCTGGGCTAAGGCAGCGGGCTTCCAGATCTGCATAGTTAGGGAATATTGATACCAGGATGTCCAAGTATGATTGAAGAGTTAGCAGTGGGATTTTTGACTATTTCTTCCCAGCATTACATTCAGTGGATTCATTGACACCAATACATCCACTGGCCACAATATGTGTCTATCATGACTGATGGTGTATTTGTCTGTTATGGCAAAAGGAACAAAGCACCAAGAATTTCCCTGACTGACCCACATGACTTGTGGGGAAACACACAAGAATGATGAAAAGAATGACAAGTGATATAAAGCTTTGTTGCAGAGCACAATAATGGACAATGAGAGGGCCTAGCCATCAATAAGAGGAGGTGCCCTTAGCAGTGCAGTAACTTTGCTTTCAGGTAGATAGTGCTTAGCATGTTACTAGGGAGAGTATCCTGACTTGGTCCTTTGTTCCTCTTCTCTACTACTTGAATACATCTGTTCTGTTCTATGTTGATCCTATGGATTTGTGAGCATGTAAATTATTATATCCACAACTGAAGTGTACTGTCATCAGTTGTATAATGGCATGTTAAGTGCTTATGGAAAGTCAGGTTCCTTTGGACCAGAGCATGGACTAATTTTTTATTTGTATACCTTCTATGATGTGTAACGTTGGTTTTCTCTGCATTTGTTTTGGTACTGCATAACTGGTGATATTGGTATAAGTATTGGTATTAATCATCAACCTATGACTCAAACCATGGGAAGCCAACCACCAAGGACAGTTATGTACACTGCGCCCATGTGTTATTTTGTTTGTCTATAGGGATAGAGATGCAAAAGTATGTCTATTCTGAAACACCACAGCAATTAATCACTAAAATTACCATCCGCATCATATTAAAGTTTGAAAATTTGACACTGTTGGCAGTTTATTCTCCCGTGATGAAGATCTTCCTATGAATTTGTTTGATCGGAGATATCCAAATTTCATGATCATTACCACATTTAACCCTTTCCAATCCACTGTCTGATATCTTCCTACATTCTGATTGAAACTTGTACAGCTCCAATGTCAGAAGACGTTCGACAGGGTATTCTTACTGTCTATTGCCAGCCACTTCACTGTTGGAGCCTCTCTGGCGCACACACACTGGCTTTAGCCAGCAGATGGCACCGTTGTATAACAGCAAAAAGAGAAAGCCTTTTAGGAAACCCTGAATACAAAATTGGATTGGAAAGGGTTAATAAGATGATACAGTGATAAACTATAGTTAATTCGTAGAAACTGGTATGAGGGTGATCCAGATTTGACTTACACTGCTACCCTCAAGCCTGTTTAAAACATGTAGATATATTCGAAAGAGACAAGTTTAAAGAAACCTGTGCCACTTTGTTGGGTCATTTTGCATTGATAGACTCTTTTAAAGGTTTTATCCACAATTTTAAAAAAAGGTATTTTTTATATCCCAGAATCTGCACCACTCATGGCTGTTTCTGATAGCTTATTATCATCCAAGTAAATGGAGCTGAACTGCGATCCCAGACACAGCTCAGGGATAATGGTGTGCACTTCTGTTTCAAGGAGAAAAGTAGATCTTTTTTCAAATCCTGGAAAACACCTTTAAGCGTTATTTTTAGATAATGTTTCTGGAAAGATTGTGTGCAAACAAATTGTAAAAATGTTTTTGTTTCTATGGATGTTTCAAAATTGTTTGGAAATTGATTTTAAAATTTTTGCAAGCTGTTTTCAAACAATTTTGAAACTGTTCAAAAACATTTTTAAGAACAGATTTTCATGTTTTCAGAGAAAGAAGCAATGTTTCATGTTTCCCACTTTAAAAGTATAACAAGAAACAAGGTTTGCATGTCTGGACATGTTTGTCAGCACAGTTTGTGAAATGTACAGACAAGCTTGATCAGCCACGCCGTGTCAACATCTAATTTTCATATTTTTGCCTATCCAATTTTAGTATGTGGATGCAGGAAAAAACGCTTAAACTCATTTAAAAGAGATTCGGCCCTGCAAAGTACTTTGTGACTTTATGTGCTCAAGAGTACAAAAGTTGGAATAAAAGATGCAATGCTTTGAATGAAATAATGAGCATATAGTTGATCTTCTTCAAAGAAAGTGTGTGTGTGTGTGTGAGAAGGGGGGGGGGGGTGTATGTGAACTGTTATGGTATGCCATAGTAACATAGTATGTAAGGCTTGAAAATGAGCCAAAAGTTGACACAGGCTGGACTAGATGGACATTGTCTTCATTGAGTCTAGCATACTATGTTACTATGTCAAATGCTAACATATATTTCGGCCTCAGCACTGAGACTCCTAAAGGATGCTCAAATGTCTAAGGTTGTGCTCTTTATTTGGGTCAAGGGAACTTTTAGGTCTGAGTACAACCCCTGAACTTCATTACTACCCACTGAATATCTGCAAGTACTGATCCTATTACATACTGTTCCAAGTAGGTGAAGTTGTTCCACCACTTATGCAGTTTGAGGAAGTACCTCAGTATTTAACTGTAGTGGAAAATCACATTTCACATAGCTGTATTTTACTTTGTGCTGTATATTGGAACAATTTAAAGTCTGGGTGATAGACTTGTCATAATTTCTTGTTCTTGGGCCAGATATCATTAACACATTGTTATTTTGCAAAGTTTCTAAAGCCTTTGAGGAAGTTGATGTGGATATTAACGTTTTGGGGGAAGGCCAATTGGACAACACTGTGACATAGGAAAGAGGAATGAATACAGAAGCTCAACTTATTTAAAAGTGGTCTATGCCCAGCTGTCAAATATATTATTATCGTTGGCACACTCTAACATTTCTAATAGGTACGACCCAAATATAACAAGATGACAACAAATCATATATTTTCAATATTTCTCCGTTTAAAAAGTTTAATTAATGTGATTTAAATAAATAGTATCGGCTAGCCTTAAAACTTCGTGCGGCATTGGTATTGCAGGTGCATGGGCAACACAAGATTTAAAGAGTGTCAGAAGCCTATATCTTGTGCTACGCATTGCACTAAACTCATGTTAGCCTGTTTCAGTGCACTGAAGAGCTATCAATAACACACATTTCTTACATTTTTTTCTGTCTGGCAAAGTGGAAAACCTGTCACCTTCTTTTTTTATATTAGCCACTTACTTACAGCTTCCTTATATACATTTCTAATATTTTCCCTTAAGCAATATCAAAAGCTGTGTAATGTATGATGTCATTTTTTTTATAAATTGACACTGGGCAGGCCCTGCAGGAGCAACCTTGATCTGTCCCACTTCTTCTCTAGTGCACTTCTTGTCAGTACAGGCAGGGGAATGACATATGATAGACAAAATCTCACTTATTCTGCACATTTCTTATTTTCAAAGATGAAATTTGTAAGGTTTATTCTAATATCTAATTCTTGCAATGCATAAAAACTGTCATAACATTCACACAAAACTACTCTTAGTAAATTGTCTTTAAAGCGAATTTGGACATAACGATATGGAAAATATAAGGGGAACAAATATAAGGGGACCCCTCCTCCTCACAGAGATACTTAATATGTTGCTGTATTAGAAAGCTAGAAAGGTATATTAAGAGACCGATCAGCATAGAATTTTGGACATGTTTAGGATAAAAATCAGACATTCATTTTATAGCATTAACCTTTCCAATCCACTGTCTGACGTCTAAAGACATTCTGATTGAAGGCTGTACAGCTCCAATGTCGGAAGACATCCGGAAGGGTATTCTTACTGTAGATTACTGGCCGTTCTGTTGTCGGGGGGCCTCTCCGGCATGTCACATACTGCAGTACTGGCTCAAGCCAGCAGATGGCGCCATTGTATAATGGTAGAAAGAGAAAGCCCCCTAGGAAACCCTGAATCCAAAATTGGATTGCAAAGGGTTAAAGGAATGAAAATGTGATCCATGCAATTTCAATCTGGGGAAATGAATAAAATATCTTGTTGGCCTATATAGAGCTACAAGGAAATCCACTTTTTCATTCAATTCCAAACCTTAAAAGGGTTAAGTTCAGTAAAGCTAGCTTTTTATATGCAATTTATGAAATGCAATTTTCCAAATGGTTTAAACTCACGGGTCTCCACTAACTGTGGCCAATGTTCATTATCTCCATATTGAATCAATGTCTTTTATTTCTGTACATAATGAATTTTGTGCGATGTAATGTCATACCTTTACAGCCTAAATAATTCAACTATAAAAGCAAATAGACAATTCTTTTATTTCTCATGCTCCAAACAATATGTTAGAAGTCTAACAGGCACTACTAGAATTGTTTTTCTATTTGCTGAGGACTGAATTTTAATCTTTCAGCCGAAACTGGAGCAGCAGGCGTCAGGAATAAATTAGTGATTCATGCTTGATTTGACAGTACAATATGTACTCTAATCATATGAAACCAACACACAAGAGTTCCTTCACCATATTTGTCCAGTTAATAGTTTAACTTAATCTGATTTTCCCTTAGGTTGATGACCTTTTTATTCTAGGTAATTTTAAGAAAGGAATATAGAGTTAGCACACTGTTGAGTCAACATAGACCTTCCGGGTTTCTAGGCAACCGCGCTCCTTAGATTTACCACTGCATAATTCTGCAAATACGGCTGTCACTCCGATCTGTGAAAACTTGATCTCTTCTTGTAAAGTCTAGCTTGTAGCTTACAAGACAACTTCTTGATACATGAGGCTGTAGTTAATACTTGCTATACAGTGATTTAATGTGTCTATATAAAGCTATGCAATATTCCGATGATGAGTGAGCTTTGCCTTCTTTATAGTATCAGCATTAAAAGTGCATGGATGGTATAATCTGCCTCCTACTATACATTATATTACACAGCACAATGGAAAATCTCATGGAGATGTAAAGTGGAATAAAATAAGTTAAAAGAAATATAAAAAGTTCACGATTCTTAGTGTCTTTGTTATCGTGTTAGGCCAAAACCTTTCTTAACCCAAAACTGTTACAAGCTTTCATCTCTATAGATGCTACAAGAGCTGTCATGCTGTTATACTAACTATTGCATGAACTGGGCTCTAACATTTTGGGGACCCATAGTCCACCCAGTTAATATATCTAATCTCCAGCCTTGTGAAAGCTGCTTGAAAGGAACCTGTCACGTCCCCACAGCACCATAAACTAGGTCATGGTGACAGGGAGCCTGGTGATGTATTTTTTTATACTCACCCAGTCTCTGGATCCCAAGCAGTCACCCACTGAAGTTCATGCAACACATGGGAACCTGAAAGCAGTACAGACTTCAGCAGGTGACTGTGCAACTTCCATAATAGCATTATAACTTAGTTTATAGTGTTGTAGGGAGGTGATAGGTTCCCTTTAACGAGGACATAGCCATTTTTTTTCATGTTTTGTTCTCCTCCGCTGTCAGGACAGTGTCCGGGATATGGGGGTCCCTGAGATATCCCGCAACCCCTGTCCCTGCCTACTTGCCCCCCTGGGCTACCCCCCAGGGCGACAACTGGGCGACGGTCCCTACCCTCACTAGGGAAGCGGGACACGGGAGACAAACAGACACTGAGACAAGCAACGGTAGAATGGTCAGACAATCCGGGTAGGCAACAAGAGGGTACGCAGTACGGAGGGGTCAGGCAAAAACGTAGTCAAGTCCAAAAGCAGGTGTCAGAAAAGCCGAGGTCACAAGAGCAGTCAGGATAAACGCGGGTGCAGCTGGAGAACCAAACTAACACTGGCAAGGCCTGAGAGGAAAACACACCTATTTAAATGCTGTCAGCGCTCCCGCCCCAGAAGCTGATTGGGGCGGGGAGCCTGACAGCAGCAGGGCTAATCAGGGCGGTGCTGGGGGCACGCCCCCAGTCTCACTGCACAGACAGTTACCAGGGAAGCCAGCCTGGTAGTCAAGCGACTAGAAGCACCAGCTGCCTCCCTAGCAACCCGGCGGCGACCAGTCTTACAGCGGCCCGGGGAGATCACAAGAACCGGGGTACCTCTGCGCCGTGCTCCTGTACCCCGGGTGGCCGGACCGGTGGTGCGGGCACGGCGGCCCCGAGAGTTGCCGGTTCTGACAGTACCCCCCCTTCTACGGGGGGACACCGGACCCCCATGGCCAGGTGCGGGCTTAAGCGGGAAAGCCCTGTGGAATGCCTGGACTAGGCGTGGCGCATGCACGTCCCTGGCAGGGACCCATGTCCTATCCTCAGGGCCAAATCCTCTCCAGTGGACCAGGTACTGCAGCCCACCTCTAACCCGTCGGGCATCCACAAGCCTTTCTACTTCATACTCCAGTTCCCCCTGTACCAGAGAGGGAGGAGGCGGGTTCTGGGTGGGGAGAACTGGAGTCACATACTTCTTAAGCAAGTTCTTGTGAAAAACCTTGTGGACCTTCCAGGGGTCAGGAAGTGCCAACTTATATGACACCGGGTTGATAACCTGAGAAACCGTAAATGGGCCAATGAACCGAGGAGCAAGTTTCAGGGAGGGAACCTTAAGTCTCAGATTCTTAGATGATAATAAAACCTGCTCCCCGACCACAAAAGGTGCAGAGATAGTACGTCTTTTATTTGCGTATTTACGCAGTTTCTCTTGGGAACCCTGAAGGTTCTTACGAACCTGGGCCCAAACTGTGCACAGTTCTTCGGCGGATATGTCGGCGGCCGGATTGTTCGAGACCAAAGGAGTAGAAAGCGAGAACCGGGGATGGAACCCATAGTTACAAAAAAAAGGTGACAGTTGGGTCGACGAGTTACCATGGTTGTTAATAGCAAATTCGGCGAGAGGTAAGTAGTTGGCCCACTGATGCTGGTTATCAGAGACAAACAGTCGCAGATACTGGATAAGTTCTTGGTTCATCCGTTCCGTTTGTCCGTTACTCTCGGGATGGAAAGCGGAGGAAAAGGACAAATTAACGTTTAGATTTTTACAGAAGGCTCGCCAGAAGCGAGCGACGAACTGAACCCCTCTATCAGACACAATATCCTCGGGGATCCCATGTAACCGAACAATCTCCTTGATGAACATCTCAGACAAAAGTTTGGCGTTAGGCAACTTGCCAAGTGGAACAAAATGAGACATTTTGGAGAAACGGTCAACTATTACCCAAATGACCGTATTCCCCAGCGAGGATGGCAGATCAGTAATAAAATCCATGGACAAATGGGACCATGGCCTGGACGGAATGGGCAAGGGCAGAAGAGGCCCCTCAGGACGTCTCCTGAGGTTCTTCCCCCTTGCGCAAACCGGGCACGCGGACACAAATACCCGTACATCCTTGGCCATGTGCGGCCACCAATAGAGTCTGGCCGCTAACTCCAGAGTACCCCTGATACCGGGGTGTCCAGCTAGGACTGAAGCATGTGTCTCCTCTAACACTTTCAATCTCAGTGACAACGGGACAAATAATTTGCCTTCCGGAAGGGCTTCAGGAGCAGATTGTTGAGCGGCGTGAATGAGAGGTGAAAGGTCGGAGGAGACAGCAGCGAGGACCACCCCAGGGGAGAGAATGCTCTCAGGCTCCGGCTCGGAAGGTTCCGGAGAACCAAAACTCCTAGACAGGGCATCAGCCTTGACATTCTTAGAACCGGGTCTATAGGTAACAACAAAATTGAACCGAGAGAAAAACAAGGCCCAGCGGGCTTGCCGAGCATTTAACCTCTTAGCAGAATCTAGATAAGTGAGGTTTTTATGGTCAGTGAGTACCGTAATCTGGTGATGGGCTCCTTCCAAAAAATGCCTCCACTCTTCGAAAGCCCACTTAATCGCCAGCAATTCCCGGTTGCCTATATCATAGTTCCGTTCGGTGGACGAAAACTTCCTAGAAAAATAGGCACACGGTCTAAGGTTGGTGAGAGTGGAGGGACCTTGGGACAGTACCGCTCCCACACCAAACTCAGAGGCATCTACCTCCACCACAAAAGGACTGGACAGATCCGGTTGTACTAGGACAGGTGCAGACGAGAACGCCGCCTTTAGGGTATTGAAGGCCCTCAGAGCCTCAGAAGACCAGGTCCTCACATCTGCCCCCTTTCTGGTGAGGTCCGTTAGAGGTTTAGCCACCACGGAGAAGTCTTTAATGAATTTGCGATAGTAGTTGGCGAAGCCGAGGAAGCGTTGAAGGGCTTTCAACGACCCTGGCTGGGCCCACTCCGTGATGGCCTTCACCTTTTCAGGATCCATCTGGAAGTCGCATGGCGTGATGATATACCCCAAAAATGATATCTTTTGTACCCCGAAAACACATTTCTCGAGTTTAGCAAACAGCTTGTTATGTCTGAGTCGAGCTAGCACAGTCTGAACGTGAGTATGGTGACTCGGCAAGTCGGAGGAAAAAATCAAAATGTCGTCTAGATATACAACCACGAACACCCCCATGATATCCTGAAACACTGAGTTCATGTACCCCTGAAAAATGGCGGGGGCGTTACACAATCCAAAAGGCATAACTAGGTATTCAAAATGCCCGAGGGGCGTATTGAAGGCGGTTTTCCACTCATCCCCCTCCCGAATGCGGATGAGGTTGTATGCTCCCCTGAGATCAAGTTTAGAAAACCATCGGGCACCAGCGACCTGGTTGAGGAGGTCAGGAATGAGTGGAAGAGCATACTGGTTTCGGACTGTGATTTTATTTAGCTCTCTATAGTCAATACAGGGCCGGAGACCCCCATCCTTCTTCTCAACGAAGAAAAACCCGGCACCCACCGGGGATTCTGAGGGCCGGATGTGCCCCTTGGCCAGGCTGTCCTGGATGTAGTCCCTCATGGATTCTCTCTCTGGAACCGTAACGTTATAAATGCGGCCCTTAGGAAGTTTGGCCCCAGGAATCAAGTCTATTTTACAGTCCCATTCCCTATGAGGGGGCAGAGCTTCAGATAATTGTTTGGAGAACACGTCAGAAAACTCGGAGAGGTATTCTGGTAGGGGGCTCCCCTCGCAGGTGGAGATTCCCACCTTCACCGCACAAAGGTGGTTGGCACAGCGGGGACCCCACTTTACCAGTTCCAACGTGTCCCAATTTACTACCGGGTTGTGCTCCCGGAGCCAGGGGAGGCCTAGGACGACGTCCACAGACAAATCTCTCATCACTAGAAAGGTGCAGGTTTCCACGTGTAAGGCTCCTATAGTAAACCTTACTTCAGGGGTCACCAGATTAACCACCCCTGCTTGCAAAGGAGTGGAGTCCACTCCTGAAACCAGAATCGGAGTTTCTAAACGTAACAAAACCCCGGACAGTTGAGCAACGAAATTAAAGTTAACGAAATTAGCCGCAGCCCCCGAATCAACAAAGGCTTGCCCAGTACGGTGGAAAGCATGAAATTCTAGGGTGCAAGGCACTAACATTTTGGACAACACAGGGAGTACCTTGGCTCCTAGACAGTCCCCCCGATAACTGCCTAGGAGCGGGAGTTCTTCCTGCCGTGGCTTCTTAGCGCAGGTAGCAATGCGGTGACCCGGCTCCCCACAGTAGAAGCAGAGGTTCTTCTTCAGGCGGTGTTCCCGTCGTTGCTCGGGGTTCACGGCTCCCAGCTCCATGGCCTCGGTGGTGGGAGGGTAAAAGGTCGGGTCAGTCGAAGAAGTAGACGTGGGGAGTGGGGTGGTCCGAGCGGCGTGTCTGGCCCTCAAACGTCGGTCGGCTCGAATAGCCAGCGACATGGCTTGCTCCAGGGTTTTAGGCTCTGGGTGGGCCACAAGTAGGTCCTTGAGACCCTCAGACAGACCGGTCAAAAATAAGTCTTTTAGGGCGGCATCGTTCCACCGGGATTCCGTACAATGTTGACGGAATTGGGAACAGTAGTCCTCCGCCATCTTACAACCCTGGCGCAGGGCCAGAAGTTTGGAGACTGCGTAGCCCGCCCGGTCGGGTTCGTCATAAATTTGACCCAGGGCGAAAAAAAAGGCGTCAAGGGATAGTCGGGCTGGAGAGCCAGCTGGTAGCGAGAAAGCCCAATTCTGGGGCTCTCCCCTCAGGCGGGTAATTACGATTCCCACTTTCTGGTATTCAGTACCAGAGGAGTGGGGGCGGAGATCAAAGTAGAGCTTGCAGCTCTCTCTAAATGCAAAAAACTGATCTCTCTCTCCGGAGAAGCAATCCGGAAGCGTGGCTCGAGGTTCTGACATCGTTCCTGGAGCGGACGAGGGCTGCATGGGGCCTGCAGCTGCCACTTGTTCCCGTGGCTGCAAGCGGGCTGTTAGGTCCTGGGCAAGGGTCGTAAGGACCTGGACCTGGTTCGCTACAGCCGCCACGGCCTCCATCGAGGGGCTCAAAGTTGCCGGGCGGATGCAAGGGTCTGACCTTAGTTCGGCCAGTGTTACTGTCAGGACAGTGTCCGGGATATGGGGGTCCCTGAGATATCCCGCAACCCCTGTCCCTGCCTACTTGCCCCCCTGGGCTACCCCCCAGGGCGACAACTGGGCGACGGTCCCTACCCTCACTAGGGAAGCGGGACACGGGAGACAAACAGACACTGAGACAAGCAACGGTAGAATGGTCAGACAATCCGGGTAGGCAACAAGAGGGTACGCAGTACGGAGGGGTCAGGCAAAAACGTAGTCAAGTCCAAAAGCAGGTGTCAGAAAAGCCGAGGTCACAAGAGCAGTCAGGATAAACGCGGGTGCAGCTGGAGAACCAAACTAACACTGGCAAGGCCTGAGAGGAAAACACACCTATTTAAATGCTGTCAGCGCTCCCGCCCCAGAAGCTGATTGGGGCGGGGAGCCTGACAGCAGCAGGGCTAATCAGGGCGGTGCTGGGGGCACGCCCCCAGTCTCACTGCACAGACAGTTACCAGGGAAGCCAGCCTGGTAGTCAAGCGACTAGAAGCACCAGCTGCCTCCCTAGCAACCCGGCGGCGACCAGTCTTACAGCGGCCCGGGGAGATCACAAGAACCGGGGTACCTCTGCGCCGTGCTCCTGTACCCCGGGTGGCCGGACCGGTGGTGCGGGCACGGCGGCCCCGAGAGTTGCCGGTTCTGACATCCGCATTTTCAAAAAATCATAGCTCTTTATTTTTTCCATTATCGTAGCTGTCTGAGGACGAGTTGTGTTTTTCCACGGTACTATTTAATGTACCATATAATGTACTGAAAACTGTTAAAAATTTATAAGTAAAGTGAAATTAAAAAGAACAACAATTGTGTTATCTTTGGATGGTCCGGTTTTTACGAAAAGCTCATTGCAGCAAAAATGACATGATAACTTTATATTGTTGGTAATTACAATTACAACAATGCCAAATTTATTTAGTTTTCTTTTGCTGTAATACTTAAAAAAAATAAAATATCTTTTATTATAATAATAAAAAAAAAAATCTTCTGACCTCTATAAAAAAAATGTTCTTTTTGTCCATGAGGTCATGCGAGGTTTAATTGATTTGTATGATAATAATCTCAATATTAATAATCTTTATTTATATAGTACCAACATATTCTGCAGCACTTACAGAACAAGGGGAACAAAAACAAAACCCTGGATACATCTAGTAATCAGTTGATTGACAAAGTAGGGGTGAGGGTCCTGCTCCAACGAGCTTACATACTACAGATAATCAGGTGATACAGAAGGTAAAGGGCCTGCAGATGTGCACGGTATGGTGAGGTGGAGAGTGCGGTATGCTATGATGACCTGTTTTTTTTCTTGGTACTGTTTTGGACTACAAAAGAGTTTTTAATAACTTTTAATTTGTTTTTTTTCCTAGCGACAGGGTGATTAGAAAAGCGCAGTTCTAGTTTTGTGTATTTTAATTATGATATTCATCATGTGGGATTAATAATGTGTTATTTTGATAGACTGGACTTTTACAGATGTGACAGTACTAAATATGCTTTGGATTTTTTTGTTTGTTTTTTTACTTTAGATATAGGAAGGAAATGTTTTACTCACCTTTTATTATCTTTTATTTTTTAACAACAATAAAAAAGCCTTTTTTTACATTTTTTTATAGTTTTTTTTGGCCTACAGGGACTTGAACTTGTGATCATGTAATCAGTTATACCATATACTGCAAATACTTGCTGTACTGCAGTATACAGGCATTTTATTAACTTGTGCTGCAGGCAAGTTTTAATAAGCAGAAATATATAACAGCCCTAGGGGCGCTAGTTGACAAACAATATTTCTGCTCATGTAAAGGCTGCTAACTACCAGTATTTGTCCAGCAATTGTGAAATTGAACAATTGCTTTGTGTAAAAGCACAGAAACAGCAGTTGTTCATAAGCCTTAGCTATTCAGATGACATTTGTCCCATGTAAAGCCACCTTAAGACTGCAGTTTCACACAGCAGACAGAAAACAAATATAGTCATTAATCACAGCTATATTATGGTACCTTTATATAGGATGACTATTGCTCAAATAATTGCTCAACACAGCTAATGCAAACGGTAATCATTTTCTGCAAACACGACCACCAGCGGGGTGATAAGCAATAACTCACTGACTAGTTACTACTTATTTTGTTTGTTTGTTTGTCAGCTCACCTTAAGGCCCATTTACACACACAGATATATTTCAAAAGATTGAAAGATCAGCAATCGTTTTGCATAAAGTACTAATAGGCACGAATTGCTATTCATACTTTATTAGCTTCATTTGCATGCAAATGAGATTCTTGGATCTGTGACAGAACTCAGCAGGAGGTCTGAGCTCTTTATTTCGCTCCATTGTTCAGCCACAGGCTTCCCGTGGAGAATTCAGCACCATGGACAGCAGACACAGCATGCGGTCCTGCTTATCAGCTGATCTACTGACAGGGCTGAGAACTATAAACAACTGTAACAATGTTACCAGCTGTAATCAGCTCTCCTCTGGAAGGACACAGTGTGTGGTCCTGCTTATCAGCTGTTCTGCTGAATGACGGTTTTCAAGCAGAACTAAAAACTGTTGTTTGGCTGGAACAGTGGAAGATGGGCACATTTAGACACAACAAATATCGCTCAAAAGATGGCTTTTGAGCGATAATCATTGTGTTGAAATGGGCCTTTAAAAATAGTCGCTGGTTGATCAAAAGTCTTCTCTTGTAAAGTCACAGACATTCCTATTCAAATGACTTGCAAACAAATTTGCATGGAGATCCCCTTAATAAACGATATGTCGACAAACAACTAATGAACAACCATCACTCTATGTAAAGGCAAACAAATGAGTGTAGTCTTCACTGACTAACAATTATTGCTCTTGAATTGTTGAGCTGCATGACAGAAGGAAAAATAAGAAATGCAGAAAAGTTTGGGCTATAGTGGATAAATAAAGAAGACAAGAAAATAATTAATAAACAAGAAATTATAGGACTCGGGATGTTATGCTTAAACATTTCTAAAAAGTTAATTGTTATGGGACCTTTCACATGTGCGGAATATTTCTGCATCTAAAAACACACCTAATGGTACTTGCTTCGGCATCACATCGATATTTGGATGATGTTACACCCTGCTGAGCGTGATTTTTTTTCTCTCTCATGCCCTTCAAGTGTCAACTAAGATTGATTACTTCCTAGTGGACAAGTTTCTTCTTCCTAAAATAAACTCTGCCCATGTTGGAAATATTTCCTGGTTAGATCACGCTCTTATTAGCTTATCCATAAAAGAACAATTAATGATTGTCCTGATATAGTATAGCGCCTCAATAATTATATCCTTCATCATTAGAGATGAGCGAGCGTACTCGCTAAGGCAAACTACTCGAGCGAGTAGTGCCTTATGCGGGTACCTGCCCGCTCATCTCTAAAGATTCGGTTGCCCCCAGGGAAGAGCGGTGAGCTGCGGGAGTGAGCAGGGAGGAGCAGAAGGGGGGGGAGAGAGAATCTTTAGAGACGAGTGGGCAGGTAGTCGCATAAGGCACTACTTGCTCGAGTAGTTTGCCTTAGCGAGTACGCTCGCTCATCTCTATTCATCATCCAAATACGTGTCATGTACTTTTCACAATCTGCACAAGTTTTTCCCTCACCATGACAAGCCTCAAGTACACGATAATACATTGTGGTGCATACATAAAGCTGTTATGAGAGGACATTTAATCAAACAATCTTCCCACGAAAAAAAATTCTATTCTATATCTACAATCCAGCTCAGTACCTTGCATAGACTCAATAAAACCTCTTATTCCACAACTAGAGCAGAGGAAATTAAATCCTTATCTAACCAGTTGCGTGAACTTAATGTGTATGATTTGGCCCTGCGTAAATTAAAAATGACTCATTATTGGCATGGTAATGAGCCTAGTGCAGCGTTAGCTAAACAACTTAAAGCTCACCAGGCTAAATCTAGAATTGCATTCATTTACAACTCCCAAAATACAAAAGTAATAGATCCCAAGGGCATTGCTAACAGCCTAGCAGACTACTGTTCTCATGTTTATAATTTAAGAGAGGATAAACAAACTATTCAACCTCATCACTCGGACATCATTTCTTTTTTAGTTTTTTAGATAAGCTTGATTTGCCCAAATTATCTACTGCACAGGAACAAGATTTATCTATCCCCTTTACCCACGACAAAATCTTAATTCCTATTGACTCTCCCAAGAACAAAAAATCGCCTGGGTAAGACATTTTACAAAACAAATATTATATATCTTATAAATCCATGTTAACACCTTATTTAATCCTATTAGTTAATGAAGTAAGGGAGAAATGCACCTTGAAAGCAATTATAGTGCCTCTACCAGGATCTGGGATAGCCTCTATATATCCCATTCAATTTTGGACTGATATTATTGCTTAATTTAGATCTCACAGTATATTCTAATCTTAGCACATAGACTGTTGAATATACTCTCCTGTCTTATAGGAAAATATCAGGTAGGTTTTATAAAAGGGCGCCAAACTTTGGATGGCACCCACCACTCTATAGATATTGCCTTTGTGACTACCTGGCAAACGCCTTTTCTGCTCTTGACTTTGAACAGGGAGAAGATGTTAAATTAAGTGCATTGAAAATTTTGGGCAGAGGTTCTACCCAAATTTGGCTTTGATCAATCTATTTTTTCCTTAATTATAGCATTATATTGCTCTCTGCTCATGTTTATACATCAGGGACACTCTCTTCCTTGTTCAATATCTCTAATGCTACTGATCAGGGGTGCTTTCTATCCCAAACTATATTTCCACTGGTGATCAAACCCTTTTCCCACTGCATAAAGACTTACATGGCATTCACGTTGGCCCCACTGAACACTGGATAGGCATTTTTGCAGATGGCGTTATTCTCTGTTTGTCCTCCCCAGATATAGCTTTACCCCATGTCATCCAAATTTAGCAAGGTTAGTTATTATAAAGTTATCAGCTCTAAGCCTCTGATTCTTAACATGGGTGTATCTTTGGATATTCAGCTCAATTTACAATGTGACTTCCTCTTAAGTGTTCTTCTACTAATCTAAGTAATTAATGGTAGTGGATACACAGCCCTCATGCAGATATACGTATCAAGCATGCTTCCCATGCATCTGCTCTGGGACTCAGGAGTATGAAGCTCAGTGTTGAGTAGCTTCATACACCCTTTCTAACGGGGAGAGAGACCCTTCATAGGACAAATGTCTTCACAGGCACTGCAATATTAGGAAAAATGGAGTTGGAAATCAGTCCAAATGTCATAAAAATGGGACAAGTCTGAACTAGTTTCAAAAAGATTGCCCTATTTTAGTATTTACTATGCGTTCCCCTGCCAATTCCACCTGTGCTATATATTCAGACAACAATGCTAAGATTAGTATTTCATAGAAACTGAATGGAACACCATGTAGTCTTCATTTTATTCAGATGCAGAGTTCTGTTTTTAACTATGATTTTTTTTCCGTTACTAGAGTGATGAGCGAAATCAAGCTGAAGAGTGGAAAATGGGAAATACATCTGAGATGAAAAGTCCATTTTGTGCATGCTATATGCTGCAATATATCTGCTGGAACCACTCTGCATTTAGATATGAAGTGAACACATAAAATTTGCTCTCAAGCAATACAAATAGATTTCTATCTTTGTAATATCTTTGTAGATGAGTAATTTGCTAGATACGAGACACAGTTATTGTTCTCTCTAAGCTGAACAATCTGTAAATGATAATGCTTGCTAGGAAAAATCAAGCATATTGTGCATGAGGCCATTAAGGGCCGAGTCTTCATTAAGTTGCTGTTTTATAGCTTTCCCTTCTGAATTGCTCAGTGTAGAGGTGCAGAAGAACCAGCTAGTGTCAAATTGTATTGCTATAATTCATGGGCATGGATAGATCTCTAAGACATTGCTATCTTCTTCATATATAGAAGGTGTTTCAGGTTAAGATTTAACATCTTACAAAACTGAGTTAACCTTAAATTTAGGTGCAGTTACTCAAATTCTACATTCTCAAGAGTTATCTGTCACAAATAGATCTTAAGGCCCTTTTACACGCAAATATAATCATTCAAACAACTGAAAGATTGAAAGATTTAGCGATCTACACTTTATCATCTTCATTTGCATGCAAAAGGACCTCCAGGAGCTGTTTGCAGAGCCCAGCATATGATTGATCACGCGCCCAGCTGTGCAAACAGCTGCATTTTTTCAACTACTGTAAACATGCAGTGGAGATAACAGCCTGTGGTCTATTGAGAGATAAATGTGTTTGCTTTATCTCTCAGTATCTGAACAATGGATTTTAAGTTCACCTTAAAATCATCGTTCAAACAAAACGTGCACAATGGTAGTGTTTACATGTAATGATTATTGCTCATTTTTGGTTGTTTGAATGAATTTTGAGTTACGTGTAAATGTGCCTTTACTATATCCCCTCCATGATTTCATGCTATGTGTTATCTCTGCCTTTAATAGGCATTTAACATGAAGATCAATGCAAATTGGGGTATACTGATGCTCTGGGACTGTGATGTTATGTAGTGTACAGGATTGTACACTCCATAAAGGCCTGTGGACTCCGAGGAGATGCAATTAATATATGTTCATGTCACTTTAATATGTTTATGATTGTTGCTCAACCACACTATCTTAGATTGTCACAGCCTAGTTTAGAAGGCTTCAGTTCAATAATCAGAGAAAGACAACCCAGAATAGGTAGAAAGGTCCTATGCATGGGTTGGTTGAGAGCAGTCAGTGTAGAATAAGGAGGAGGAGTGAGCAGGAGTAGTAGTCAGACTGGGGTCTGACTGGGATCAGACTGGAGAGAGACTGGAAAAGAGGAAGTTTGCTAGACATGAAGGTCTAGTAAAGGAGTTACACTACTAACCGGTGTGGTGGGAAAGAGAAAAAAGTATGAGTACCCGAAAGTTCTATATTTCAGTCTAAGAGGAAAGGAAAGCGAAGAAATAGATAAACTTCAGCAGGAATAACTGAAAAATGCTAATACTGGAAGGAATAGAAGAGAATCAGCCCAAGAATAAGAAAATTGTAATCAAGAGAATAGCTGCAAATAGAGAAAGAGAAGTAGGAGGGCAAAGCATAAAGGATAGGAAGAAATCTCATGCTTATTCACTGTCATAATGAGCCCATTTGTTGTCCAGATAGAAAGTTTGAGCTCCATACCTGCATACGCTTCAATTGTACTGTTACCACCCTTAACTAAAGTGAACTAAAAAAGATACCTTAAAGAAATGTCAAATCTGAGTTGTACTGAGAAATGCAAAGTAATTCTGAGCTGTACTGAATAAGCTGAAGATTCTTGTTGTGCTAAAGGAAATAAACTGTTCAATGTGTTCACCATTGATTCTGCCTCCTGGAGTCCCTTCCCACCGTTCACTATCTGCACTGAAGTACCACACTATATTCCAGGGGAAAGAAATGTTTTATTTTATTTTTCTCCTTTTTATATTACTATTTTGTCTGGCACAGGCCTTGATGTCATGACATTGTCAATTGCCCTTTTCACCTGTCAGCAGCTGCACCAGAAATGCACCTTTCCTAGTGTAAGAGATCGGCGGTGCCTCCGTGACAGACTGCACTTTTCCAATGCTCCGACACTAAGTCTAGTCCGGCCTACTGCAGTTACTCAAGGGTTCAGGATACGACAGAGAACACACAAGCACCAAGGCGCAATTTGCAATATTTACTAGTGAATACCAAATAGATTTAAAACAAGTGGAGTTGACAGAAAAATAATTAACAGGGTTATATAACAATGTGTTATTGAACCTGAAATTGTATCACAACTAGAATTCACCCTAGAGAGAACTGAACGCTGTACTCTATTGGTTATAATGACTTAACATTGCATTGTATAACTAAGACAATATAAGCTCTCTCTGAATACTCCTATATTGTTTTTGACAAGGTAAACAAATCTGAGTCCTCTCAGTCCTTAGAGTCTCATTATACAACCTCTATTTAGTGGTTCAGGTACCCCCACTCCTTAGGGAGTGCTCTTCATTACACAACTAAATGAGCAATGGCAGCAAAAGTCTTAAGCTCAAAATAGTGGCGGTCGACCACTTCAATATTAAACTTCAATCCTAGCTGTTCTCAAGTGTACATACTGTACTCCTGTCTTAAAGACTGGTCTCTACTTATAATTATTGTTAAAATTTGGCTACAGCTTAGTAATCAAAGTCTGTTTCACCTGCAGGTTCCCGAGTTCACATATGGTGTAGCCACTTCCCTTTGCCCCAGCAGTGTTCCATCCTCACAGAGTCCACTGACAACCTGTTACTGTAAACTATAATCCCTGTGCATATCTTCTCTGCACTCAGCGGCTTTCTCTCAGCTTCCTTCCGCAGGGTCAGTTTGGAAGGCCTACACTCACTTCCTCTATGCCACAAATCTTCCTATCCAAGCATGCTCTCTCCATATCCTGCCACTCTTTAAACTGGTGAGCTGAAAACAGTAATCAGAATATTGCTCGGTGGAGCAATCCAAAGGTGGTGTTACACAAATCTGCCACTAGATTCACTGTAACATCAAGTTCTACATAAAAGGGTTTGTCCAGTGTTAGAAAAATGTGGCTGCTTTCTTCCAAACACAGCACCACCCTTGTCCATGGGGTTGGATGTGGTATTGCAGCTCAGCTCCATTGACGTGAATGAGCTGCAATACCAGACACAACCCATGGACAAGGGTGGTGCTGTGTTTGAAAAAAAAAAAAGCAGACATTGTTTTCTAATCCTAGACAACCCCTTTAATCTTTATGGGCTTGCCAGCTACCATTGATATTTGTATATTTTCACACATTCCAGCAGGGTAGCCCCCTACAGCAAAAAGGTGTGTTTAACATAGCAGTATTTGGATCAGTATTTTGGCAAAGAGAAAAAGTATTGTGTAAAGATATGCACCTCTTCCATGTTCTGGATCCACTCCTGGTTTTGGCTTACAAATACTGATGGAAAAAATGGCCAGAATACCGCTGTTTGAAAGTGGTCTAAGAGAGTTTTTGTTCCTGACTCTAGAACTCTCTGTGAAATAACCAATAAAGTTTCTGTTAAAGCAGATCTGTCATCGTATGTATTACTATTATTCATTTTTACTCTAGTATTTACCGGAGGGCAAAAAAATAGGGAAAACTTCTTGTACCATTTTGGCTACTAGGAGTATGGAGCTGGAGCATGGAGCTGGAGCTGTAAAATGATGCACTTCCATAGAGAACATAATAAAGCACATAGCTACTTTATAAAAATATTTCCTAAATGCCTACCCTATTTGTTGTAACAGAATAAATTGTAAAGCTTCTCATACTTTATCCCAGATGCTTATTATAAGGCCCCTTAGCTGTATTATATAAACAGTGCAGAGTAGAGATGAGCAAATTTTTCAAAAGTTCAGAACAGCCAGTTTGCCGAATTTCATCAAAAAGTTTGGTTCAGTCTGGACAGTTGGTAGGGGTGTTCTTCAATAGATGTCGCTAGGTCGTTAACACTAGGTCAGTTTTCCTAGGATTGGAAAATTTCATGCAGAAATCGTTCAAGGTCAGATTTGAACCTAGGACTCCAATACTACAAGAGAACAGTGCTAACCACTAAGCCACCATGCACCTTCCTTCTCTGGAGAAAGAGAAGAGCAAAAAGAAGAAACACAAAGGGAACATGCAAACTCTATGCATAAACTGTCCTTAGCACAGTGGCTGAGTGGTTAGCAGTGTTGCCTTGCAGTGATGGAGTCTTAGGTTCAAATCTGATCAAAGACATTTTCCATTTTTTATGAATTTTCAGTTCAGCAGAAATAAACCACCTGAAATTTTGGGTTCTGGCCAAACCAATATTTTAGAAAAGTTCAACCTCAATGTGATTGTACCCACCTGACTCCTTCTACAGCTATCCTTGGTTGCATCCTCTTTATTGCACCCGTGGAATGTGTTTACTTTCTGTTTAGTGCCTGCAGCCAGGAACAGCTGAGAAAGCAGTCATGTAGGTAAATCATGTGACCACTGCCATCTTGTGTCTTACAGACACAGAGGCATTCCAGCTCTGTGCTTTTTGCATAGACGATGGGTGGGCAGCCTGGGGCCTTCAATAAAGAAGCTGAATAATATATGTGGAGCTTTAACGTTTATTGCATCACAAAAAACTGTTTAGCGGCTTTTAGGAAATAAAGTTGCCAACCCCTTTAAGCTGACAGATCTGCTTTAACTTAGAAATGAATTACACTGTATCTCTTTAGTATTTAGGGATATGTAGTATTACAACTGATTTGACAAGTTTGAAATCCACAGGGAATCATTAACTGAAAAATGAGTGGAGCATAGATTTTATCAAATGTTCTTTTATCCACAGAGATGGTTGGAATGATCCACAAGATATGAGTTTGGCATCAAAGGAGATTAATATATTATTGTAAAAGTATTATAATTAATATAAAAAGTTAATTTTTCTTGAATTAAACCAATATTTTATTACCGGGTTCCTTATTACACCAGATAGTCTATTTTAGTTGTTTTTCTTCCATGGGTATGTTTCTTAACCAACAAGATCATGAAAAATTCATAGCAGCAGGAGATGTGCTGATGCCATGGAAGGCCAAGACCTGTTCACTTATGTGACTCTATTAGCGAAGATAGAGCAGCATGTGCCAGAGCCAATGTGTCATTGTGTGAGAAGGGGGAATGAAGTATAAAAGGAAGCCACCTATAGAGAAGCTGAAAGTTGCAGAGAACTGAAGTAGAACATAATAGTAACACAAGGATCCGATGAGTTTGATAAAGATTGACTGTGTAAAACATACTATTGTTATGTGATGCAAGGTTGTTTTATCTCGTCCCAAGGAAGCCTCACCAACTGCCTTGCCAAATGGTGCTCGTCAAGCCAAATAAACATGATAATCTACATTTGTCTTTCAATTGCCCTACAAATCATTTACAACACTTACGTCGCTTAAGGCCCATTTAGACACAACGGTTATCGCTCAAAATTCGCTCAAAAGCCGTCTTTTGAGCGATAACCGTTGTGTGTAACTGCACTGACATCGTGCAGTTTTCGTTAAGCCGTCGCTCATCGTTGTCTTTCAGTGTGCTGAAAGACAACAATGAGCCTTATCAGAGATTCACAGCAGGGTACAGCTGATACTATTGTTTCAGCTGCATCCCGATCCCTGATGGCAGGCTGGGTATGAAGAACAGAACGATCCAGCTCTGTTCTCCATACCCCGCTCGGAGCTCCGGCTGTATAATATGGGACACCCTGCTCGTCTTCTGCATCCTCTGCTCAGGGCGCTCGGTGGTATATCAGCTGGGCATTCGGAGCAGGGAACAGCTGGATGCAGATGATAAGCGGGGACACCTGCTTGACATCTGCATCCTCCACTCACAACGCATCTTGAGCAATCTTCTTGCGCTGTGACACAACGACTAAATGGGCCATTATACATTATATAGGGAAATAATGACCTACAACATTTTTCACTGCTTTATTAAAAAATGCACATCCAGGAGATGATTGCTGATAAGATATTTTGCTAATTAAATTCTTCTATTTAAAAAAGTACAGTGAAAAATAGCTAATGTTGATTTGGATTTACAGGAATTGGCACAGAGAACTGAAAACTGCACAGACACATGCACTACATTTGTAATGCACCAAACTTTATGTCCAACAGCTTTTATTTTGCATTGTGCTCTAATTTGTCACAAACAATAGTTTGCAATGACCAACTACATAAATGTACATAGAAATATTGGGACCATAGAAAAAGTCAGAATTGGGTCCTTCCCTCTCCCAAGACCCCAGAAAATTTAATAAAAGCCTGAGAATGTTATAAAGTAAGAGAAGAAGCATAACCCACCTCTATATGTTTTAAAAATTTTGTGTTTGTAGCTTATGGCAACAGTGATCTAGGCACGCGGGAAAACAAAATGGCGGAGTCCAAGGCGATATTCACAGCAAATGAGAGCAGAGGAGTGATACAATTCCCGTTTCTGCAAGGAAAGTCTGCGAAGGATATTCGAGGTGATGTGTCGCAGACATTGGGGGATCAATGCCCTTCATATTCTACAGTTAAGAACTGGGTTGCCAAATTTAAAACGGGCCACTTCAGCACCAATGATGAGGAATGTCCTGGATGACCAAGAGTGGTTGTTGTTCCGGAGATCGTCGATGCTGTGCACAACCTCATACTGGAGAATCGTCCAATTTCAGTTAAAGGAATAGCAGACATCATGGAGATTTCTCGTGAACGTGTTTGTGTCATTATCCATGAACATTTGAACATGAAGAAGCTATTTGCAAAGTGGGTCCCCACATGTTTGACAACAGATCAGAGAAGCATGTGAGTGAAAACTTCCCGGTCCATTTGTTAGTGTTTCCGGACTGATAAGAACTTCCTGTACCGACTGTTCACTATGGATATGCAAAAATCAGATAATAGGGTGATGGCGTCTGTGTTCTGGGATAAGGAGGGCGTGCTGCTAGTGGACTACCTTCAAAATGGTTCCACCATCAATGCAAGGTATTGCATTGAACTTTTGGACCAATTGAAGGCAGCTCTGAAGGCCAAAAGGTGTGGCAAGCTGTCCAGAGGAATCTTGTTCCTGCAAGACAACGCCTCCGCTCACACTGCACAAGCGACCACGGCAAAACTGGTGGAGCTAGGCTTCCAGCTGGTTGACCACCCACCTTATTCACCAGATCTAGCTCCCTCTGACTATCACCTGTTTCCAAACCTGAAGAAACACCTCAAGGATACCAGATTTCACACCATTTCTGATGCCATGGCTGCTACGGATGACTGGTTTGAGGAACAACAAAAATCCTTCTTTTTGCAGGGCTTACAGAACTTGGAATACCGATGTAAGAAGTGTGTTGACATGAGTGGGGAGTGTGTGGAATAAATGTAAAGTTTCCTCTTCCTATCTCGTTTCTTTCTGGGTAAAGCCAAAGACTTATTAGCAGCCCCTCATATTTATGGTATGCCTTTCAGATGTCGCCATGTCTATGGGTACAGAGACGTAGAAGTGACAGTTGATGACATCAACAGCCACCAATCCCTACAAACTGCCGAAGAACCAATCACAGCAGAATAAATTTGCACTTTAGTTGTCCAACCCTAGCACACAATTTTCACTCCACTATATAATTCTTCCTGCAGAATAAATGTTCTTGTCCATTGTACAAACCCTAGAATGCAATTTGTACTCCACTAATTAATTTTTTGTACAGAATAAATTTACACTTCAGTTATTCAAACCCTAGCAAAGCGTACTCTGCTAATTAATTGTCCATGCAGAATAAATTGTATAAATTACAGAAGACAGATATATGAATTAAAAAATCACAGAATGCGGCGATACTTACTGATATACTGATACAAAATAGAAGGGCAGGTATACACATCACATCCCTCAGCATGCAGACAGCCAAAGTGCTATATGGAGGAGCATTGCTCAGGTGCAAAATACTGATGAACAACCACTCACATACCTACCACATATACGGGGGGGCTAGCTGGTTAATATTCTGCTTGCATATAGATAAGGCATGCAAAGGGTGCTTGTTCCACTGGTATGTGTGGCGCATCCTCTGGCTTACAACTTAATAATGAAGCCACATACAATTCAGCCCACCAGGTTGCCCTGCACCTCAAAACTAAACCACACTGGCACTGCCACCCTAGGCTCCCCCAGCATTTAAAGCCAGACCGCTTGCTGCAAAATTAATGATAAATACGAGGTATTTATATTAATTATTATTTTGCCAAAATACATAAGCTCGCAAGCCCACGACAAAGGTCCCCATTTTCTGACAAGTCCCCACACTACTATCAATTAGAAATCACAATAGGGGAATATATCAATTTTAAAAAATCACAGAATGTGGCCATACTTACTGATATATGGATACAAAAATACAAGGACAGATATATGCACCACATCCCTCAGCATGCAGGCAGCTGAATTGCTATATGGAGGAGCATTACAGAGGTGCAAGATACAACACGTATCATTTGACCTGGTATCTATAGAATGCCTTATCTATGTGTAAGTATAATACTAAGTAGCCACTCTGCTCAATGCATATAGGTATGTGAGTGGTATTTTGCCAGAATGTTTTATACTAGTGTTTCCCTATTCAAGAGCCTCACTTCCATATAGTGCTGCAGCATTCAGCACTGTAAGAGAAAAACATAACGGGTTTCCTTAAGTCGCTGTTTGGGCAAACATTCAGATGAGCCAGGCACTATACAGTTTCAAGTATAAGGACAAGAGGGATGTCCTTATACTAAATATATATACAGCCATAGCAACAACCCATATCGGTACAAGGTACAAGTGTAGAGACCCCCACGCTAGACTGCATCCTGAATTATAATACCGTAGGTACATAGGAGGAGTTGACCTGTCCAATCAAGTTCTCAAGCCATATAGTGCCATGGGAAAAACAAGGGTGCATATAAGAAACTGCAAATAAGAGAGATAGAATAAAACCTCCACAGCGCCACCTATTGGAAGGCAGCATTCCTTCAAGCCAAAGTCAGTCTTTTTATACAAGCCTTGTAACAATGACCGGAAATTAAAAGCAAAGCCAGACTCCATGTACATACAGCTGTTTCAGGGTATTTGCACTACATCAGTGTACAGTAGGGGTGTGGCTTTGCTAGTTAGAGGCCTGTGATGGGGGTTAGAAACGCTATCTTTTCTACTTAGGGAGAGCGCCTAGATGGTTAGTGAGGAGACTCAAATGGGCATGCACGCTCCTCTGGGTAATATGCAAATAAGGGAGATGGAATAAAATCTCCACAGTGCCACCTATTGGAAGCTGTGCACATCATAGATATGGTGGCACCGTATAATGCCTACTTGATACATTGATGTGCAGGTCAGAGAGGGCATTTCTTGAATTTCAAGAGCGGTCATCATGGACCTAATAAAAGGAAACCAAAAAATGGGAGGGGGCAGTACTTCTGGAAGCGAGGCCACATAAATTGTATTAGGGCAAAACTTTTCAAGTGAAATACCCTCTACTGGTAAGAAGGAAAGGATCGCAAAAAAAATGCAAAATACATTACAGACAAGGACTAAGGAAGAACACTATTTATCACTGTAAAATGATCCCACGCAACACGGACTGTGCATAAAAATTGTTTTAGAATATAGCACAAGTCCCTGGAATATTAATTGTATTATTTAGTTGAACTCCCTTTTTATGATTTACCCTGCTGTACTCCGCACAGCTTATATATAAAGCCACATGCCAGATCTTCTTTTCTGATCCCTGCCATGTGCCCAAATAGCACTGACACACCTTTTATGATTCACCCTGATTTACTCTGTTCACCTTATACATAAATCCAAATGCTGACCACACTCCCAGACGAATTCTATGAGGGGCGTAGTTTCTAGAGATGAGCGAACACCAAAATGTTCGGGTGTTCGTTATTCGGAACGAACTTCCCGCGATGCTCGAGGGTTCGTTTCGAACAACGAACCCCATTGAAGTCAATGGGCGACCAGAGCATTTTTGTATTTCGCCGATGCTCGCTAAGGTTTTCATGTGTGAAAATCTGGGCAATTCAACAAAGTGATGGGAACGACACAGCAACGGATAGGGCAGGCGAGGGGCTACATGTTGGGCTGCATCTCAAGTTCACAGGTCCCACTATTAAGCCACAATACCGGCAAGAGTGGGCCCCCCCCCCCCCCCCCTCCCAACAACTTTTACTTCTGAAAAGCCCTCATTAGCATGGCATACCTTTGCTAAGCACCACACTAGCTACAACAAAGCACAATCACTGCCTGGATGACACTCCACTGCCACTTCTCCTGGGTTACATGCTGCCCAACCGCCCCCCCTCCCCCCCCACAGCGCACACCAAAGTGTCCCTGGGCAGCCTTCAGCTGCCCTCATGCCACACCACGCTCATGTCTATTTAGAATTGCGTCTGCCATGACGAGGGACCGCAGGCACACACTGCAGAGGTTGGCACGGCTAGGCAGCGACCCTCTTTAAAAGTGGCGGAGCGATAGCCCACAATGCTGTACAGAAGCAATGAGAAATAGAATCCTGTGCCACCGCCATCAGGAGCTGCACACGTGGGCATAGCAATGGGGAACCTATGTGCCACACACTATTCATTCTGTCAAGGTGTCTGCATGCCCCAGTCAGACCGGGCTTTTTAATTCATAGACACAGGCAGGTACAACTCCCTATTGTGAAGTCCCTGTCGACCCACAGCATGGGTGGCTCCCTGGAACCCACCGGCGGTACACAGAAATATCCCATTGCATTGCCCAACACAGCTGAGGTAGTAATGTCGTGCTTAATGCAGGTGGGCTTCGGCCCACACTGCATGCCCCAGTCTGACTGGGGTTCTTTATAAGTGTACAGATGTAGTAAAAACTCCGTGTGCACCTACAGCATGGGTGGGTGCCAGGAAGCCACCGGCGGTACATAGAAATATCCCATTGCATTGCCCAACACAGCTGAGGTAGTAATGTTGTGCTTAACCCTTTCCAATCCAATTTGTATATGGTTTTCCTAGGGGGCTTACTCTTTTTCTGCTGTTATACAACGGCGCTATATGCTGGCTAAAGCCAGTACTGCATGAGCTGACACGTAGGATAGGCTCCGACAGCAGAGAGGCTGGCAATATACAGTAAGAGAACCCCGACGGACGTCTACCAACAACGGAGCTGTACAGCCTTAAACCCTAATGTCTTCACAGGTCACACAGTGGACTGGAAAGGGTTAATGCAGGTGGGTTTCGGCCCACACTGCATGCCCCAGTCAGACTGGGGTTCTTTACAAGTGGACACATGTAGGTTAAACTCCCTGTGGACCCACTGCCTGGGTGGGTGCCAGGAAGCCACCGGCGGTACATAGAAATATCCCATTGCATTGCCCAACACAGCTGAGGTAGTAATGTCGTGCGTAATACAGGTGGGCTTCGGCCCACACTGCATGGCCCAGTCAGACGGGTTCTTTAGAAGTGTACAGATGTATTAAAAACTCAGTGTGCACCTACAGCATGGGTGGCTCCCTGGAACCCACCGGCGGTACATAAAAATATCCCATTGCATTGCCCAACACAGCTGAGGTAGTAATGTCGTGCTTAATGCAGGTGGGCTTCGGCCCACACTGCATGCCCCAGTCAGACTGGGGTTCTTTACAAGTGGACACATGTAGGTTAAACTCCCTGTGGACCCACTGCCTGGGTGGGTGCCAGGAAGCCACCGGCGGTACATAGAAATATCCCATTGCATTGCCCAACACAGCTGAGGTAGTAATGTCGTGCGTAATACAGGTGGGCTTCGGCCCACACTGCATGCCCCAGTCAGACGGGTTCTTTAGAAGTGTACAGATGTATTAAAAACTCAGTGTGCACCTACAGCATGGGTGGCTCCCTGGAACCCACCGGCGGTACATAAAAATATCCCATTGCATTGCCCAACACAGCTGAGGTAACGTCAGGTGTAATGCAGGTGGGCTAAAAATTAATTTGATTACACTGTAGGCGAGGGCCCACAAAAATTGCTGTATCAACAGTACTAATGTACATCCCAAAAATTGGCCATGGCCAGCCAAGAGGGCAGGTGAAACCCATTAATCGCTTTGGTTAATGTGGCTTAAGTGGTAACTAGGCCTGGAGGCAGCCCAGTGTAACGAAAAATTGGTTCAAGTTAAAGTTCCAATGCTTTTAAGCGCATTGAAACTTATAAAAATTGTTCTGAAAAATTATTTGAGTGAGCCTTGTGGCCCTGAGAAAAATTGCCCGTTCAGCGTGATTACGTGAGGTTTCAGGAGGAGGAGCAGGAGGAGGAGGAGGAGGAGGAGGAATATTAGACACAGATTGATGAAGCAGAAATGTCCCCGTTTTGGATGGTGAGAGAGAACGTAGCTTCCATCCGCGGGTGCAGCCTACGTATTGCTTACGTATCGCTGCTGTCCGCTGGTGGAGAACAGAAGTCTGGGGAAATCCAGCCTTTGTTCATCTTGATGAGTGTTAGCCTGTCGGCACTGTCGGTTGACAAGCGGCTACGCTTATCTGTGATGATTCCCCCAGCCGCACTAAACACCCTCTCCGACAAGACGCTAGCCGCAGGACAAGCAAGCACCTCCAGGGCATACAGCGCTAGTTCAGGCCACATGTCCAGCTTCGACACCCAGTAGTTGTAGGGGGCAGAGGCGTCACCAAGGATGGTCGTGCGATCCGCTACGTACTCCCTCACCATCCTTTTACAGTGCTCCCGCCGACTCAGCCGTGACTGGGGAGCGGTGACACAGTCTTGGTGGGGAGCCATAAAGCTGGCCAGGCCCTTAAAGACTGTTGCACTGCCTGGGATGTACATGCTGCTCGATCTACGCACATCCCCTGCTACCTTGCCCTCGGTACTGCGCCTTCTGTCACTAGCGCTGTCGGCTGGGAATTTTACCATCAGCTTGTCCGCAAGGGTCCTGTGGTATAGCAACACTCTCGAACCCCTTTCCTCTTCGGGAATCAGAGTGGGCAGGTTCTCCTTATACCGTGGATCGAGCAGTGTGTACACCCAGTAATCCGTCGTGGCCAGAATGCGTGCAACGCGAGGGTCACGAGAAAGGCATCCTAACATGAAGTCAGCCATGTGTGCCAGGGTACCTGTACGCAACACATGGCTGTCTTCACTAGGAAGATCACTATCAGGATCCTCCTCCTCCTCCTCCTCCTCCTCAGGCCATACACGCTGAAAGGATGACAGGCAATCAGCCGGTGTACCGTCAGCAGCAGGCCAAGCTGTCTCTTCCCCCTCCTCCTCATCCTCCTCATGCTCCTCCTCCTCCTCCTGTACGCGCTGAGAAATAGACAGGAGGGTGCCCTGACTATCCAGCGGCATACTGTCTTCCCCCGCCCCCGTTTCCGAGCGCAAAGCAGCTGCCTTTATGGTTTGCAGGGAATTTCTCAAGATGCATAGCAGAGGAATGGTGACGCTAATGATTGTAGCATCGCCGCTCACCACCTGGGTAGACTCCTCAAAATTACCAAGGACATGGCAGATGTCTGCCAACCAGGCCCACTCTTCTGAAAGGAATTGAGGAGGCTGACTCCCACTGCGCCGCCCATGTTGGAGTTGGTATTCGACTATAGCTCTACGTTGTTCATAGAGCCTGGCCAACATGTGGAGCGTAGAGTTCCACCGTGTGGGCACGTCGCACAGCAGTCGGTGCACTGGCAGCTTAAAGTGATGTTGCAGGGTGCGCAGGGTGGCAGCGTCCGTGTGGGACTTGCGGAAATGTGCGCAGAGCCGGCGCGCCTTTACGAGCAGGTCTGACAAGCGTGGGTAGCTTTTCAGAAACCGCTGAACCACCAAATTAAAGACGTGGGCCAGGCATGGCACGTGCGTGAGGCTGCCGAGCTGCAGAGCCGCCACCAGGTTACGGCCGTTGTCACACACGACCATGCCCGGTTGGAGGCTCAGCGGCGCAAGCCAGCGGTCGGTCTGCTCTGTCAGACCCTGCAGCAGTTCGTGGGCCGTGTGCCTCTTATCGCCTAAGCTGAGTAGTTTCAGCACGGCCTGCTGACGCTTGCCCACCGCTGTGCTGCCACACCGCGCGACACCGACTGCTGGCGACATGCTGCTGCTAACACATCTTGATTGCGAGACAGAGGAGGAGGAGGAGGAGGAGGGTGCTTTAGTGGAGGAAGCATACACCTCCGCAGATACCAGCACCGAGCTGGGGCCCGCAATTCTGGGGGTGGGTAGGACGTGAGCGGTCCCAGGCTCTGACTCTGTCCCAGCCTCCACTAAATTCACCCAATGTGCCGTCAGGGAGATGTAGTGGCCCTGCCCGCCTGTGCTTGTCCACGTGTCCGTAGTTAAGTGGACCGTGGCAGTAACCGCGTTGGTGAGGGCGCGCACAATGTTGCGGGAGACGTGGTCGTGCAGGGCTGGGACGGCACATCGGGAAAAGTAGTGGCGACTGGGAACTGAGTAGCGCGGGGCCGCCGCCTCCATGATACTTTTGAAGGACTCAGTTTCCACAACCCTATACGGCAGCATCTCAAGGCTGATGAATTTTGCTATGCGGACGGTTAACGTTTGAGCGTGCGGGTGCGTGGCGGCGTACTTGCGCTTGCGCTCGAACACTTGCGCAAGCGACGGCTGAACGGTGCGCTGAACTACACTGCTGGATGGGGCCGAGGACAGCGGAGATGAGGGTGTGGGTGCAGGCCAGGAGGCGGTAGTGCCTGTGTCCTGAGAGGGGGGTTGCATCTCAGTGGCAGGTTGGGGCACAGGGGGAGAGGCAGGGGTGCAAACCGGAGGCGGTGAACGGCCTTCGTCCCACCTTGTGGGGTGCTTGGCCATCATATGTCTGCGCATGGTGGTGGTGGTGAGGCTGTTGGTGTTGGCTCCCCGGCTGAGCTTTGCGCAACAAAGGTTGCACACCACTGTTCGTCGGTCGTCAGGCGTCTCTGTGAAAAACTGCCAGACCTTAGAGCACCTCGGCCTCTGCAGGGTGGCATGGCGCGAGGGGGCGCTTTGGGAAACACTTGGTGGATTATTCGGTCTGGCCCTGCCTCTACCCCTGGCCACCGCACTGCCTCTTGCAACCTGCCCTGCTGATGCCCTTGACTCCCCCTCTGAAGACCTGTCCTCCTGAGTAAGCGTTGCACACCAGGTGGGGTCAGTCACCTCATCGTCCTGCTGCTCTTCCTCCGAATCCTCTGTGCGCTGCTCCCTCGGACTTACTGCCCTTACTACTACCTCACTGCAAGACAACTGTGTCTGATCGTCATCGTCCTCCTCACCCACAGAAAGTTGTTGAGACAGTTGGCGGAAGTCCCCAGCCTCTTCCCCCGGACCCCGGGAACTTTCGAATGGTTGGGCATCAGTGACGATAAACTCCTCTGGTGGGAGAGGAACCGCTGCTGCCCAATCTAAGCAGGGGCCCGAGAACAGTTCCTGGGAGTGTTCCCGCTCCTGAGCAGGTGTTATTGTAGTGGAGTGAGGAGGCTGGGAGGAAGGAGGAGCAGCAGACAGAGGATTCGGATTGGCAGCAGTGGACGGCGCAGAACTGCGGGTAGACGATAGGTTGCTCGAAGCACTTTCTGCCATCCAGGACAGGACCTGCTCACACTGCTCATTTTCTAATAACCGTCTCCCGCGTGGACCCATTAATTGGGCGATGAATGTGGGGACGCCAGAAACGTGCCTCTCTCCTAATCGCGCAGCAGTCGGCTGCGACACACCAGGATCAGGAGCTCGGACTGTGCCCACACCCTGACTTGGCCCTCCGCGTCCTCGGCCGCGTCCACGTCCTCTAGGCCTACCCCTACCCCTCAGCATGCTGTATTACCAGTGATTTGATTTCACAGGCAGGAAATAAATTGGCGCAAGACTGCAGGCCAAATATAATTTTTGCCCTTTTTGGAAAACGAAAGGCCCCACTGCCTCTAGTGAATGAATTATCTAAGTTTAATAACTGTGCTGTGTCCCTGCTAATGTGTCACAGAACGTGAGGGTAGCAGAGTTATTAACTCTGGCAGAGCAGGTATTTTTTTCCCAATTAAGGAAAGCAAATGGCGAAGCCAGCAGTAAAGCGTAGCTGGGTGCGTCTGATTTAGCAATGTTGTTCACGCAGCTCACACGTCTCCACCGCCCTTAGGACGGACAGAGGCTGGACAAATAGATTTGTTTTCAGTTTTTTTCCACCAAAAGGCAGCACTGCGTATATTCAATGAACATGAGAAGTTTAATAACTGTGCTGTGTCCCTGCTTATGTGTCACAGAACGTGAGGGTAGCAGAGTTATTATAACTCTTGGAGAGCAGGTATTTTTTTCCCAATTAAGGAAAGCAAATGGCGAAGCCAGCAGTAAAGCGTAGCTGGGTGCGTCTGATTTAGCAATGTTGTTCACGCAGCTCACACGTGTCCACCGCCCTTAGGACGGACAGAGGCTGGACAAATAGATTTGTTTTCAGTTTTTTCCACCAAAAGGCAGCACTGCGTATATTCAATGAACATGAGAAGTTTAATAACTGTGCTGTGTCCCTGCTTATGTGTCACAGAACGTGAGGGTAGCAGAGTTATTATAACTCTTGGAGAGCAGGTATTTTTTTCCCAATTAAGGAAAGCAAATGGCGAAGCCAGCAGTAAAGCGTAGCTGGGTGCGTCTGATTTAGCAATGTTGTTCACGCAGCTCACACGTGTCCACCGCCCTTAGGACGGACAGAGGCTGGACAAATAGATTTGTTTTCAGTTTTTTTCCACCAAAAGGCAGCACTGCGTATATTCAATGAACATGAGAAGTTTAATAACTGTGCTGTGTCCCTGCTTATGTGTCACAGAACGTGAGGGTAGCAGAGTTATTATAACTCTTGGAGAGCAGGTATTTTTTTCCCAATTAAGGAAAGCAAATGGCGAAGCCAGCAGTAAAGCGTAGCTGGGTGCGTCTGATTTAGCAATGTTGTTCACGCAGCTCACACGTGTCCACCGCCCTTAGGACGGACAGAGGCTGGACAAATAGATTTGTTTTCAGTTTTTTTCCACCAATAGGCAGCACTGCGTATATTCAATGAACATGAGAAGTTTAATAACTGTGCTGTGTCCCTGCTTATGTGTCACAGAACGTGAGGGTAGCAGAGTTATTATAACTCTTGGAGAGCAGGTATTTTTTTCCCAATTAAGGAAAGCAAATGGCGAAGCCAGCAGTAAAGCGTAGCTGGGTGCGTCTGATTTAGCAATGTTGTTCACGCAGCTCACACGTGTCCACAGCCCTTAGGACGGACAGAGGCTGGACAAATAGATTTGTTTTCAGTTTTTTGGCACCAACAGGCAGCACTGCGTATATTCAATGAATAACAACTGTGTTGTCGCCCTGCCTATACAATTCTTTCCCTACAGTATCAATGGAGGGTGCAATGGTCTGCAGAGGCGATTTTGAGAAGCAAAAAAAAATGCAGCACAGCTAACAGCAGCCTGGACAGTACTGCACACGGATAAATATGGCCCTAGAAAGGACCGTTGAGGTTCTTGAAGGCTACACTCACTCCTAACACTCTCCCTGCCTATGCAGCACTTCTGTCCCTAATGCCAGGTGCAACGGTCTGCAGAGGCGATTTTGAGAAAAAAAAATTTGCCACTGCTAACAGCAGCCAACACACAGCTATCAGTGGCCCTAATAAGGACCTTTGGGGGGTCTTGAAGCCTACACTAACTACCAATTCTTTCCCTACAGCAGCTCCGGTACAAACAGCACTGTCCCTCATCTAACTCACACCGCATCTGAGGCGAACCGCGGGAGGGGCCGACTTTTATGTTCGGGTGACACCTGATCTTCCCAGCCACTCACAGCAGGGGGGTGGTATAGGGCTTGAACGTCACAGGGGGAAGTTGTAATGCCTTCCCTGTCTTTCAATTGGCCAGAAAAGCGCGCTAACGTCTCAGGGAAGGAAGTGAAAATAACCAGAACACCGCATGGTGTTCGTTACGAATAACGAACATCCCGAACACCCTAATATTCGCACGAATATCAAGCTCGGAAGAACACGTTCGCTCATCTCTAGTAGTTTCCAAAATGTGGTCACTTCCTGGGGATCTCAACTGTACTGGCATCTCGGGGACTCTACAAAAAGCATTCCAGCTAATTGCCACCTGTGGGATATTTCCGTACCTGTGAGGACCCACATAACAATTTATGTGGTGTATGTCTTTGGTGGCACAAGCTGTGCAAAAAAAATAGGTGCTGAAATGGCATAGCTGTGGAAAATTTGCCATTTTCTTTTCATATTATCAACTGTAAATAGCTTTTAGGCAACACCTATGGGATTTAAACCCTCAGTACTCCTGGTTATAATATACCCAGCAGCTGTTCAGTATTGAACAGCTGCTATGTTAAGTCAATGGAGAGGGGCGGGGGAGCACGTGGAGTGAAATCTCCTCCAGCCGCTCGGCTGTGAGCCAGCGATACTAGCTCCTGTGCAGCAGCACGAGAGCAAGTATGTGTGGGGACGAGTGTCTGGCATATCTTGCCTGACACTCGTCCCGTCTAAATGGGCCTTAAGGCAATCTTGTGAGACCTGTGCCTCAATGGATCACAACTGTTTTGGTGTATATTCTCATCAACTAGAGGAAGAAGATCTCACATAGTTACATTCTATGGATAAATCTGCTACCTCCAACAAAAATGTCTATATGCATAGTCAGAGCCTTAAACAATCTTCTATTACTTTTTTGTATCAAGTACAAACAGAGAGTCACAGAGTTCATTTGTTCATACAGTGAAGTGTCACATTTAATACGAAATATAACAGTTCTACAGCTACAAAGTAAATCTAATATCCCCAAACTGTAATAGTGTTAGTAACACAACAATGGCCGGACAGAATATAATGTGCTTTTCAGGGACTGAGTCTGAGATTATACATCGCATATATGAGCCAGGGTGAAGTAAGCCCTTGCATGATTGGCTTCTACATCTACAAAAAGACCAGTGAATGTTTTGGCACAGTGACAACACAAACATGTATTAGATTGTAAATTACTCTGAAAAACAGAAATCTGTTCACACCGCATAATGGCTGTAAAAGTCAAACTCACAGTTTAATAAGAGAAAGTTACTTGAAAAGTTGCATTGAGTATTTTACCTGAAACTAATCCACATTAAAAGTCTCACCTTTTCCACTGTATTCTGTATATTAAGGTGTGCTGGTTAAATGCTCATAGTCAGGTATAATATCAAAATCCTGTCCAAATGTTTGTTGCAGACTTTTTTGCCACATCACATTGCTGATAATGTAGTCTGAGAATAATGATGTGTTTTTTATAAGGTTTAATAAAAACGTTAAACCAAAAATACACCTCATGGCCTCTAAAAACCTGAAATGGTGACTGGAGGGAGTCCTCATAAAAGGGGGCCCTTAAAATCCACAAGGTGTTAGGCTCCTTCATTACTGAGATGTGTTTTAGTCATATTGTGCACAAGGGCCACATGTGGTTATTCCTAAAAACTTCAGTGGTGGGGAGTAATGAAGTTTGCTTCTTAGGTTGCTCTTACACATAGTGTTTGTCTCATAATCTGTATTTAAAAACATCCTAAAATCATGCAGGTTTTACACTGACCGCTTAGCCTAATATTAGGTTGATACTTCCTGTTCTGTAGAGAAAATTTTTCAGCAGTTATTTTGTTATCATCACATGAAAGGTGAACACCTACACAGGATCCAACATTCACAATAGGTAATGGTCAGGGCTTAACTACTTCCCCTTCCTGCACAACCTATGCATAGGATACAGAACATGCATGGAACATTCTCTTGTAGAATTCAATATGTCAGTTTCTGTTCCTCATGTAAATGACCCATGAAGCTGCTGTAGCGCATATCTCTAAATGCAGCAGCTCAGACAAGGTGGCCACGTCAAAGTTATGTATAGAAAATTGAATAAAAGATCTACAGTTAGAGAATAACACATTAGAAAAATGGAAAGTGTTTCACTCTCTGGTTCTAATTTAAAAAAAAATAGGAGATACATTATCTATAAGTGAAGAAGCCAGATACAGAGTGGCACAGCACTGTGGAGAGCTTTATAGATAAGAATGATGAATTCAAATTGTATTCAAGAGTGGGTGGGCAACCAGTGTAGTAGTTGGACAAACAGATTAGCTGTGTTCAGGATAGATTGGAGAAGGAAAGACCGATCGGTACAGACTTGCAATGATCAAACCAAGAATGGATCAGGGCATCCATAAGTGTTTTTGATTTATCCACAGTAAGAAAGGGGCAGATTCTGGAGATGTTTATGAGATGCAGTTGACATGAGCATGTAAGTGACTGCATAAAGGGAGGGATGTAACAATCTTAGTCAAATATAACTCCAATAAAGGATATGCTGCCTAGTATTTATGGTAGTACCACACACTGAAATACAAATATCAGGCTTAGGTTTATTTAGATTGTGGGAACACAATAAGTTACGCATTTGAAAGATTCAGTTTCAGATAGAGGTGATATCTTGAGAAAAATTATGTAACTTCGTGTTGGCGTTGGCAGGGTAGAGATGGTACTGAGAGACAAATGATGGTACTGAAATCTGCTGATACTTTGTCCAAATGGGACTGTGTAGATAGAAAAAGAGGAGAGGACCTATACTGTTGCGCAAGATGCATAATACATCGCACATATACAAGCCCACATCCTAAATGATCTAAATAGGCGACTGACAACACTAAGATACATTGACAATATGGAAAGGGGTTTGCTGCTCACTGAGCAGGCAATTGCTGGCGTAGATGCGGGGGAGGACAGTAGTTCGGAAGAGCAGGACAAGCAGGCAGCTAACTGGGTGACAGTTCAAAGTGGTAGAGGGAAGAGAACCAGGGAGGCTAGTCCTGAACTGGCACAACCCAATAAGTTTGCAAAGTTGGCAAAAGAGAGGGGTGCCATTACAGAGCTAGCACTGCTGCAGTACGACATGCCCTGTGAATGCCAGGGGGATGACTGCTTCAGTTAGAAGGGGATGGGGAGTGCAGGGCAGGCTAGTCAAGTGGTGGGGAGCTCAATTATAAGGGGAATATACAAGGCAATCTGCAACAAAGTCCTGGAACTTCGAACGGTGTATAGTCTTCCTGGCGCTTGAGTTTGACACATCACGGATCCGGTTGACAGATTACTGGGAGGGGCTGGTGAGGATCTAGCAGTCATGGTGCACTTTGGCACCAATGAATAAATTAGAGGTCAATGGAGGACCCTCAAAAACGATTTCAGGGACCTAGGATCTAAGCTTAGGGCGAGGACCTCCAAGGTAGTTTTCTGGGAAATACTACCTGTACAACATGCCACACTAGAAAGGCAGCAGGATCTTAGGGAGGTAAACAAGTGGCTCTGGAGTTGGTGTGGGAAGGAGGGGTTTGGGTTCCTGGAGAAATGGGCTGACTTTGCTGTCGGCTACAGGCTCTACCGTAGGGACAGGCTACATCTCAATGGGAAGGGTGCAGCTGTGTTGGGGGAGAAGATGGTTAGAAGGTTGGAGGAGTGTTTAAACTAGGGACCAGGGGAGGGCACCAAGAGAAATAGCGGGGTAAATAGTGTAGACAGCGACCTGGACCAAGTAATGGGTGTGGGGGTCACACAAGGGGTGGAGTTAATACAGTTACAACTGGCAAAACAGCTAATAGGACCAGAAGTAGAACAATTAATATAAAGAATAACAACCACCGTATGAATTGTCTGGCAACGAATGCAAGAAGTCTGATCAGTAAAGTGGGTGAGCTTGAAGCGAGAATGTCTGATGAAAATTACGATATAGTGGGAAAAGCGGAAACATGGTTTGATGACAAGTGCAATTGGGTGGTGAACTTACACGGTTACAATCTCTTCAGAAGAAACCGTGGGAAACAGAAAGGGGGAGCGGGTATGTCTGTATGTTAAATCGTACTTAACACCAAAGCTACAAGAAGATAAAGGTGTAGGAGATGAACATGTGGAATCTATGTGGGTAGAAATACAGGGAGCGAAGAATGACAAAATCCTGATAGGGGTTTTCTATAGGCCACCAAAAACAACAGAAGGCAAATTTATAAAATATTTTTTCTCAAGTTTTTCTCACGAATGAAAAAGAAATGTCACCTGAGATACAAGGAAATAAAATGAACCCCCACTAAGTATCGCATGCCTAACATAGGAGGAAGTGCAGAGCCGTTTAAGTAGGATTAAAATCAATAAATCGCCGGGCCCAGATGAAATACACCCAAGTTTTCTAAGGGAATAAGTAACATGATAGCCAGACTGCTATTTCTTCTATTTAGGGACACTATTGAGACCGGGGTTGTACCACTGGATTGGCACATTGCAAGTGTGGTTCCAATATGCAAAAAGGGGTCTAAAAGAGAGCCTGGTAACTACACTTCAATAATTGGAAAAATATTCAAGATGTTTCTGAGAGATGCCATCCTAGAATACCTCAAGGAGAACAACAGAATAACTCCTCACCAGCATGGGTTCATGAAGGGTCGATCATGTCAGACCAATCTGATCAGCTTCTATGTTGAAGTAAATTATAGGCTGGACCTGGGAGAGTCTATCGATCTTGTAGATCTGGATTTCTCTAAAGCATTTGACACCGTACTGCATAATAGGTTAATATATAGAATAAGACAGCTCGGATTGGGTGAAAACGTGTGTATCTGGGTAAAGAACTAGCTCAGAGATAGAAAGCAGAGGGTGGTAATAAATGGCTCATACTCTGATTGGGCCACCATCGCTAGCCGGGTGCCACAGGGTTCAATATTAGGTCCCATTCTGTTCAATATATTTATCAATGACCTGATAGAAAGACTACACAGTAAAATATCAATATTTGCAGATGATACAAAACTATACAAGATAATTAATACAAATTAGGACAATATGCGGCTACAAATAGACCTAGATAAGTTGGGGCTTGGGTAGAAAATTGGCAAATGAAGTTCAATATTAATAAGTGTAAGGTTATGCACATGGGCAGTAGAAACAGATGTCACCAATATACACTAAATAGGGTACTGCTAGGGAAAAGTGAGATGGAGAAAGACCTGGGGGTACTAGTTGACTATTGACCAAACTGGAGCAATCAATGTCAGTCAGCTGCTGCAAAAGGAAATAAAGTCTTGGGGCGCATTAAAAAAAAGGTATAGGGATGAGAACATTATTCTTCCACTATATAAGGCACTTGTCAGGCCTCACATGGAATACTGTGTACAGTTCTGGACACCGGTGCTCAGGAAAGACATTGCAGTACTTGGGGGGTTCAAAGAAGAGCAACTAAATTAATAAACGGAATGCGAGGACTGGAATACCCAGAGGGGCTATCAAAATTGGAATTAATTATCCTGGAAAAAGACGGTTAAGGGGTGATCTAATAACTATGCATAAATACATTAGGGGACAATATAAAGATCTCTCCCATGGACTGCGATGGTAACAAGAGGGCATGCAGTACGTCTTGAAGTAAGCAGGTTTCATCACAAACACAGAAGAGGGTTCTTTACTGTAAAAGCAGTGTGACTTTGGAACTCTCTGCCTGAGGATGTGGCGATGGCAAAATTGATAAAGGAGTTTAAGAGGAGACTAGATGTTTTTTAGGGCCCCATGATATTACAGGATATAGACATTAGGTGACCAGTGGGGTTATTGATCCGAAGTCAGTTGGTCTTGGAGTCGGGTAGGGACTCAAACGTTAATCCAGCGATTATTCTGACTGCCATTATGGAGTCGGGAAAGAATTATTTCCTCCAAATGAGCTAAATTGGCTTCTGCCTCGTTGGGGATTTTTTTGCCTTTCTCTGGAGCAACGAGAAGGACGGGGGGGGGGGGTTAAACAGGCTGAACTAGATGGACATTGTCTTCATTCAGTCAAAAGAAAAAAAAATCTAGCAGTAATAGATTGAACAGGTGAACGGTTCCCAGCCTGGGAGCCGTGGCTCACCACAGCCCCTGTCACCCAGTTTTAATAGAGGAGATCACGGCTCATCCTACTTACTGTATACTGATGGTCTGTATCTAATTAAGGTGAATATAGAAGGTAATGCTAATTAATTAAACTGTCCCTCCCTTCCCCTAGCATGCAAAAATGATATAGTCTCAATTAATGCTGTGATGATGCATCATGTGATAGTTGTGAAACAAAGTAAAAAGTCATAAGCGCAAGATGGTGCCTGATAAGCATCACACAGGGGGCTACAATGCAACAAAGTGATTGACAGTATATAAATACAGAGAAGACCTCCGGAGTGTAACAGGCAATCAGGTGAGGGGGCAAGAATGGGAAAAAATTTGTTTTCGTCTGAGTGACCCTTTAAAGAATAGTGATGCAAACTTATGCTATGTTTTCTTAGATATGTACGATACGCTATATACACTATCTAGCACTGTGCTTGCATCAGCCTTTCCATTTATCTATCTATAAATGTAGCAGTTCTGAACTGTTGATTTTGTACATTGTGATAAATTGCTAAGTTGTATGAAATGACATGTCTACTCTACTTTGTCACAATCAGCTCCACTACATCAGTTCATGGTAATTTCAGCTTAAAAAGGTTTACAATTGTAGAAAATTGTTGTTTTTCTACCTACGGCTATATGCACAGATTTTATTCCAACTAATCTTGACCCTTGAGACTTGCTGATGTTGCGGTCTAGCATCCCTTGTGTGAGGGCAGCGGCATTCCACCTCACCTGTCACTGCAGCAATGATCAAGCTCTTTTGAGGACTGTGAATTTATGGCTTCTATAGCCCAGTATTCAGGCACTGCCATATGACACCACACATACTTACAAGACTAAATATGCACGCCGTCTTTATAGTCAACAGGAAATCAGCGGAAAAAAGACATTTTCCTTAGAAGACTAGTGATTAAACAGCTGCTTCAAGACTTTCAAAGAACCATTTGTCCCCCACAAAAGGAGAATGTTCTGAAGTGATGAGAAGATCTTATTCCATGGCTGTTTTTTGCTGAGTGAAATCTTCTCATGTGTCGTCACTCTTTATCCCATGTGATTTTATACTCTGTATCACTCTTTGACTCCATTAATCAGAGCAGAGTAATTGTACAATACTATACACACTCCATGACTATAGGATTTCCAGACAAGCCTTCCAATGAGGGTCCACACCCTTTGATAACAGGCACATAAGATCAACCATATAGCCATTCAATCTCCATAACCAAACATTAGTCACAGTATAGATGATGCTGAAGAGCAGAGTGACTTTCAACGTAGTATATTCACAGGATGCCACATTACAAGGTCAGTTTATCACATTTCTGCTGTGCTAGGGCTGAATACTACTATGGTGTTTGTGTTTTCGCACAGCTATCCTATGAAGCAGTAGACCACACAAAGTGACAGAACAAAACTATTACTTGCTAAAGGGCATACTGCTTGAAAATCATTTATCCTTCTTGGCAACACTCATTACGAAGTTCCAGGATGACTCTGGAAGCAACACCGGTAGAAAAAAACATTTTAAACATTTTTTTAGTTTCAAGTTGCTTTCATATTTGCCATTTCGGGGCAGTTTTTGAAGCCAAAAGTATTGTAGTAGTTAGAGATGAGCGAGCACACAAATGCTCGGGTCCGCGTTATACGAGTCGAGCTTTTCGTAAAATTCGAGAGCTCTACTCGAGTAATGAACCCCATTGACTACAATGGGAGACTCGAGCATTTTTGTATGTGGGACGCCGGGTCCCGAGCTTTTTTTTTTCTAGGTTCGTCTCTCTCTCTCTCTCTACCCTGCCTGCCAGACAAAAACATTTGCCATTGACGCGCACTGCGTCGCGGCGGGGCCAAAACAGGCACGTCACAGCGGGGGGTAGCCAAAAACTGGGGCGGGGTTGAACACGGCTTGATGCTCGTTCGAGTAACGAGTACCATCGAGTACGCTAATACTCGAACGAGCATCAAGCTCAACAGACTACGTTCGCTCAGCTCTAGTAGCAGTGGATTTAGAAAAGAGATAGAATGTTTCATATATAATTCCCATCTATTTATCATCCACCACCAGCATTGCATCCTAGAGAGGTTGCATAAGATTAGGAATAAAGAATATGCTTTTACTTCAGGAAACAACAGAACTCTCGACAACAGGCTGCCTCTAGTATCGCAGCTCAAGTTCATTTAATTAGAGGAGTGGTAAGTTTTGGATAATTTTTTAAGTTCCTTAAGAGTTCCTGAATGATAAATTGATCAAGGATGTCCTTTTGCTAAGACCACTACAGGGGAAGGACTACACAGATCTAGATTCCAATGGAGTGGTCAAGTATGGTATGGGCATGCTGGCTCTTTTTAGCTGCTCAAAATCTCGAATTTAGCATTTGCAATTCCAAGTATCAACTGTGACACAATGTCATTGGACTACAGCAGTGGAAAGACATTTTCTAGCGTAAATAATCTCCCTTTACCATTGGGTTAAATGGTTGTGAATCAATTATTATATTTCATCTGGAAAACTTTTCCAAAATAGTAGCAAATGGGGAGGGGAAAACACTACATTAGTACCTACTGTTCTGGAATGTAAGAGAAGCACCTATGGATGAGATGTTCAGCTGTCCACTAACTTTTGACCTTGTTTTGAATATTTTGCTATAGGATTGCTCAGAATTGTATATCCTTTGTGTCCAGCCATCTGGGGACAACAGGTGACTACCCACCCTCTATTAACCCCTAGTCCTGAATCCATCTTTGCGGTCTACATAATTTCTACGTCTTGCTCTATTTTTCCAGACACCACTACTAGTTTGTGTCTGACATGTTTGTCTGTTTTAGCCCTAGTATTTTAAGTCTACATTAATAAAATTTAGTTTTAGAAGTACACGTCCTGTCTGTGAAGGGCTTTAAAAAACTTTGGATTGTGTCTGCCTCTGTGACCGCTATATTGACTATACCGCAGATCAATTCATCAGAACAAGTTGTAAAATAAGGACCTATCCAGTACTGTATAGCCAGTTTTAACAAAAAACTTGCTTGATACAAGAGATATTGTCTTAACAAGGTTTTTCAGGGCCTAAAAACATTGATGACCGATCCTTAGGATAGGTCATTAATATCAGATTGTTTGGGTCACACTCTTATCAGCCCCGTGATCAGCTATTAAAAGCAGCCATTACAAAACATCAAAGAAAGAATCCTCAAGGCCTGCACCATCCCTTAAGTCTCCGTTATGGCAGGGTTTCCATAATTAGTAATGCTCTTCTTCCTCATTGTATTGGGACTGTAAACAATCAGGATCTTAAAAACCGTTTAGTAATACAAACACAAACCATACATTGTTTTAATAGCACTTTATTAACATGGTGGTTTACAAGTCTTTCAAGTAGAAAGGGTTGGCTTTTAATACAAATTAAAATAAATCTCTGTAAATAGATTTTACTTATATACAAGGAAAAACGTATATACATAATACAGAAAAAACACAACTGCATGCCCTTGCCCAAAAACAAAGATTAAAATCATTACAACATATTTTACATTGTATTAGGATTGACAGCTAGCTCTGACAAGTGGATGCATTCATTAATATGATCATATAAACAGCTCATTAGATCCATATAAATGGCACTTACTGATCTCCTCACTTCATAGTTATTACAAACCTAATAAAGGAAAACATATGTAATCAGGTATATGAAGATATCCTCAATATTGTCATGCTTTTAAGCCTTAAAACAATATAAAACCAGGCCAAAATTCATCTAGTATCAAAAATCTAAAAGTATGATTACTATTTGGTAGAATCCTTCAAATGATGCGTTATTTATGTAACCCCACAGTTTCCAACTCTGATTGTATTTTATTTCTTTCCAGAGGGGCCAAGGATACACTTCAGAAAAATATGTTAGGGCCATTTTAACAGACACAAGATCTACCAGTGGAAAATCATTTCTACAGCCAAAATTCCAAATATCGTAGAAGTCATAAAAACCCTGAGAAATTTTCCAGATCAGGCTTTCCTAAGCACGGAATGGAGAATAAACCCTTGACTGGATATTCAAGACTAATGATTCAATTTCATAAACTCAATGGAGAAGATTTATCAGCAATAATGCAAAGGAAAAGTAAAGCAGTTGTAGGTAGGCCTTCCAACCTTCAATGTCATCCAATCCTTGTTATAAAAGCAGGTAATGATGACATAATGTGTGCACGGATGTCAATCTATCCATAGCAGTAATAGCGCCTGCTGCAGGGTCCAGAGACAGGGGGCCCAGTAGGATGCAGTGTTCCTTTTTGCGAGAAGAATAAAAAATGGCAATACTTTAAATCTCCCGCTAGTTGAAAGAATATTTGACAAAGTAGTAGAGCCTCATCCTGACCAATGTGGAGGCCTTCTACTTACCCTCGTGAATGCGAGCAGAGCTGTTCATTTCTGGATGGAATGGTAGCCTCTCTCTTGGGAAATAACATAACATAAAAACATAATATGTGAGGCCGAAAAATAGACATATGTCATCCAGTTCCGCCTATTACCACCCAAAATTGATCCACAGGAAGGTCACCTTCCAGAATTAAAGCAAAAAGCCTGACATTCCCAATACCTCATTCTGAGATCTCTTCCCCTTTCTGTTGACTAAAGATGGCAGAGGATGGAACCTGCTATACATTAGTATTCATAGTGATATAACTTGTATTCTGCGTCTAGGCACACTAGAATTATTGTGGTAAAATTTGTGTAGGATATAAAGTATAAGACAGTTGAGTTCTGTATATACCAAACCTAATAGTAGAAAATGAAAACCTCTTCTTACTGCATCTTCAAATGAGTAATGAGTCTGACAAACACAATCTACAGAGCATGATGTATCACTTTATAATGGGTCTAGTTTTATCAAGGCCTCTTAACTTTGAAATATTTTTTATAATGGTGAAATACATTGGGGGGATTTATCATCGGGGACTTTTTTATCCCAGTTTTCCTGTATGCTTTTCCCCCCTTCTCCAGTGTAAAATATGATAGTTTTATCAAATATTGCACAATGTTGATAAATTTGTCACATCGTTAGCTATGTATAGAGAGTTCGGAATCACTTTGGACACCATCCAGCTACTGGAAGGAGATTATGGCAAATTTTGTGACTTTTTAAAAAGTAACATATATCTTAGGCTGAAATCAATGTATGAATGTTTTCTTCTGGCCTTACATGACATATTATTATAAATGTCTCTAAATCCTGGCCAAGTAACAAGCCACACCCACTCTTCTAGACACTTTTGAGAGGTGTGACATCTGATCTTCTTAGCACCAATCAATAATCAATTTGTCAACAAGTGATGAAAGTTATGCCAACATTCTGATTGACGCCAGTAATAATTATGACCACTAGTTTATACTAAAATGAAATTATTTTCTCCTTATGAGTTGTACACCTGTGCTTATTGGTGTCTTAATAAATGGCAAGAATTTGAATAATGCAGGAAGGTACTACATGGGAGAACTCTATAGGATTTAGGGCAACAGGAAAAAATTATGTTACATTCTAAATTATGTTTTATTAGAACAATTGAGAAAAGGAATAATTACTCAGGGTTAAAGCCCCTTTTACACTGGACGACTGTCAGGCAAATGATGCCTGACACTCGTCCCCGCATACACTCGATCCCGTGCTGTTGCACAGGAGCAAGTTTCATTGGCTCGCAGCAGGGAGGCTGGAGGCGATTTCGCTCCCCGCCCTCCCTTGCCCCTCTCCATTCACTAACACAGCAGTCATTCAGTACTGAACGGCTGCTGTTTACACTCATCGTTTAGGCTGCATAAATGATGAAAGAGGAGCGAAACAATGATTGTTCAGTGTAAACAGCAAACATTCAGTACTGAACGGCAGCTATGTTAAGTGAATAGAATGGGGTGGGGTAGAGTGAGGAGTGAAATCTCCTCCAGCCGTCCCGGCCCCTGCTGGCCGCTCTGTCAGAGAGCCAGCGATACTTGGTCCTGTGCAACAGCACGGGAGTGAGCACACACAGGGACGAGTGTCAGGCATAGTTTGCCCGACATTCGTCCCATGTAAATGGGGCTTAATGGTCTGCTGTTTGATCACATTTATTTAATCTCAAAATTAAATTAATATGAAATTAAGATTAATTTAGGGACACTTGTGTAGGAGATTATTATAAATGTGTAATCATTTTGTAATTTATAGGCTAAAACATACACAAAAGACACCAGTGCTTCTCTGTAGTTTGTAGCAGTGGGCTGTTGGCTGTGGGTGGTTCTTGTGGAAGCGTGCAACAGTTTGCTGCCTACATTGACGGATTATAAAACAAGCCGGTTACCATTGGCACAGAATACTGCACACCTTTAGGCTTATACACATGAGTGTATATACGCGGCCATGTAGCCGTGTTTTTTCACGCCCGGCGATATATGCGACCATCTGAGGCATTGGTTTGCAATGCATTTGTTCACATTGGTGAATTTGCGTCATGTAAAAACGTTGCACCGTAAAAATAGAACATACGCACCTGCTATTATACGCTGGGTAAAAAGATAGTTCTGGTTCTATCTTTCGACCGATATACATTTGCAGCTCCCATAGACTCCTATGGGAGCTGGAAAAAAACGGAGGGGGAGGCAGTTTAGCAGCGTTCAATGCAGGGAAAAGTTTAAAGGTGCCTCTACTTAGGCATTTGAAGTCATTCCACGGATTTATGCCGAACGAGGGATTTCCAGGCTGCGATGTATTTTTTCGCTAATACATCGCACCCTGCCGTGAGTAGGCACAATAGGTGGACCATTGGCTTTTGGCATTTTGTTTGAACTTGGCCTATACTGCGATATATTGCAATTTTAGCCAATAGAGTCTACATGGTTCTCTCTATTCAGGAGTGTGTCTGTGCCTTCCAATATAGGTTTCCTAATTTTTTTTGATGAACATACATACCCAGTTTCCCTGAAAATAAGACCTACCCTGGAAATAAGACCTAGCATGATTTTTCAGGATTTTTGAGGATGCAGAATGATTTTTCATCCTTTTTGAGAATGCTTGAAATATAAGCCCTGCTCAAAATTTAAGCCCTAGTCACAGTTTAAAAAAGGCAATTTAAATAGTGTCCAGGCAGCTATACATGTAAAAAAGTGAAATCTTTTGGAGCAAAAATTAATATAAGACACTGTCTTATTTTCGAGGACACATGGTACATGGTTTTATTTGGAGTGGAGTTGTGCATCTGAACATTTTTAAGGTTAGATTAAGACTATAATAACTATATTTTTGATGGCCCTTCAAAGCCTATTTCATAGTATTCTTATCTGTCATGCTGTCAAACATAACAAGAGCAGAATAGGCAGAAATGTTTTGTACTAAATATAACAGCATGGCATGCAAGTATATATACTGTAGCAACAGACAGGTCACACAGCTGTACTCCTGGCCCATAAAGGTTGTAATGAATAAATAAGTATTCCTGACATAAGCTTTCAAACAGAAGCTTAAATGTAAAATCAGAATCCCATTATCCAACAGTATATTAACCTTTCCAAGCTAATCAAACACAATATATGGCTGAGTACACTGACATTTCAATGTAGTCTGAGCGAAACCAACAGCAAAAAAAAAGATTTGTCGAAATACAATTTAATAAATTATTGGAACCCTTGATAAATAATACCTCAAAACGTGTTCGTAGTAACAATGCAGAGATAGATCCATTGTCATGGGTCTATTTGTAACAAGCACAACATATGAGTTGCCATGGTTATTTCATATCCTTCCTAAAGGTTTGTTAAAGATGTAGGAAAATCATAAACTCGTTTATATTTTAAATCATTTAACTTATTTTTGATTAATTGGCCGGGTTCAGTAATTCTACACTAGGAACATAGCACAGAAGGAAACAATGGGCTTGGTTTTGTGACACCCCTTGTAAAGAACAATTCCAATCCTTACCAATATTCTTCTCAATAACACATATTAAAAGATAAAAATAATGAAAATAGGTTTTTCTGATAGTTTTTGTATTCTAAATTTCCTTTTTATCTTGCTGGGTAATCTACATAGTTGACTTGCCAATAGGAGTGAAGGAAAGGCAGTAAAACCTGTTCTGAGCACACCTGGATCACAAAAGTTGTTACTGTTCAGTATTTAACCATTCTTCTAAACTGAATGTTGTCACTGCGCTTGGAAGAGACAGAATATTTAGGTGGGGCGCTGTAAATATTAAGAATCCACCTTTCATAACCATCAAGATCAATTAGGACTTAAAGGGGTTGTCTCGAGGAAGCAGTAAAACTTTTTTTTGCCCAGTCCCCCTAATTAAGCATACATTACTAAGCCCCCCTGTAAATGACTTTTCTAGCTGGTTTGTACTTACAGTTCCAGCGTTTCAGCAACTTATAAAAAGTTTCCCCAAGATGGCCGCCGGCTCTTTTCCCGTCGCTTGCTGTAGCCCGACGTGTGCGCTCCCGAGATGCTACCAGCTGTGTCTCCCTGACAACCAGACGCCCCGCAGCTGCCGACCGGACCCCGGGATTGAACGCGGCCGACCAGTCACCCACCGCCAGGCAGCAGGTAACCGGCGCTAGCCCCCGGCTCCCCACGCTAGCCCCCGGCTTCCCCGCGCTACCCCCGGCTTCCCCGCGCTAGCCCTCGGCTCCCCAGCGGTAGGCCCCGGGGCCCAGCGGTAGACTCCGGGGCCCAGCGGTAGGCTCCGGGGCCCAGCGGTAGGCCCCGGCTCCCCAGCGGTAGGCCCCGGGGCCCAGCGGTAGGCGCTGGGGCCACAGCGGCAGTCAGTCACGCGTCACCCCCGTCAGTCCGTCACCCATCACTTACCTGGGCGGCCGGGCTGGGCTGGGCAGCTCTGCTGGGCTGGGCGGCTCCAGTTTCTGCACCTTCCTCTAACAGAGGATGGTAGCAGAATGGCCGCTCCAGCGCGCTCCCGAGAAGATACAGCTCGTCTGCGCATGCGCAGAAGAGCTGTAGCGGCGAGCACACTGAAGCGGCTCGTGCTCAGAGCAGAAGACCGGACTGCGCAAGCGCGTCTAAAAAAGCAAGCCGCCAGCGAATTTAGACGGAACCATGGAGATGAGGACGCTAGCAACGGAGCAGGTAAGTGGAATAACTTCTGTATGGCTCATAATTAATGCACGATGTACATTACAAAGTGCATTAATATGGCCATACAGAAGTGTATAACCCCACTTGGTTTCGCGAGACAACCCCTTTAACTTGATTGCAAGAGCTCTTCAAGAGATAAAGCAATCAGTAGTTATTTCTCGGTCCACTAAAATACAGTTTTCAAGAAGTTAATGACTACAGTGGAAATACCAAGGGGCATTTTGAAAGTGTTCTGTTGTTACATACAATTACTGTAATACGTAATCCTAGAACGAGTGGGAGTCTTCATCAAAACAGGAACCAACAGTGTGATGTCTCAGATAAAGTCATGAAAATATCCTTGTTTTATCCCTTGTGACAACTGGGAAATACCATTTAAAAGAAATCATGCATGTTCAGAAATCAGGCGCCTTTACTGGAAACCTTCTAGACAGATTTTGCTTTCTATTTACAGGGAAAAGCTGACTTCTGTAATCAGTAGATAGAAAACTATATGCCGATGTCAGGCAACAATTGTGCTATTGATCTCATGTCCTATAACATCGCTTACAGAATAAATGTGATTCTGAGTGCAGCAGGCACTACAAATCTTTAAAAGGATCTATATAGTTTTCAAGAACAAAAGCTGATGGAATGAACAGGTTTTACTGCCAATGTGCGACACCAAAGCATCATTAAGTTTATGAACACCGAGCTTTGAGGCCATTGTACATTCTTCTATGAAGTCAGTGCTGTACCTCTTACAAATGTCCACCCCAAATTATGACTCTTACAGGTAATACTTCCTTGAAGATGATGCACTTTGTCTGATATATAGTCCTCAATCAACAATATACATTTTTCTGGGAAACAAATTTGGGGCCTGCCCATAGGTTCTGAATTCTGACTTTTGGAGCATTGTGCCCCTCCAGTGAGCATTGCAACCCATTCAGTGTTTATCCAGACCCAGCGGCACATCTGTATGTACGGCTGTACCTGATATTGCAGCTCAGCTGTATTCAAGTGAACAGATAGACATACTTCCTTATGCTTATTAATTAGGTTCCTGATAGGATAGGCTTGACACTGTCATGGATATCAAACAACTGAAAGAAGCAGTGCAAAACCAAAAAAACATGGAGGGAGCTCACCTTTAGGGTCCCTAAAGGGGGGTGCACAACTAAACTGCTAACAAAAACAATAGGATAGGCTGTCATTATGTTTTTCCCAGAAAATCCCTTTAACTTTATAAAACTATTTGCATGAAGAGCATGGAATTTATGTGGGAGCCCGAGTATTTGGATTCTTGAGTTGCAAATATGGTACTGCAGCCACAAGAAGAGATACTGCAGACACAACAGAGGATCCAGTGAGAAGTTATGAAGCCTCATGAAGACTAATAATCAAATCTTATCTTTTACTGTACATTAGAAAGAAACATGTATTATGTGGAGGAATTTCAGTTTATGTAGCACTCCAGTTACAGTAGTTGTATTACAAAAATGAATCAATGTAAAAAGATTATTTATGGTGCAATTTGCTCTGCTTTATCATTATATATAGAAGCAACACAAGAAAGTAAGCAAGCAATCGAAAGACGTCTGTGTACACTGACTTCTATATAATTGATATGCATGTGTTACCACCACAGGTCCTATGTAATCCCGAAGCACCTTGAGTCAAGCATGCAGATAACACCGGTAAGATATTAAATAAATAAAATCTTGTTGTTTGTATGGCGCCAAATTATTCCACAGCACTTTCAGGTAATTTATTGTTAGCCCCCCACCAAGCTGGGTACTCATTTTACCAACCTCAGAAGGATGGAAGGCTGAGTCAAACTTGAGCCGGCTACCTGAACCAAGTGGGGATTGAACTCGCAACCTTCAGGTCAAGAGTAAGAGTTTAGGACTGCATTTCTGCTGCCTTAACACTCTGCACCACATTATAATGACTACATTAGCTTTCTGCTGTCCGTACATAACTAAAGCCCCCATGGATTTTGTTGATTGATTTTTCCGTAGTAAGTAATAGTTGCTAAAATGTAGTCAATGAACCTGCCAAGTACACGGGCACCTTAGGGGCCTTTCAGATGGGATGGCATATTCTGCAACAGTGTTGCAGAATATGCCTTCCCGGAATTCCGCACCAAAATCCCAATGGCTAACTGTGGATTTAATGTGGAATGGCTGGCAGAATTCTTTAATTTCGTCTCTGTTCCAAACTGACAGCAGATGAGACAGACAGCTGATCGGCAGGGATCCTGATCTGTAGAGTTCTGCCCATCAACTATTGTGTAGTAAAGTCCTAGAAAATCCCTTTAAGGATACATTGTGCAGACATTACATTGTGAAATGGCATAGTGGAACCTCACCTGAAGGGCAGCAAAGTATACCTGCATCAATAAAATGCCAGCAGTGGATATGCCTGTGTGTGAAAGTATCAGCATGTACATATGTACATGAGTATGTTTGTATGTATGTTTTTATTCACACACACTATGTATATGTGTTTATGCATGTATGTAGTGCATCTTTGAGTATGTGTGTGTATATCTATACCTATGAATGTGTATGTGTTGAGTAAACACTAGGGATATAACTTTTTTACAACCTCATATTCCTGTATCCAAATTTATGCCTAAAAACAAAGAATTTAATTCTTATTTCAATATTTTTTCACAAAAGGTCACCCCGAAATCATATCATTGGATATATGGATGTATATAGATTCTATACACACGTATATAGATTCCATAAAGTGCATCAAATTAGGATACAGTAATATGAGGTTGTAAAAAATGTTGCAACCCTAGTAAACACATTTGTGCATGTGTATTTTAAGGCCTCATGTCCACGGGGAAAATCAGATCCGCTGCAGATTCTCCATGGAGAATCTGCAGCGGGTCCCTCCTGCCCCGCGGGCATGAGCGCCGAAAATAGCAATTTAAAAGAATTTACCTATCCGGCGCGGGCGACGAAGCTCTGCTCTTCCTCACGGCCGGATCTTCATTTTCGGCCGGCGGATGAATTCCTGACGCCGGCGGCACGTCGCCGGCACGTCGTCGACGTGCCGCGCGCATGCGCCGGGCACATCCGCCGAGCCGAAGCAAGGGAGATGCGGCCGTGAGGAAGAGAAGAGCTTCGCGGTCCGCTGCGGGTGAGTAAATGCTTTAAATTCCTATTTTAGGTCTCCCGCGGATCCGGACGGCTTCCATAGGCTTCAATAGAAGCCCGCGGGAGCGGTCCCCGCGGGAGACCCGCATGAAAATGGAGCATGGTCCAGATTTTTTCATGCTCCATTTTTTTTTAAATCACTTTTATTGACGATCCGCGGGTATTTATGTACCCGCGGGTGGTCAATGCATCCCTATGGGATGCGGATCCGCATGCAGGAAATCCGCTGCGGATCCTAAATCCTATTTTCCCCGTGGACATGAGCCCTAAGTGTGTTTATTATATATGTGTGTGTGTGATAACTTGTGTGTCTAAAGTGATCCCTAATGTCTGTTTTCTACATCTTAAAGGGGTCTTCAAAGTTATTTCTTTTCTATAACTTTTAGCCCTCCGTGTACAAAACTACATAAAAGAGATATACTCACAGCTGCACCCGACAGGTGAGGTCACCCAGTCAGAAGGCCTGGTGACGTCCCGTAAACCTGTCACGCAGGCTTCTAATGTAAAAGCCTTGAGGCAGGTTAATGGGACGTCACTGATGACATCTCTGCCAGCCTTCTATTGGCTGCAGCCATCATGTGGGTAAACAACCCCTGTGGCCGCTGCCGGGGATGTAAATAAAGACCGGATCAGCAGGAAGTGAGTGTGTTTTTCATATACACAATTCGTCCCCCCACCCTTTAAATGTGATTTATTCTTTCTTCTCTGCTTTTGCAGGCATCATAGCATATTCAAGGCACAATGCCTAGTTAGAGGAAAAAAATGAAATGGAAAATAATTTTGAAAACATGTATATGCAGTAGATTTTATGTGGCTCTACAGGAAAACGGATACTAAAAATGACATAATTCATGGCTTTACCATAAGGAAAAACATAGAATAACAAGGATGGAAGCGATGCTGAGTACGGTATATATTTTCTCCTATGTTTCTACCTGTCACACTACAGTTTTGTAATAGCAGTACTAGCAATTAAAAGTTTGCGCCTTGGTCTTATCATTCGCCTTAAGTCAGTGTATCATTAAGTCAGATAACTATATCCACCATAGCTAGCCTAACTTTACAGCTCAATGGCAGTTTAACAGCAAGTGAAGTCTCTTGCAATTTATTACTCTGCAATGAATGATAGACCTTTCCTCTAGTGAAAGGCTTTATTTTCTCCAGATTGGTATTAAAATGACAAGAAGCAACAATAGAAAGTGAACTACTAAATCACAGCTTTCATTTAAGCCACAGATCACGGTAAAAACAAACACACGCTTTCAATATGAAAGAAGATTACAAGTTTTGCTAAAAGATCAGACATGCCAAAATATGCCTTTTTATCAGACAAACAAGACAAAAATCCTTATTTTTTTTAAAGATTCCTGTGATCTTCATAGCTATGATTAGGCATAGCTTCATTAAAAAAATGGCTGCAATATCTACATTTTCTTACAAATGTGAAAAAATCTTTTGTGTGGACTTTTTTCTTTTTTCAGTTTTTTTTTTCTTAAAAACCCTTTTTTTACCTTAATAATGAATCTAGGTTAGATACAGCAAAACAAA